>NC_068362.1:22976036-23303536 GCF_020536995.1 Dreissena polymorpha | reverse complement strand
GTGGCTTGCACGATCATATATTCCTCGGGCGATACTACTGCGCAAGAGGTATGTATCCAAAGCTTGCACGAGTCACATTCAATAGCTCGATCTGTCTTTGTGACGACTTTTGTGCAAATACCGCACGGTGAAACACAATTTGGGCAGAACCATTTCTCATCTGAGTTTTGCAAAAGTTTATAGTGATCAACGTCAATATTGACACAGGCTATGTGATTCCAGTGATCACAATCGTCACATTGCACCGCCTTATCCTCACTCCTATCAAGCTTGCTGCATATACCACATCCTGAACGCGGACCAGGGTTGCTCTCAATGTCACCAGCCAGCAACAACAGAATGTTAATATTAGAAACGTCTGGTTTAAATATGATTTTTTTTTATTGATAAAATGGCGTTTACTGTACATATACGGTATATTTTCATGCAGTTCATCTTCAAAATGATCAGATTCGTCAGAAAAATCCAGAATTTTACATAAAAGTATTGAGGTAATAGCAATGCAGTTGATCGTCTCGGCAGAAATAACGGTGTTAAACATAGCGGATGTATAATGAGTGACGTCACAGCAAGGGAGGTAAGTCAGTCCAGCTTTTAGAAAACAGTGCGTTATTGGAAGATTTACCCTGTGATTTATGGCATAAGGCGTAACGCTTAATAGTTGCAAATAGTTTTATTCCGCATCTTACACAATTATCTTTAATATTATAAAGTTTTCAAAAGTGTTAAAATTGACCTTTAAGGTGATTTGTCATACTATTGGCTTTTTTAGTCTAGGTACGGTGCCTTGTTAATAATCCAAATGTTTAAACTATATTGTAGTTATATTATATTACTCAATCATTATAAACACGAATGCTATATACAATACAAACGTTAATTTCCTCTTTGATTAACATTTCTCACTCTATTATGCAAATGTTATGATTGTACTGGTAAACAATATATCTGATTGGTTGGAGCACTTTAAAATGTGCGTTCTGATGTATAAGAGAACTATCCGTTTTCAAAGCATAATTTCTGTATGCAAATTAGCATCGAACATGAGGTTCTGTTGCACGTACAGTTATGAAAAAGGAATGGCAAAGAGATTCAATGAAAAGGTCGCACTATATATAGAAACTGTTACTGCTCAGTTTTCACACGCAGTTAATATGTGTTTAAATATGTAACGATTGCTGTTGTATAATGTAATGATTGCAGAGAAACTTTCAATATAATGGTCGTTGTTCACATAACTTCTTTATCTAAGGTCTCATATTTTCCACGCATAATGGCTGTAAACACACGAGTAAGCTTGGAATATCGGACTCTCTTATCTCAAGAAAATTGCCCATCGACTGGGCTATCCCGAATAATTTTACCGACAGACGCCTTAACAATAATTGCCAAAATGAAATCAAATACCACGAATCAGAAAACAAAAATGTTTGCATAAAATTAAAACAAAATATAAACACACATCAAAACTGGGTACTACTTAAGTTAAAGGATCTAAAACCAAAATAGCTACACATAAGGCATAGATGCATGTATACATGTATGTACGATTGTATCCAGAAACAACGAACACGTTAAGGTGCAAACAACGCATCGTCCAAGATTAACCTGTGAAGTCCACAGGTTATCGCATAATATGATAATAATAATGATAATAATGCTCCAATTCGAGTGACCAAGAAAACATTGTTCGTGATCCATGTTCGGGGTGATCCATGTTCGGGGTGATTTATGTTCGGGGCAGATCCATGTTCGAGGTGATTCATGTTCGGGGAACCATTGAGGAGCTCAAGTTTTTGAATAAGGATAATTTGAGAAATCGCTAGCAGAGTGAATGTAACCAAATAACATTTTTCCCTGGATATAAATTATGTATGTGTTTTTGTTTAAATAATCTGGTCGAGTTATCTCAACTTCAATTTACACAAAATATACCGTGTTCTTTTAACATAAAGCAACAGTACATTCTTTGCAACATTTAGAGGTACAGCTGCGACATAGAGCGTCAGGAGGTTTTTCGAAATTTAGCTATGGTTGCGACATTTCGCGTGAGCTTGCAAAATTTAACGTCAAGTGCGACTCTTAGAGTCGATGCGACTTTTAACGTTGTTGCCGTTACTACAGATTATCGATGTAAGTTGTCGAATGCCGTTTTATGCGTTGCGTTAATTGCCGTGTGTTGACTTCAAATGACGACAGGCAACATATGGCACTGTCCGTATTTCGTAAAGGTTTGCCGTTTCTCATACAATATACTGAATGTAGGTAAAAATGCCAGAGGTAAAACTCCCAGAGGTAAAATTGCCAGAGGTAAAAATGCCAGAGGTAAAAATGTCAGATGTAAAGTGGTAAAAATGCCATAGGTAAAATGCCATAGGTAAAATGCCATAGGTAAAAATGCCAGATGTTATATAGTAAAACAGTGTTTTGACACAAACAAACAGTCAAATAAGTGTTACCCATCTTTTTTGTTGTAATTGTAATAAATATTTATATTATTTGCGTTTAAAGCATATACAGCTAAACGTCAAACAACAATAATAATAAATACATAGCAACATGCATCAAAATAACACCAACAATATGTTTATGCATTTTGTACAAATATATGACTTTTGTGAGAATGTATGATGTAAGAGAAACCTCTTTCTGTTTTAACAAAGTTAAGTGATTTTTTTCAAAACCCTGCGTACAATGAATGTTTAACAACATGTTCAATTTAATAACATGTTTAATAATGTTTCCGTACAATACTCAATATCCTTAAAAAATATTGCTCAAAACTCTGTTTTACTATATAACATCTGGCATATTTACCTATGGCATTTTTACCTACGGCATTTTTACCACTTTGCCTCTGGCATTTTTACCTCTGGCATTTTTACCTCTGGCATTTTAACCTATGGCATTTTTACCTCTGGCATTTTTACCGCATACCAATATACTATATATGTTTAAACATACAATTCTTATTAAACTACTTGCTACCATTACACCACGACACCACGAGTAAACATAAATGTACCTAAGATAGGATTTAGTTGTTGTAGTTTGATAGCAGTTTCTGCAGAGCTAGCTATATCGTCTGCGAGTTATATCAGCAATGTAATAGGTTAAAACTATTACCATCTAAGAAAGGGAGGTTACTAGCTTATATTAAAAAAAAGATCGTTCTGCTTACGACCCTTTGCCGGGAAACATATTAACAATTAATGGCTTTGAGCTTTAACAACTCGCTTTGAATTTAAATCCCTGGTCAGGGCTCTTTAATGAATACTTGTTGTTGTTATTTTTGTTTTAGCTAAATAAAATGTAAAGGTACGTAATACATTGATAATTTGATATACATGTGTACCTCTTTTAATGGAGTCATGGTATACCACGACATAGTACCGTTAACTGATGTGTCTTTTTGAGTGCAAAAACCCGCTTTAAAACTATATATATTTTTGCAACCAGTTTGATATGAGTTCTGTTCAATATTAAGGGTTTGTACATAACACCAAATAATATTTTTAAAAAGCTATACAATTAAATGCATGTAAATGTATTTGTGAACGTTAGTTATGAAATAGACGTTCATTAAAAAGTCTCATTGATACAACACAATGAAATAAATCGATGAGAATATTGATAAGTCTGTACATGTATATGTATTGTGTTTATTTATAATGAGATAAGTACGAGATTCGGAAAAACTGTCATCCAGTTGAAACCATCAACACATTGGATTGACCACCAGATACCTATTAATCGGTTTAAACCATAATTATTACCATTGACCGCCCGATGCCAGGTATAACGGTTAAAACCCTCAATAGTTTTCTTTGACCACCCAATACCTATTAACTGGTTAGAAACCTTCGAATTTTGCGTCGACCGCTTGGAACCTGTTAACTGGTTATTACTCCTAATATCTTGCAAAGAGTAACCGATACCTGTTAACTGGTTATAATCCCCATTACCTTTAATGACCAACCGATACATGTAAATCGGTTATAATCTCCAATACTTTTCTATAACCACCCGATAAATGATACTCCATTTTAAAACATTCTTATTGTTGTGTTGGCCTGGTGATTATCGTGAAGTTGTATTATTTTGTTGGAAAACTCATAATTCCATCAAATATTATTTTAATAGCATACTTTTGGACATCTGTTTATGAAACGGATGCGGCATTTACAGTTGTATATCAACAGTTCGTGAATTACATGGTTCAATGTTACTACTTAAAGGAATGTTTACTTTTGATAAAAGACAGTTAGGGCTTGGTTTTGTCAGTGCTCTGGGAAACATGAGAAAGATAATTTGATTTCAAAGTTTGATCAGTTCAACAAAAAGTCATGCGTTAAAAACTTTCTCCTCCACAGAGCACTTCGTAAATATCCGTCTGGTAAAAACATGTATTTGGTTATTTGCAAATGACCCGATGAACACTGTTGTGCTGACGAGTTCTGCAAAGCTTTGATATGTTCATGGTTGATGTCTTCGAACACTATCATCACAACCACCTCACCTTACCTCATTTTGAAATCGACATTGAACTACTTCTAGACTTCGCATTCAAATCGGACCAATCGATACTGGCAAGGCTCCCTCCGGGGGTATCTGCGAACTTAAAATGTAAGTCCCCCCCCCCCCCCAGAATTACCGCTATTGATCAGGTGATCAAAGAACAAGCATGTGACATTACATACTCTCCTAACATCTTTTGTTTGTGAATCGGAGGATGTTAATATTATGTTTGAGTATTATTCCCCATGACCAGATGATGTGTCAAATACAATTCGTATTGCTCCTCAGTAAAAGTTCAAGTTCACAGTTCAATGTCAAAGTTCATGAATTATCATATCCTGCCTTTAATGGTATATGATTATGTTTTGTGAAGTTTGATGTTCAGTTATAATTGAGTTCTACCCTGACTAACATATGCAAGTGAATATATTTTATCCTGTGTCACGCCTTGTTAATACTAGACAGTTCGATCTGTAGGACCTTTGTAATATACCTTAAGAGAATCATTTAAGGTCTTAATAGTTTTGTTTTTTCTATAGTCTTTATTATATGTCCTAATTATTTACACAGAATACTTACCTGATATTTGTGCCTTTCTTAAAGTCTGTATGTGTGTTTATTTGCAGACTGCAGATGACCTATTCCTTATTAATGTTCCATAAGTGGTTCTGCAAAAACACTCTCGTGATTGATGTGTTAGCAATTTGAACTGAAACACTGTTCATATGTAAGCAAATCTCACTTCCCCCGGTGTTAATCACTGTTATGTTGTGCTGAAGAAATGTAATGTCATTATGTCCTTCATTATCAGGAAAGTATCAATGTCTTCTCACTCGGATTGGTTAGAGTGATATAGAAGGCTCCCATTTTGTTAATGGCTTGTATTTTTATAATATAGTATGTTATTTAAATAACGCTTGTATTTGGTATGTTCATTTAATAATGTTTTTACTTATAGAGTCATTGATTATTTATGTAGATGCATGTTTACATGTATTATGTATTGCTTCAGGCAATTATCAACTCCTTGGTCCAGGTTCAAGGTCACAAGAGAGTCATGTTTTTCAGTCCAAGGTCGTTCAACTACATCGTATCTTTACATGAATTGTATGACAATTAGAGGATACAGCTATAAAGCTTCAAGGGTAGGTTAATTTCCTGTTATAATATTTAACGACGCTATTTTCGCTTGCAGTTTCTACATAAAATGTTAACAGTTTGGTTGATTTCTTAAAATGTATCATAAATGAACTGCATGTGGAAAGATCGTCTGGTTCAAGAATGATTATACAATATCACCCTGGGAGATGCAGAGATATTACTATAACATTGGCTCGTCGGGCTGTTTCTGATCTCTAAGTGTCCCGTGTTTCATCTGGGCCCGTATTTACAAACCAAATTATTAGACTTCAGAATAAAGAAAAGACTTATACCAAAGAAATCACTATTCAGAGTTTGAATTTATACAGACTAATTATGGTATTTCTGTTTATAACAAAATGTTCTATATAAAGAGTGTTGTAATTACGGGTGTTACTGTCCATGCTAGATTTAACTTTTAAGTAGTTATCAAACATACGAGTTTGAAGAATATTCTTTACTTTAAGACATCAGTCTAAGAATTGGTTTTGAAAACACAACCAGATTTTCACCAAACGTTGTTAATCATTTTTGCAAGTTCAATAAATGGGTCAAGTTGGCCAAGTTTGATAGTCAATGTCAAGTAAGTCAATTTCGAAAATCAAAGTAAAGTAGGTGAAGTTTGATAATCAATTAAATTGCCCCTTGATCGATGTGTGGGTTTTTATTGCTTTATGTATTTTCGTTCCGCTATTTAAAAGTTTGCATCAGATCATCACTAGTTTTGGTAAAAATGTTTGGTGGACTAATTGGTTGGCCACAGTTTAAACATTAATTAATTGGGCACATAAACAGAAGAATTAAGGCCTTTCTTGATTGATATGAAATTTGTTAACAATTCTGTCTCTAATTTATCTACCCAGGACATAGACTTTAGTGTTTCTAAATAAGCCATTGATGCAATAAAGCTTAACTAAAAATGTGTCAATGTATGATACAGTAAGCAAATCCCTAGTTCTTGAGATCGACAGTGTGGACATTCATCGTTTTCCGTTGTTCAGACAGGCAGAGAGATATGAAGAGCTGTTGGTGCTTTTATTCCTGGTTAGATAAGCTGTTTATAAAGAAATCATATTAATTTATTTTAGTTAAGGTATTAGCCCTCTAATAAACTTCGTGCTATATCGCTTTATTTCGTTCATATCCGTCACTCCAAGCGTTTTCCGAGTATGTGCGGAAAACTACGAATATTCGATAAATATCGCTCTTAAATACTAAATGTACAGTACTCAGTAGGCCCCGCAAGTAAAATTAAATCAAAACAAACACCTGCATCTAGATATGATTTCTGAACTTTAAAAAACTATCTGTCCTCAATCATAATGAATTTTAACATAAATGATACAGACAACTGTTCTTTAAACAAAAAAAGATCTTGTTCGGAAGGAGGATTAAGCAGTCTGCAAGTAAATTGATATTTCAATTTTGTCATATATTTACGCGACCAAAATGTCAACAATTTTGACATTAGTTAATGAGTTTAAATTTAGTGTTGCAAAATAAATATCTCCTCTTATTAAAATTTTATAATGTTACATTCTTATTACCAGAATTAGGTTTACGCCACTTCATAATCGTGTTTATTTTGAGGAAATGTGTCGATATAAATAAGTGTTAGCATTATAAATATTGGCAAACAATGAATCATTGACTCCAACTTATTACAAGTTACGAAATTAAGTGGCTACAACTTTTTTTGACCAAGTGAAACCTCTGAAATGCATTTGCAAACGTTTGCCGTTTTGTGTTGCCTTTGGTATGCACAGGTCAAGTTTGGAAGTTGAAAATGTTGTCAATGTATGGTGTTGTTTTTTTAGAAATAATAAATCAATGTAGTCAATATACCTTACAGTCTTACTGCACTGTGCTTTACTGTGCAGGTTCCATGTCACACATGAGATGGGATGTATATATGAGTTTATTCAACGTTTTTCCTAAATTTTATCTATTTTTGAACATTTGAACTCATCTATATGCTCACATGTAAGATTCTCAAATTCAGTATGACGTTTCTGGCAAACGTGGGCACCCTTGATTTTTCTACCGAATTTCTTATTTCAGTATGACACCGTCCGCGTCCAAAAGGTATGTAGATTGTTTACGTTATATGATGTATGTGCATACACATGTATAAATGATATTATTACTAATTTAAAGAATAATGTTTTAACTAAATAAATGTATCGGTTCTATAGATTAACAAAGTTTTGGATGGCGGGCGTAACACCTTCGTCAATATTTTCGTTTTAAGTTTTGAATTATTGTAATATGTTCAAAGTTGTCGACAAATCTTCATGAAAATGACCTCGCATGTTTCTTGGAGGGTCTTCAGCCGAATACGTGCATAATAAGGAGGTCATATATTTCCACACACAAGTTAATAAGAAGAATCTCTGCCAAAATAAATGCAAAGGTTCCGCTCTATTGGAAAACATGTCCTCGAGTTTTTCTATATATTTACATATTTTCTTAAAATCTATGCAAATCTTCATGAAAATTGAACACATATTTTCATTGGAAGGTCCTCTACCAATCATATGCATATGGTTCCTCTTTATTTCACAATATAGCCGCGATATAAAAATAAGAAATATATTATGAACAAAATTATTCTTAACCTATTGTTAGGTTTGAAATTAATCGTACAAATGTATATATATATATATATATATATATAAGGTCATTTGATAAAGTTTGTTCTATTGCAAACAACGGCCACTTTAGCGAAAACATATATTTTGCGTTAACGCTGTGTAAATCTGACAAATTATCTAAAGTTTTTTGCCAATATTCATGATAATTCACAAGTGTGCATTCTGCTTCACTGCACAAGATGGCTGCCAAACTTTAAATTAGTAAAACATCTTAAGGTAACGCGTGCGCGAATGAAATCCTTCCCTGTTGTAAATAAAGTTTGCATTCTTTGATGAAAACGTTCACCATAACCAAGCAACTTTGCAATATATCAACATACATGGTTATGAAGACAAGGTCATAACATTTTGCAAAACAAAAAACAGCATTAAAAAGTATATAAGTTGTTAATAAATAATTTACTTTTAAAAAAATACACGACGACGTTTACCTGGCATGGAGGCTGCCATTTTCAGCGTGAAAAGCAACCCAAAAGACTAGAAATCACTTTGAAAATGAAGTGCAAAAACGGGGGCCGTTGGGTTATTGCCTACAAATATACATTCAGTTTGATACCAAAACACATCATATAAACTGCAGTTTTAAATTTGTATGCGACAACTTAACCATGGGTGCTTTGTTGTGTCGCAATTTGGCGTAATTCCAAACTTGGTGTTCAACACTTAGGTGCGTCTTTGACATACAATGATATTGAACTATGGTTACGAACATAAGTGTCATTCGAACTTTTTGAACGTATTTAACATTAAAAAGCTATCGATGTTTGGTGTTAGCTGTTATAACATCCAAGTATGTTGCTGCATCATGGTTTCCCTTCTTGTTTTCCTTAAAATCATCAGTAGCAGCACATCATTATCATCAGTAGCAGCAACATCAGCAGCATCAGCCACAATAAATTAATCTTTTTGTATTGATCATAATAGTTATCTTCATTTTAAACATCATCATTTATCATCAATCACTATCGTCAGACTCTGTTTCTTAAAATTATAAACAATCGGCTTTAGACACCAAAGTTGGCTTGACATCAAAGTAAATAACTATAAGTATATTGTTTATTTTTAAACTGACGGTTTTCGTATATGTAACCGTTAAGCCATTTTCTTTTATCAAATACGGAGCACAAAAGTATAGCACAATCAGTTCTCCGCACCCACTTAATTATTAATAACACTTAAACTGGGCTCCTATATACAATTAATTTAAATTCAACAGTCAGATTATTTAATTACCATTGATTGACTATTCATTTAATATTAATGACCATCATCATCAATCTTGTATATATATACCCTTCGCAATACATGATTACATTACATTACAAGTGAAGAACATTTTATATGACGAACAATATTTAAAATGCAAATTTGTAAAAATTGTATCATACCAAATCTATTATATCAGTTGTTCATGTCATCTCTCTAGTTTACTATGTTCAGGCAAAATATTTATTGCGTATTTTAAAACTTCATATCTGTATCCCTTTTACATACCAAATACCAAACATTCCATACTTTTTTCCAACCTTTACATGTACCCTTATTTGCTTTAATGTGGTTTCCGATTTCATATGTTGTTAAGAATTGACATAACAAAACATAACTAAATATTTATCCATTCTAATTTACAGATGATACTTAAATAATACCATATAACATGTTCAATAAGAAAATGTTATGAAAATAATCCAACGAGTGCTTAAGAGCTCTGCAGCAACGCATGTATCGTTCACAAGTATGAACTAGGGCTGTGTCTGTAGGGCACATATGCCCCACTTTCAACTCTGTCTAAAGACTCTATTAATGTTGAAGAAAATGACCCAATAACCAAGGTGTTAAAGTTTAAATGCTTGTTTGTAAAGTTTTATAATCTTAGCAGCTATACTGTCAAGGTGACAGACGACAAAATGTAAAAATTATACTTTTACTAAAAAGGGGTCATAACTGTAAAATGTGTTGAAAAAATACAAACCAAAATATCAAGTTGTGCAATTTTACTTGCTGTTTCATGTGTTTGTGAAGTTTCATCAAATATGAAATTGCCCTATGTCGCATAATATGGTTTGTAAAGTTGTATCACTCTACCCACAAAACTGTTGAGTTACGCGAGATACTAGTTAAACTATATTTTCGCTAAAAATGCCATAAATTCGCTTTTGAATAGAAGAGCAAATTATGTATTTGCACGTGCTCAGAGACTGATTAATATGAATATTTTTTCATCAAGTTAGAAGTATTTACCTTTAAGTTAAGTGCGCAATAAACATCATACGGATGGACGGGGAAGGGCAAATCCTTATGTCCCTATCTGAATGTGGGAAAATACAAAACATAATATCGTTTGTGTTAAGCAAGTGTCAATTATCTTCATGTTTAATTTGCCATTAATATTCTTTCACATGTTTGATCATTATTTGTGACAACATTTTGAACGATAGATGATTGACTTGCACATGCGTTTGTTAGCAATGTATTAAAACTGTCTGTCCGGTGTATTAATATGGTTGCAATACATAATTTATATACCCCGTAAGATTAAAATTTGTGAGAGTCGCTCTGTTAGAAGTGTGTCGGTCCGCATAATATGATCTTAGTTTGTTGACTATTACTATATTTATTTCGAGAGACACATTTCAAACTTCAAATAAATACGACATCACCATTAAGTGTACTGGAGCAAAGTACACGAATAACACTTTTCTAAAGCGATTTAACAGACAATATATCATCTGGACCTACATTTTTCTACGTTATGCTTTTGAACTTAGACATGGGCATTGCACTATCATAAAGTGTTCCAGATTTGCACAGCAAACTGCTTCTACATTTCACAAGCCATTTAATTTGAATAAAACATTAATTCTCAAGGACGAATGTAAAACTGTTCTCCTTTAATACTATGCCACCTTTCAAGTTTGTGATTTTTCTTTTACCTTTTCAAGATTTGCAGTCATGGCAAGGGTTAGGGTTAGTATGATAGGTTGTACTTAGCTTGAGTACTCCACAGGTGAATCCCCGGTTTTGGGACCGACGAGAAGACCGACCGTTGATTTAGTTCACGAGTTAAAAAATCATTAAAATTGTCACAACTATCACGTGTTAAAAAATCACTAAAATTGTCACAACTATCACGTGTTAAAAAAAAACTAAAATTGTTGCAACCTTCACATCCACTTAGACCTGTACAGTTAAACATGTCCTGCGTTTTCACATATTTGATTAAAATAATTATAAAAACAGTAATAAAAGTTCTCCAATGCATTTTCACTAAAATCCAATATGGCGTCCAATATACACCATAGAAAATTGACACGAGGCGGGAGAGACCACGCTAGAAAAATTCAATAAAGACCGAAGTTTAAGAAGTTCCTCCATAAAAAAGTGTCCAGTTCACTCCACACACTATTTATACAGCTTTTAGTTATTATTTCACTAAAAATTGCTCTTTATAAACACTTTAAAAATTTATAAATCGTAAAAATGTATTCCCTTAAAAATTTCAGGTGTGCTTCCTTGACGCATGCGTTAAAGCCCAAATCAAGAGAGCAGGATAAGGAGGAGAAATTTGGGTATAGATTTTCACTCATTGTGTAGGTTATTTTACATTAACTTCTTCATTTCTACACTGAATTACTTCAAATTTATACTGAACATCTCTTATGACAATACGGTCAATCTCAACTATGCATGGCCTCATTACCAACCCTTGGGCGCCCCTGGGTAAAACATGCGGCGTGGGGATACGCGTCGGCCTTTGCCGCGCCATTTCTAGTTCTTAATGTATTTACCTGAGTCAATGATGTAAATATTTCAATTTTAGTTTTAAAATGAACACTATGTGTACTTTTAATTTTACTTGAAGTATGTAAACTTAAAAGGTATGTTAACACGAAAAAAGTTTGTCCTTGCCCTGTTATGGTATGTGATGCCTTACACAATTATACTATTTGTGTTATTCTAAGTTATTTATCGTAACACAATTAATATTTTCATCCATAAGAGTATGTTGTAAACAAGGAACTTAACATGCAGATGATTTTTAAGAATAGAATCACAATTATGTAGTAAAACATGCATTAGCTTCAAATTATGTGTAAACTGTTATCGACTTTCTTTCATCTGTTAGAAACGGTAGAGACATGTTCCACTTAATCAGCGTTAACATTGTATAGATAACTTAAGAAGAGTTGCATATGATTTAATTCATATTCTATTGCATTTGTTGCAGTGTTGATACACAATATTTTTTTTGCAAAATTGGTATGTACAGTGGATATTCCACCAGTCGAAACTACTGTGTATGACAGGAAATCAAGAATTGAAGATAAAGCAATAATAACATTTGACATGCAAAAGGTCATAACTTGTCCAAGAAGAAATGTCTCTAACTTTTTTTACAAGAGCAAGCTAAGTGTATACAATTTGACTGTAGTATTGATCGTGTAGAATACAACATTGTATGGAATGAGACTATTGCAGGACGGGGAGCCAATGAAATCACGTGTGCGTTGGTGACCATTCTTGAAAATGTTATTGTGAAACATCCTTCAGTGACATCCTTTATATTATGGTCAGACTTGTGTCCCTCAAAGCCGTAACAGTTTTCTGTCTTATGCCTTAAAGAAATTTCTTGAGCGACACAAAGCGGTGACAAAAATTACACAAACAGTTTGTACACCTGGTCACTCTCCAATTCAAGAGGTTGATAACCTTCACTCTCATCTTGAAAAAGCTTTCAGAACAGCTAAACTGAATAGCCCAGTAAGTGTTATTAGAACAAAGAGATACATCGTATCGGGTCATTCAAGGACAAACAAACGCGGTCAATTATAGTCCGTTTCCAAAATGAGCGCGACATCGAGGATATACTGGCCAATGCATATAAGTTGAGAGGCACTGAATACGGGATGAATACAGACTACCCAAAGAAAATAACCCAAGCGCGTGCTAGGCTTTGGACTCGTTTCAAACAAGAAAGAACGAACAAACCCAAGGGTAGTGTCCACATTGGTAATCCTGCCAAATTGGTAGTTTAAAAAGATGTAGTGCAAGACGAATTCCCAGATTGGAAAATCATCACAAAATCGCTCAACAACAAAAACATTTGAAACTGGAACTTAACCTCCTGTACATAAACCAACGTTCAAACCAATCTCTACTAGCAATAGGTATGCTAGTCTACCCAGTATATTGTCATTGAATTGGAAGAATCCGACACTAGCAACGAAAGCGATTCTACAGACGATACGCAGGCGATTGACCTTTATAGTCAGTATATGCCCCAGATGGAGGCTCATGTGAACCGTAAACATCACAAACCGGATAATGCCCTAGGGCAACAAGTGGGTCTCATAATACTGTTGTACCCCAAAAACGCTAGGACAATCGAGCGGGGTGGTGGTGTTAACAGAACTAACAATGTGCTGAACTCAAAGACGAACTGTGAACCAAAAAGCGGACCAGAAACAAATTTTGACTCGGTAATATTGCTGTACTTAACGTTTGTGGCCTTAAAAGGCTTGCATTATACCCTGAATTTGTCTTATTAGTAAATAGTTATTACATGTTTTTTTGCAATTGAGACAAAACTTGATGACAATAACATTATTGAAATTGATAACTACTCTTTTATTAGTAAAACCAGGAAACAAAAATACAAACGAAAATCTGGTGGTATAGCTGCTTTGATAAAATAGTATTTACAAACACGTTGATGTAATAGACAGCCAGTCAGAATATGTTTTATGGTTGAATATTATAAATGATTACACTCATATTGGTAGAGACATTGTTATGGGTATTGTTTATATACCACCATTGCATTCGAGGTTCTATAATGATGAGTACGAATTTTTTAAAACGAAGTAGCTATTAAATGCAGCAGCTTTGAACATGTATTCATCTGCGGCGATATGAACGCACAAACACAGACTTATCTGACTGCACTGAAAATGATGATGTTTGACAGTTGTTTTCAATCTAAATAATGAGACTATTACTTTTTTGGATCAAAAGTCTGAAATGGAAAACTGTAAGATACCATAAAGAAGGGTTTTTCAAGATAAAAAGAAAAATAATCATGGATATCGCCTCTTAGCCTTATGTAAAAATATCAACATTAATATCATCAATGGTAGATTTGGTAAAGGTAGATTTATTGGCAAAATGACATTTAGACACATATCCGTAATTGACTAATTTAATATCTACAATTAAAGCCTTTTTAATTCTTAAGGAATTCGAAATTATGAACGTAGACGGATTAAGTTCAGATGGCCATGCTCTCATTAACTATAAAGTTATTGTCGATGCCCGCATTAACAATAACACTTCTGAAACAAAAACTTACAGACCAAAATGGAAAAAATCCCTTTGTGAAGAATGCATGTCAAATGTAAATGTAGAGGCTATAAATAGCATAGTAAGAGATGTTGAATCTGACCATTTTACTGCAAACCAAAATAATATGAATAGAATAACTCATGAAATGTCAAATATTCTTCTAAATAGTACTAAGGAAAACTTCACAGAAGTTCAAATAAGTGTCGACGTAGCTCAGTCGGCATGTATTTATGTCGTAGTGGATTCTAAATTGCTGATAAGTGATAACAGAAAGCAGTTATATATATCCAAGATATTTATTTTACAGCAACAATATTAACAATCCGACCGTCTTATACAAAATATAAACGGCAAATGCCATCAGATATAAACGCGCATTATGGCAATTGCAATATATTGCATAAACAATAATAGGAAAATACAATTAATACAAATAAAGGCACTAACCTGAAAGCAGTTATATATATCAAAGATATTTATTTTACAGCAACAATATTAACAATCCGACCGTCGTATACAAAATATAAAAGGCAAATGCAATAGGTATTGCATTTGGTGATCAGTCGTGCGTAACAGGTTAGTTGTTTTTATGGATTAAATGACTGATTAGATGAATGTAAGTGATAACTGGTCATCAGGGAAAGCTGTCAACTGTACAATTATTTATTAAAGTAGCATTGGCATGGTTTGAGTAAACGTAATGATTTCATTTCCTATGACATACTTCCCCTGATCATATTAAACGTCTCCTGACTTTTATGTACTCTTACTTCAAGATGCAAAATCATGAAAAGGAAATAAATAAAATAAAGTGCGGATAAAAATAACTTATGTAACAACATAAACAAAATCTGCATGTTTGCTTATCTTCAACTCAATATGTTAATGTCCCTACTTTAGGTCAAACACTAAACTTATGGAGATAACTCTTTAACCCCGAGAAACAATGTAAGATACACAATTACTACCTTTAAGGTAAATTATACATGATAAGTATTTATTATATGATGGTTTTACAATGGTAACAATATACAACTTCATATGCAACGTAATACTACGGTTTCAACTTCCTAAAGCATCGAATACTAAAGGCTAAATCAGATAAAGACTTTTCAATATCATAATGTATGTGCTTAGTAAACACGCTTTATTTATTGAAAGATAAAAATACTTGCAGATTTGACATGTTGCCTTTCTATCACAATACTAAGTATCAGTATACAAACTTTTCACTAATGTAATGCAAAACACAATAAAGAGATATAATTGTAAAATATTGAATAACAGTTCATAGTAAAAGTAATAATTTTCCACAATCACACTCAACACATAAAAAGTAATTGATTTTAAAATAGCCATCACAGTCCGTATATCTATACTACACAATCAACTAGAATTCAAGTTTTCCAATCACCAGTGGTCATCCATTTTGGTGGTCTGTGGTTCCTTTCGGGTCGCAAAGAATTTGCCTGGTTTGAAACCCGTTGGTTTCGCCTCGCAGGGATGACATATGGACCCACTTGACCGTCCGATGTGTCATCACTGTTCGAATGTTCCACCGTTATTCTTGTATCTTTACCAGCATTACTAAATTCATGCACCGTATCGACTGAATCACGACTTGTGCTGCATTGCTCGTCGTCATCGTTGTCCTTGACTCCCGTTGTACACATGAACGGAAGGAGTAAATTTCGATGAAGAGTCCTGAACTTCTTAAATCGAGTTCCTTCCCGTTTAACTTCGTACACCGATACATCTTCAATGGGCTTCCTAATGACGATATATGGATTAGGCTCCCATCTGTCTGCTAATTTCTGTTTTCCCCATATGGATACATTCCTTGCAAGGACACGGTCACCTGGAAGGAGAACAGAGCTACGAGCTCGAGTATCGTAACTTAGTTTGTTGACTGCCGAGGTCTACGCAGCTTGTTCTCGTGTCTTGTCATAGGCAAAACGGAGACGATCCTGAAGCTTTCTAATATACTCTGACTGCATACCGGCATATAGGTTGTCAGTCGGGAGCCCCAGAAAAGCGTCGATAGCTAGACGTGGGTGTCTGCCAAACATCAGAAAATGTGGAGCAAACCCAGTACTCTCATGACGTGTGGCATTGTACGCATGTACCAGACTAGTAACATTCCACTTCCAATCTTGTTTCTGACACTCCTCCAACGCACCAATCATATTGAGCAACGTTTGGTTGAACCGCTCAACCATTCCATTTCCCATGGGGTGGTAGGGTTTTTTTTCGGGTCTTTTCTACGCCAGCGATGTTACATTGCTCCTTGATGACCGCCGACTCAAAATTCCTCCCTTGATCACTATGAATCCTTGCAGGAAAACCATAATGTACTATAACACTTTCAAATAGTATATTTGCGGTAGTCTTCGTCGTTTGGTTTCGAGTCGGAAAGGGCTGTGCAAATCGGCTGAAATGGTCCGTCAACGCGAGTACATTTTCATATCCACCCTTGGAACGTTCAAGTTAAAGATAATCGATGCAGAGTACCTCCATCGGTGATGTGGTAGGTATTGGGATTAGCTCAGCAACTGTAGCACGCGCTTTACGTCGAATACAGTGTCCACAATTTCTCACTGAGTTGGCCACGAACGTATTTATTTCGGGCCAATAGAATCTTTCTGCAAATAATGCGGAGGTTCTATCCCGTCCCTGGTGACCAAGGTCGTCGTATAGCGCTTAAAAGACATCATGCCTAAGAAACTCAATCAATACAAGCTGTAAGCGTTCTTCAGAGTCTACTGAGGTCTTCCGGTACACAACACCTTGCAATACAATCAGGTTTTACCACTCCGTTAGATAAGGTATCAATCTTCGATCCATCGGCTTAACCGGTTTGGTTCCGTGAGTAAGGTGATTGATGACCATTGAAATGATTTCATCCTGACCCTGTGCATTGCGCCAGTCTGTAGACGATAAGGCGTGTGCATTTAACAACTTAGCAAGCACATCCAGATGCTGGCTAGGTAACTCTACTTCTGGGTTGCGTATTGTCTCCGAAAGTGGGACAGTTTCAGCTGTCGCAACCTGACTGACGGCGTCAATGACTTCTTTTTTTAGATACAGCGACTTAAACCATCGGCATCTAAATGAGACGAACCCTTCCTGTAAGTGATGGTATAGTCGTGGTTCGACAGTGCAGCGACCCACTGATGACTCATTGCATCTAACTAGGCTGAGCTGTTGACATAGGTAAGTGGATTGTTATCTGTTGACATGGTTTGAGTAAACGTAATGATTTCGTTTCCTTTGACATAATCACAAAACGAGAAGTCAAAAAATAATCCTTGGTTTGGCATACAGTGTGAAAATGCTAGTAAAATTATGTAAAACAAGAAATAATATAATAAGCATCCAACAGAATACAATACATTTAGTGAAAAACTAGCATGCAAACAAGAGCTGTCTCCATCGGAAGACATATGCCCCCGAAAAAAGCTTTTTCGAAACCTAAACGCAGATTTCGAAACCTAAACGCGGACCCTAAGTTCAAGGTCAAAGGGGTCAAAAATTGTGTGCGTATGGAAAGACCTTGTCCATATACACATGCATACCCAATATAAGATTACATCTGAAGCGACCTAGAAGTTATGAGTATTTTTCGAAACCCAAACGCAAAAGTGTGACGGACAGACGGACAGTCTATATATCACTATATATGCCCTCATTCAGGGGCATACAAATATAAGAAAATAATGAATGCCTACATAAATAAATGAACAAAAATAGGGAAAGTCTACTTAGAACCATGCAAGCAAAACAGCCAAAAGGATACTGGAAGTACTTAAATAAAGTTAAAGCAAAACATAAAAATGCCGATACGCCACCTCTAGACTTATTACATAACTATTTGAAAATGCTAGCAACCAGGACCACGATACTGATGTGTCACATTTAATAAATAGAATTGATAACGAAACTGATAATAATATATTAAATGTACAAATAACAGCTGAAGAAAAATGTAAATATATTAATAAAGCACCGGGCTTGGATGGCATTCTAAATGAAGACATAAAATACTCAAAAGGAAAGATGGAACCTTTATATGTATTATTTAATGTAATACTGGACACAGGTATATTACCAGATCACTGGGGTGAAGGGGTCATAATCCCACGGTATACTCAAAGCGCTGAAGGTACTGCAGTTGTTTGCTCTTTGAACGTATTTCATAGTCCTTACAGTCACCGGACATGAAGGTCGACTTTTGAACACCAATGTAATTTACTTTTAATTGTCTACAGTGGTGAGATTTTGTAAAAGGAAGAAAATGCCATTGATTAATAGTCTCTCATAATTTTATGCAGGATTCTCACAAACTCCACTTATGATTACAAAGATGAAAACAGAAATTCAACGTATATCTAAGTTGGCCCTAAGGAAAAGTTTGTGAGTCTAACAAAGAATGGACCACACTATAATTCTATATATACATGTTTTGGTATTAACGAGCTTTGTATTAAATTCTCTATCAAACCAAATAAAAAAATATTAACTATTTTTAGCCTGAAATTAATATGCTTCATTTAATGTGTTTCCATTTCATTTTTATTCATTTTCATGTACTGACATTAACGCGTAACTCCTCTACTCCACCGTCACCAATATTTTATAAAGGAACCATCTTCTGTAATGTTAATTCGTAAATTAATGTCTTTTTTCTATAGTTTCAATGCATCAATACTTGTTCATCGTGTGCATTTATTCCGATTTATATGTTTGACCCTAAAATACTTAATGTTCTGAATTCCACGTCTATATTGAGTTACATCACCTGGTCTGTTGCAACATGCACGCTTTTCATGAATGGAACTTGACAGACGACACCAACTATTTCGAAATCTTTTAAAAGCACGTTTTAGATGCGTATGAAGGGACTTTAATCAGCCATAATAAAAAATGGCTTTAAAAAGCGAAATATACATACATGTACTAAAATTAAATTGCTAACGCGTAGATTCTTTAAAGATTGTTGTATTGACAACTTACTCGCCATTATGATTCAATTGCTCACCATTTCATTTTAACTTTTCATTTGTAACTATTGTTTACAATTAAAATGTATGAGGATGATGCCCGACATTGTCTTAAATGTACTGTAATAATTTCCGTTTTATATTACGTAAATGGCAAAACTGTAAATATGTGTTAAACAACCTGCGGTAAACGCTTACTTCATTGACCGACGTCAATCAAAAAAAAATAGTCACCAGTTAACCCCGTCCTCATAAGCATTCTAGGAATCAATTGGACAGGGAAAATTACTTTTTGGCGACTAGAAAGTAACCTGCGAATTTCTCATCTGTGTCAATTCACTTCGGCTGCTCGGGTAATCTCGAACGAAATAATGTTGATCCAAATAGACCAGTACATGGTGGCAAATGACACCATTACATGCACTGGTAGACAATTTAACGACAAATCATGTCTGGTTGCCCTCAAAAGGACAAGGTTACTCTGCAAAGGGAGTGCTGAAAACAAAAGAAGATCTTCTTCCCGCTCCTCGCGCGCTCCGCTGCTTCTATGTCCTCTAGACGCCACAAGCTGTCGAACCGAACACGAGAACGGTTTCCTCAGCATATTGAGCGTACTGGGTACCGCCGACCTTCGATACTTCCGTTATCTTCATAGGCCATCACCTCGAAATCCTGGCCTGTATCTCTGCCACGCTCGTCCTCTACGCTGCCAGTTCCTCTGTACCCGTCCCTTTTCCGGCGATGTAGTGGAACCGTGTTTTTTCCTACTGACAATTACCATTCCGCCAATCCTTCCAAATTATGGGATTCAGCGAAGTCAGCAGAAGTGGATGTCCGGATCAAGGGATGACGGTACTCGCTTGATTTACAGAGTCGCCCTTCGGAGTCTTCAATTAAATCTTCTGCGAGCGACTCTCCCCCCGATCGCGACGTCCATTCTCCAGCTGCTGACCGAGCTTTGTTAAACTAATGAATACTATATAATTTTTAGAGTTACCTAGATTTTTTGTACAATCGCCATTGTCTTTTACATGTTCAACTTTAAAAGCGAGCTTACAGATTCAATGCCATTGGCGACTTTGTCGATCGGAAACGCTAAAATATATTTTCGTGACTTTGAAATAGAGTTAGAAAAATACGCGTTAAATAATTTAATTAAACAACAAGATATGTGTTTGTCAGAAACACTATGTCCCCTTTTGCGCCGCTTTGAAGCTATATATTTGACCTTTGACCTTGAAGGATGACCTTGACCTTTCACCACTCAAAATGTGCAGCTCCATGAGATACATATGCATGCCAAATATCAAGTTGCTATCTTCAATATTGCAAAAGTTATTGCAAATGTTAAAGTTGGCGCAAACCAACCAACCAACAGACAGGGCAAAAACAATATGTCCTCCACTATAGTGGTGGGGGACATAAAAATATTTAAATTATTGCTATTGATTTTATTCACTTTTTAGCCGCATAATCGCCGCTGAAATTTGTGTTATTAATTGCACATGTTTCAAACCACACGTAAATGTATGTAAATAAAAGTTATAATACGGGAGATCACATCATTTGTGTCCTCAATTTGCTTATTATGAGTTAATTTTTTCACAATCGAAATATATGGTACTTAAATATTTGATAAGCATGCAGTTTTCTTTCGATTTGCAGTTTTTTTTCGACACATTCAGATCATACTTTTCTAGCCGCGTCATGCGAAAATAGGTCTAACGGCACGTAGGCTAGCGAAGCTAAAGCCCTGTCTGCGCAGTTGCGCAGGGTTTCGTGGTCTCATTATGTGTCTCCTGACCTACTGCGGGATACGCAGGCTGGACCATAGCTACGATAGCCGCATATGGCCTAAGACCCATTTTCGCATGACGTGGATCTATAAAAAATATCTGTGTTTCATATAAATGGAACATCTTTACACAATACTTTTCGATAGGAAATTGAAGTCAAACTGTGTTATGTATAGCGAACTGGCAAATTTCGTTAGCGTTTCAGTCTTTCAAGAACAACTTCCATACAGACTGAAGATTACGGCAAACATTTGTTGTAAGATAATGAAACGATTTCTGTCTTATCATGACACTATATTGTTTGGTAGTTTGTGTGTCTCATCTTTAAAACACTTCTGTGTTATTTACGTGTATCGATAGTCCGATATCGATTGTGTCCTCCCCGGACGATTAAGTACCAAGTCAAAATGCAAATTATTATTTAAACATATATCAAACACACAATAATATTGAAAATGATCAACCCAAGCAGTTCTGTTTTTTCTGCTGAGTTTTAGCGAAAGTTGATTAATAATTATCCCCACGCTTTCTGAAAAGCGTGGGGATATTGTGGTAATCTCCGCCGTCCGTCTGTCCGTCCGTCTGTCTGTCCGTCCTGGCCACTATCTCCTCCTACACTATTAGCACTACAACCTTGAAACTTACACACATGGTAGCTATAAGCATATGTGTGACCCTGCACTATATGGACTTTTTATCTGACCCCTGGGTAAAACATTATGGGGGTTGGGGTGGGGCCGGGTCAGAAATGTTCACTCATTTTTTTAGGTTATTTTACATTAACTTCTTCATTTCTACACCGATTCACTTCAAATTGATACTGAACCTCTCTTATGACAATACGGTCAATCTCAACTATGCATGGCCCCATAAACAACCCTGGGGCGCCCCGCCCACATAGACCACGCCTACTCAAAATTGCCTTTTACTATAATTTCTTCATTTCTACACCGATTCACCTCTAATTGATACTGAACCTCTCTTATGACAATACGGTTAATCACAACTATGCATTGCCCAATTACATGTACATGTACCAACCCTGGGCGCCCCGCCCACATAGACCACACCCAACAAAAATTACCTTTTACTATAATTTCTTCATTTTAACGCCGATTTACTTCAAATTGATACTGAACCTCTCTTATGACAATACGGTCAATCTCAACTATGCATGGCCCTATTACCAACCCTGGGGCGCTCCGCCCACATAGACGACACCCATCCAAAATTGCCTTTTACTATTATTTCTTCATTTCTACACCGATTCACTTCAAATTCATACTGAACTTCTCTTATGATAATACGGTCAATCTCAACTATGCATGGCCCCATAACCAACCCAGGGGCGCTCCGCCAACATGGGCCAAACCCACCCAAAATTGCCTTTTACTATAATTTCTTCATTTCAACACCTTTTCACTTCTTATTGACACTGAACTTCTTTTATGACAATACGGTCAATCTCAACTATGCATGGCCCCATAACCAACCCAGGGGCGCCCCGCCCACATAGACCACACCCACCCAAAATTTCCTTTTACTATAATTTCTTCATTTCTACTCAGATTCACTTCAAATTGATACTGAACTTCTCTTATGACAATACTGTCAATCTCAACTATGCCTTGGCCCCATCACCAACCCTGGAGCGCCCCGCCAACATAGACCACACCCACCCAAAATTGCCTTTTAGTATAATTTCTTCATTTCTACACCGATTCACTTCAAATTGATACTGAACTTCTCTTATGACAATACGGTCAATCTCAACTATGCATGGTCCCATTACAAACCCTGGGGCGCCCCGCCCACATAGGCCACACCCACCCAAAATTGCCTTATACTATAATTTCTTCATTTGTACACCGATTCACTTCTAATTTATACTAAACTTCTCTTATGACAATACGGTCAATCTCAACTATGCATGGCCTTATTACCAACTCTGGGGCGCCCCTCCCACATAGGCCACACCCACCCAAAAATGCCTTTTACTATAACTTCTTCATTTCTACACCGATTCACTTCTAATTGATACTGAACTTCGCTTATGACAATTCGGTCAATCTCAACTATGCATGGCCCCATTACCAACCCTTGGGCGCCCCTGGGTCACACATGCGGCGTGGGGATACGCGTCGGGCTCTGCCGCGCCATTTCTAGTTATAGTCTGTTTCCGTAATCCAGGTTAACAAACTGTTTATTCAGGCCAAAGGAAATAATGTTTACTTCTCAGGTGAACGACATCATTCTCCCACTCAATTTAAATGTATGTCCCATATGTTGATTAATCTCCATTTCTCTGTGTCTCTTCTATTTTTCTATATAAAGTTTAACACCATGACACAATTGTTAATAACGTTTTGTATAAGAATGCATTGTCACTGTATACCAATGTGTCACTGTATTTGTTAAATGAGCTTTATACAGATATTGTTGTTGTTGTACAAGTTTGTATTCATAGTCTCCGTTTGCTGATAAACACTCCGGTATATTTTTGTCCACATACGTGCATAAATAAGTGAGAAAATAAAAGTTAAACCTTTAAATGCGTTTTTCTCCAAAATAAAATAAGATTGGTTGATAGAGCACTAAAGCAATCAAGTGACGATATATATATCCCTTACTCTCATAATATTGGTCGTCCTCATAGTACCGTGCCTTAAACGAAAAAAAACTTTAAAGAGTGCTTGATTAAAAAAAAAGTTATTTTTTTTTCCACATTTTTTTGAAGTTGTAATTTATTTGATGGTTATTATTGACTATTACGACATCGTGTTTCTGGTTGCGTTGTATATACCGCATATTATACACAATGATGTGAGAACGTTGACATGAATATTATTTGTTATCTCCCTTTATTATTTATTATGTCCCTTGAACTATAAAAACGTTCCTTTTAATAACAATATCATTCACTGCTTTAACAATAGATTAAACGATGTTTTCAGTTCAATTAAATACCTATTTTCAGCATTATATTTGAAATATAATTATTCCTTATAAATAAGAATATCCAACTTTTTTATGTTAATTGTGTTTAAATTTGATGAATGCGGCGTGCGCTCGAATTTCGAGTGTGACGCATGTACTTTTAAAAACTCTTCTAGAAGAGTTACTGAGCGCCCATCTGATAATAGAGAGAATACTAGGTTAGCGTTGAATACAGATGTGTATATTGCGAGGCTTAGAACGCCGGGAGCGCGAGCCTTGGCTAACGCTTTCGGTGTTCGAGCCGAGCAACATAAATTTCTCTGTATTCAACGCTAATCCTAGTATTCTATTTATCCCATTTGATATTTTTCAACGTGACATTGAACATAAATAGATCTTATAACCTTAACAATAAACTTAATTCAGTCTTAAAAGCGCTTAAAATCTAACAAATGTAACCATGCGTAGTGATATACATGTATTTGTTCTGGTACGCAAAATAGTCTTTAAAAAATTCACACACAAACTGTAAAACAGGTAAAAAATATCACCATATGCCTCGATTCAATTTTACACAGTATGCGAATTGTAACACATTACGACCGCGAAAAGAAGATTTTACTTTACTATAATTCATTTTATTTTCGAAAGAAAATTATCAAAATCCAATATGGCGGCGATTGCTCCTGACAAACTGATGTCGATGTCAACATGCATGTACACCATCGACGACCTAGTTCTGGCTACCATAACTTTAATTGTCGCTTTTTATGATTTTTGACTGGCGCGACTTTGTACAGGTCTGTCAATACTATATAAACTGTACGCTGTTTTTTTACGCTGAAGTTTCTTTAGCTATCGACGACCTTGACAATTTTGACGAGTAAACAAACAATTGCAGCGACTGACACGTTATTTGACTTAGTATACAGGGCAATACGTTTTCCGACTTCGGACGACGAATTTAAGGACGCGCAGAACGTGTTTTTTTATATAATGTTAGGGGTATGCCGTGTGTGATCCGATGCATCAATGGCGCACATGTTAAAATCATTTCCCCGAGAACAAGGAACGACAAAAATACAAACAAAAATCAAAACACGTTGGAACTAGTATCTTACCTTTAATTATCCTTTAAAATCCATCTAATAACCCATTGGACTACATAATTGACGATTTTGCATCTAGGGTCTTTAATAATTATTTTAGCATAGTTAAATAAGACCCTTATGCCATCCTATCACTATATTCAAATGAGTTTATGAACTCAATCTTCTTCTTCGTCACACGCTACGTCATGTACTCTACATTACTGCTGTTCAAATGAACCGGAGCAGTTTATCTAATCATAGCCGTTGGTAAACTCGGTTGCATTTGCAGATTTCTGCATACAAACATAATTATGTTTAAACTTGCACAATATTTTATTTATCTATGGTAAATGCCCTTATTGTACAAGAAAATAATGTTATATATAAATACACAAAGAATGGAAAACATTCCTATACAAAACAGATAAATGAGTAGATAATATCCGTGTACAAAATGGGACGTTCCCAATTCCAGTGTGGTGCTATTTTTACCATCTTATACTTTACACAGCTCTATGCTTAACGTGAATTAAATAGGAAAGCAAACATTGCAGATTATTTATGAATTGTGCGATATGTGTATGGCTTGCTGTACATTCTTAATTTTTAAGTTAAATGTCAAAAGTATATGCATGAATTATAAACAATGCATATTACACGAAATAAGGACAATGTGATCAATTGAAAATTCAGATATGTCGATATACAGTACATGTAGAAAACATGTAAAATAAGTCGCGTTTATAATAAATCGTCAAAAAAAAATTGGGGAAAATGACGCAAAAAGTATGTCATTTTATGACGCCATCAATCAGCTGATTCATTATAAGGATGGCGAAAAATTATGTCATATGACTAGATTTAAAGGTTGAAGGTCGTATAATTTTGAAGCTTAAGTTTTCTCGACTTTGTTTCTTATGAAAAATCATTCAGTGGTAAAGTAAATATAAATAAAAAAAATTATTTCAACATTTCTTTTGGTGAATATGTCATATATATATTTTTCTGCAAAATATGCACATTTTCTTCCAATTGGTGACCTTAAAATTCGATAAATGAACCAAACAATATCGACCTAATTTTAGCGCATATCGCATGACGTCATTTGAAAAGTAGTCCGTGCACGCGACAGGTATATTCCACAATGTTGAAGACAGGCAAGTATATTCCACAACGTGTTATACCGTCAATGTCGCGGTGAAAGTGGGATAAAATCAGTTATTGTTATATAAGATGACTCCCTACAATTTAGTGGAACATTCAGTTATAAGCATGTCAATCAATATTAACGCCGATTGACATGGCTTGTTGTCAATTACCGGTGAAACCGGAGGGGACTTATGGTTTGCGCTCTTTCAGTCTGTCTGTCAGTCTGTCCGTCACACTTTTCTGGATCCTGCGATAACTTAAAAGTTCTTCAACTTTTTTCATGAAGCTTGAAACATGGATAGATGGCAATATGGAGATTATGCACGTCATTTCATTTTGTTCCTATGTCAAGAATTCTGTATAAAAAATATTGACAATGGTGGAGTTTCACCGGTAGGGGACAATATTGCTTGGCAATCTCATGTTTTCAACTACTATTATTTGAATTTGAAATATATGATGTTGACAATTATTCAAAATAAATATATTTTTATGGGGAGTTTGTGTAACACAACTGTTACTTCATTCCATAAAAGTTTAAAGATTTTGAATTTGTTAATATTTAAATGAGACTTTCCAACAATACATGCATAGCGCTCGAAAATCGAGCTCATCTGCCGGAATCATGCTTCTTCGAATGCACAAGTAATGGCAAAAACTTATCGAATACTTATACTAGCGGTTTTATATATCAAATAGTAAAAATAATGATATTAAAAATGTATACAGCCGTATTATTCAACGTGAAAGTTAATCAAAATAGGACGCGTTTAGAGGGCAATCAGTTTCAATTTTGATGAGATTTATAGATTTATTAATGGTTGTTACACTTATCATTATAAAAGTACATATGCGCAAAAAATTCTTATCTAAAGATTTATGCTATAAGTTTGATAATAAACAGTCGTTGTGGATTATTAATTATCATATAGGATGTTCTATGTTTTTATGCTCAACGACAACAACATTCCAGCAATGTGCATTCTTTACATTGTAAATAATTTGATTTACGACGTACATAATATATTTTTTATGGGTATTCCTTCAAACGTGTATGACCCTTATCGTTCTTACTATGTATAGGGCTATACTGGATTGTAGCTGGGGCAATCTTGAACGAATGATAACATGGACGATATCAACACGCTGTGTCGTATGGATGGTATGAACGAATAAAACCTCAAAAAAAGAAGAAATTGCAGCCCTTTATTAGCGTGTGCGCATTGCACAGGCTAATCAGTGTGCACAGGCTAATCTGGGACACCACTTATTTGACATGCATTCAGCCCCGTTTTCCCTGAAAGCACCCAATATGTAAAGATTTCAATGACACACTGGCCAATGTCGTCGCATAAGCTGTTAATGACTATCGATAATATACACATTGTCACTGTCTGCAATGTACCAGTGTTGAAGTATAAACAGGCGGATGCGGTGGTTAGCGTTCTTAGCGTAGAAAATTTTAAGAACAGACCGACTTGCAACGAACACCACTAACATAAGTTGTTCGCAAGCGAACAACTAATAATGAATTCGTCTGTCTTCTATGGCTTCTATTACGACACGTGCTCTTTCTTTGCAATGCGTAATGTTTAGACTAAGAATTTGACATTTTGTTGTTTAACAGGCGACAACAGTATCAATAAAAAATACACGTGTTCATTGATTAATGAAATATTTATGGATGAGGCAATGGATAGCTTAAATGATTTATGTTATAATGTAACACATGGTTGAAGAGGCATACATTAAGCCATTGAGATGTTAAGATTAACTGAACAAGAAATTTTGGGGCATACAAGGGCACTCTTCGACGCACTCTCCACCATAATACTGAATCGGCAACAAAAAATTATTCCGGCTGCGTGACTGGTGTTATACTTAATAAATAATCGACGTGTAAGCGTTGGTTATTGCGTTAATAACCAACTGTTTGGAGTTCCGATGCGTACTAATTAAACCACGAGGGCGTAGCAAGCATCGAAACGACGAACCGTTGGTTATTACCGCCATAACCAACGCTTACACGTCGATTTTTTCGATGCTTACACGATTTCATTAATACGTAATCCGCGATTAAAAGGTTATACATGAGAATCATCTTTACCGAACGGCCTCCACTTTTCTGCAAAAACGTGACGTCACCACAACTATGAAAATTAAACGACTTCGCCTTCACTCATAAACAGTGCGCGGACAATCAAAGTGACGTCACCTTAAACAACCGTTGGTATATCGGGGTAAATAACCCACGGTAAGCTCCCTTCTCATATTAATGTGCATGCGTGTGCGACTGCATTGTGTCACACCGGTCTTTACTGACCTGTGTGAATGCGCGCTAAGCATTGTGGGAAACGGACTTTTTTCCATCATGGCGTTGGTAAACATAATAAACACGGAAGTGAAAAATGGTAATTAATTATTATCAAAAACAGGCCCCATCAAACCGGGCCAGCTGTAATATATAGTTGGATGCAGTTTGTGCTTCAAAGGAGCCACTTTTCATGTCAGTCTATTGTTTGTAAGAATCACTAAACACGTAACTTAGACTAACTAAACTGCCTTAGTAAACATGTTACAAGACTGTATCTTCGAAATAGTAAATAAATCAAAATCATAAATAAATATTTATAATTAAATACCTGCTGAAATTTGAGAACGTAAACGATTTAAAATAAACGCTGTGAACATTACAAGGAATCTTACATTTAGGCCTAATGTGTGAGAGGATTAGTCAGGGATAAAATAAAATGGAGTTCGAAGGATCTAACATTTTGAGGAAGACGTCATGGTATCTTGGACATTTGGCACTTTCATATATTTATTTAGTAGATACTGAAAATGCTGAATGTGCTAATTGCAACATCAAAGACAAGCAGGTGAGATTTTTACAGCTGTATTTTTCTTGACATAATATTGAATGTTTTCCATTTAATATATATGCCTTTTTTTTCACCAATTTGGGAATGGTTTCCGGTCATTTCCCCCCAAGACGTTTCCTCCCCAAGAAGTTTCCCCCCAAAGACGTTTCCTCCCCAGACGTTTCCCCCCCATTTTAGTTTTAGTGCAGATGTTTCCCCCCCCCCCCAATAAATGTATAATTGTTCGGTTGAAGTATAATCTTTGTTTATTATCAAAATTATTATTTTGTTTATGAAGTCTTTAATTAACTTTTAATATCTATGAAGCAGCTTGTATGGTTTTTTGGTTTTAGAATTGTTTTTTGGAGGATTTAACTGTGTAATGATTGCATGTAAATCATTAGTAAGTGCATGTTGGTGTACTAGTGGAATAAATGGAATATCCTCAAAATCTTACTGAGTATCTTATACATGTTGCTCAACACAAATGCAACCAAGAATAATGTGTAATCAAGACCCGTTTTGAATACACAATTAACACCTTATTTCAGTTTGAGTGAACCTGGGCAGGGTTGTGCAATTGTAGTGTTTGTTGTTTTTTATCCAAATAAATATGGTCAATTGGTGAATAGAAAAATGTTAAAATCAAATTTAAATTAATTTCGAAACTGTTTTGCTTGTAACAGTTAAATATGATAAATAAATATTTACTTTGTAACTGTCAACATTTTTTTCATGCATTCATATGTTTATTATCAAATTATTGGACGTCACTGATATTTTATTTTTACTAATAACTCATTTAGACTAATTAAAACAGAATTGAACTTTCCTTGCACATTATTTTATTATTAATAATATAATTTATTAGCAAATGTAATAACAACTTATTGATATAAGAAACACAAAACACAATTACCCGTTTTTATTAAATGAATTTGTGGAATTTAAGGAAAAAATAATAACTTTATAAATTAAAAAAAGGTAAATTCAAAGCAATTTATTAACAATAATTAAAACAGTGATAAACTATATAAAAATGTTTTTGTATGATAATGTGCTAATCTCATCTTATGAATGACTATCCCCCTTCAAAGATGTCACCTAATCTCATCAATGCTGATTAATGGGCCTGTATATTGCACCATAAGTACCCCTTTATACAATAGCTGTTATCTTGTTATATACACTTGCTAATCCAATTAACGCTTGTATATTGCACCATAAGTGCCTGATATATTGTTCAATGGTAGGTGTGTGTTGTTACTTAATATTAGTGAAAACATAACTTTCCTATTATTTGCCTGGTTTTGAAAATATTTTCATTGTTGAGTTTCCTTTAATTTTTAAAGAATATTTTTGAGAGGTAACACCTGAGTACTACAAATCAATGTCAAATGTTCATACTAGCTGTATTGGGACATTATAATTTAAATTTTACATAACAATTTTATTTACTTGTCTCAAAATAAATATCCCCATATGATATTTATTTAGTCAAAATAATTTGTGTTTCAGTTAAAACTTGGATATAGTTATTATTCTTCATTAAAAATCACAACTATTCCACTTTAAATGACCATCATAGAACATCAAAGCTGTGTTTTTAGTCAATTTTTCAAGGATCTCAATAAATGAAAGAAAAAATTCAGGTACTTATAAAAACAATTCTAATTTGATCTATTTAATTGGTAAAATTTGTTTGAGGCTTCCCTAAAAACAACCATAATTCATCATTTCACTGATCTATTGATATATCTATTTGATAGGCAGAATGACAAACAGAACTAGTGTGGTTTCTAGGGTCATAAATCTGGCCCCTAAGCCTTAATTGGTAATAATATGCATGCAGAGTTATGTCTCTGAAAGTGACAATGAAGCAAATCTGCCCTTAGGCTACAGGGCCCTCAATATGTCAAATCCACAGCCGAAATTCGGCCGCATTCCCCCCCTGAAAAGTGTACTTTTTTCCCTTTTTTGGGGGAAAAATTCCCCCTATTTTTTTTTTTTTTTTTTTTTTTATAGATGGATGTGTCTCATGATTATTATATCTCAATTCTATTTTAATTTAATCTTGTCAAACATACTAAATTATGAAAAAAGTAATGAAAATAGTGCAAACATGTACAAATGTTATAATTAGAGAGTAAGTAAAAAATCCCCCCAAAAGGGCAACGCCGCGAAAATTCCCCTTGCTATGGGTAGCGACCCGCTTTCCCTAAAATGGATTGAAGGCCCTGGGCTATTTCATTTCACTCACACAAAAGGAGATAACTTGCTATTAATTTAATAGTTACTTCTAACTTGTCTCCTTTCTGTATTAAGAGGGTTTTTATATTTTAAAGTTCAATTGGTCTTCAAATGAATAAGCAATCAAAGTTCTTGATTTTGCCAACAAATATTGTTACCAATTGTGGGTCTACTCTACTTTCTTTTAATAATTATTTCTAATTATGTTTTTATTTTATTTTTATATCAATGGAAAGTAAAAATATTTTTTCACTATTTTGTTTAAAAAGTACTTAAAGAAATCCAGGCAAGAATACATGACAAGTAAGGGTTGTGTCAAGAAGGTGCCATTTAAGGCCCTATTATCAGTTTTGGATGCCCTAACATGTATAGGTGAGAAGACTGTGAGAAGACTGGGGACAGTGGGGCATGAGGAACAACTAATACACAGTAATTGACAGGTTGTGTTGAATCAAGGACATAATTTTCTGAGCATTCATGATTCATTAAAATTGAAATAAAATTCAATCAACCAGAAAAATCCAGTTGACCAGCTTTGACTTATTTGCATTGAACATGTATAAAATTGTGGGTATTAATAGCTTAAGACATTATTGGCAACATGTCTGTTTAATTTATATTATCAATATTGTTAATTAAGCATGGAATATTAATCAAAATTGGGGGTAAAGTTCAATCGACCAGTATTGACCAGTAATGACAAATTTGGGAGTATTGACTGGGGCGGTTTTAACCGGTAAAAACCTGGGGCGGTCGATTCGTGCCAACCCTGGGTGTACTAAAGTAATACTAGAGGAATACTCGGGATATTCTCAAAATCTTACACATGTTGTTTTTAATATAATTAAATAGGAACAATTGATGAATTAATTCAGTTTGTGTAAACTTGGGCTGGGTTGTGGAACTATAGTTATTTGTTGTTATACAATTAAATAGGGTACTATGTAACTGTCAAAAAAACATGTGCATTCACACGCATATAATCCAATTATTGGATGTCACTGATATTTTCAATTTTACTAGTAGCTAATTAAGACTAATTAAAACAGAATTGGACTTTCCTTGCAAAGTATTTCATTATTAATAATATAAAACTATAATTAGCTAATGTAATCAAAACATATTGATATTTTAATAATTTAACTCAATGATATTAATAATATTTAAATTTTCCCCAAAAAACTAGGGCACGAAGATAGGAAGGATTTTTTTTGGAAAATCAACAGTATTGTCCGTGTAAAATATTTGTAAAGCTTCTTCTGAGTTTGAACTTCAGTTTTACATTTTATGACCTGCAACATATTCTATGCTACTTTATTTCACTATTGTAAGTCATTAAAGTGTTATTTGTTTTTCAACTATATAATGTGCTAATCTCATATAATGAATTACTACCCCATTTAAAAATGACACCTAATCTAAATTCATTAATACAATAGTTATAATTGTTTTATTGTAACATACTATTCCACTAAAAATGACCATCATAGAACATCAATGCTGTGCCTTTACTAAATTTTTCAATGATTTCAATTATTTAAAGAAAGAAATCTATCAGGCACTTATAAACAAATATATATAATAAGGGTGTCAAAATTTAACAAACTGAACAAGTCAATTTGAACTTCTCTTGCAATGCAAATGGAGCCACTTGAAATATCAAATTGTTCCCATACTAGTCGGCAATATAGCTATGACATTGTGTCTTTTCAAAACATGCATCAGACACACCTTCTGAAATTTTTTAAGCGGTTTTGAAAACGCTATTTCATTGCAAACTTTCGTCAATAAAGGATACATGTTGTTATACAACCGAAAGTGAAAGTACTGTTTTAAAAAAAATGAATAAAGAGCGAAATTGTTGAAAACTTGAGAAAATTATAATTGATACTAACATAAGACCGTAAGACTGAACAAAATAATACTTAACTTTTAAATCATAACATGAATGTTTACTTATAAAGCAAATTCTTCATTCATCCGCGGACTTCTTTGTGTCGTAGTCATAAATGCCTCCAAATGGAGGTGCGTGATGCGTCTAAGTATAGAGGTGACAATAACGTAGTGACGTCACCATCTATGTATAGAATGTGTGCGACTGTGGTAGAATTTATAATATATAGTTTAAGGATTTCCTAAAGAGCTAATAAACAATATAGACATTACAATACCTATTTGTCATATCAATGAAGTAAAGGTGAAGATTCATGTATACGCAGGCATACAACCAGCCGTTGCCTAAAGATAAAAAATACTCAAGAAAAACCAAAATCAAAAGAAGGCTAAGGAGAGTTAGGGCCTCATGAAGTAATCGCACATGGAGGCACCCAAGACATTTATTACATGTGAAACATTTGCGGTAAGGGGGGGGGGGTATGGAACTTCAAGTTTACATCGGGGAATAAAAGTATATGTTCTTAGGACACTACTTAAATCAACTTATTGCAGAAGTTGATCGACAGGAAGGCAGAGCTGTTCTTTATTTTGATTTAGATCCATACATTTTGATAAACTCTTGTTTTTATCAGTTATTTAATAATGCATCTCCGTTATTATGTTCAGTTTAGTGGAATAGATTTTTTTAAATTGATTGTCGTCAGGAGATTTCGATGAGTATAAATGGCGTTTCCAAAAATAAGATTCATGGGCGGCAATAGGGGATACGTTCAGAAACACGCGGCCCTTTGTGTGTGTGGCGCATACTGAGAATTGAGCTGGACGGTCGTTCGATTGCTTATGTATCTTTTGTGTTTTTTTAACACTATTTCATTTAAATTCCTCCAGTACTGCGAATTTCATACGCCGTATAGAAATAAAGTAACCATTTCAATCCTGAAGAAAGAGTTACAGTATTTTTTTTACTTTGCATTATCCTTTAACGCCCACTTGTATTATGTCGTCTTTTACTCGAATCTTATGGCAAATTTGAAACGCCCTATAAACTGACTTTCTTTACTATGTTATTTGAAAAGGATCGCTACCTTTTAAAGTATTACGTCCCTTAGAAATTCAATGTCTTCTCAATAACCAATATTTAGTGTTGAACCGTTTAGTTTTCAATTAATTTAAAAAAATCAACATTAATATGCGTTGTTTAATCGTATATTGTAATTAAGAGCGCGTTAATAATTATTTCGTACATATACGCATTGTTGAAACTGCAGTCTAGATTTCAATGATTGAAAGTACAAGTTCACGAATTTCGGGTTCTTGCAAACATATTTTGAATCTCTACTTATAGAGTTACCTTAGAAACAGAACATTCAATGCGTTAATAAAAAGTAGGCGGATTTTTATAGTTTAATTATCTTTTTCGAATTATGTCATTTACTTAAAAAAAACGGTGCATATTAAATTGCATTTAATCTGTGTTTAACAAAAATGAATCACAGTTTTATAAACAACAAGTAAGTGTCGTCTGGTGAATTAACATTGCGTGCGCATGAGAATTAACAGCCATTTCGGTACCCAGACAATGGGCATCGTAGTTGGCATCTATGTTTATGCTAATGGCATCCTTTCTGTTTATAGCATCAATGTCTGTTTAAAGTGTCAATGTGGCTAGTATCTCAATTAAAACATATTTTTTGCTATAAAATATGTGAAATACCTTGACAGGATATTGTGAAGTGCAGCTGTATGCATGGATAGCTTTTGGACTTTGGATACCTTGAGATTGTTTTATAATGTCAATATTGGGCCAAATGAGATCATATATCAAAGTGTATAACCGTGGCATTTAATATGAAACTTAAACAAATCAAAATAAATTTGATATGCACATTTATACTGAAATCCATTGCGTGATAATGAATGGGCGTGGACATACGTTAAGTGTAATTTCTTAAGAAAGAAATGGTTAAATTCCTGAAATTCTTTTATGAAGTATAAATTATATTCTGTAAAATAAATATGTACAATATATGATCGGTGCCGAATAAAGCGAAGATTATTTTGAGAGTATCACAAAAATCTGAACCACGAGCCTTTGTGAGTGGTTTAAATTTTCGGGCCGAGCAAAATAAACTTCGCTTTATTCGTCACAGACCTAGTACCGATTTATCCCATTAATTTTCTTAGTCGTCAATTATTTCTTTAAAAATAGAATAGGGAAATAGAACTACACGGAAAATCCAAAAGTTATTTTAAGCAAACATTGTTTAATTATCGTATTCGTTCCGAGCCTAATATACTACTCCAAATTCGCTAAGGATCACTTGTTATAGTATGTGAAATTCGAAGTTAACCCCTAGCTAGAATCAGCAAGCGTCACACATCAAACTAACTTTTTAAAATGAATAGTCTGATAGTAACCTTTTAAAAGACTCGCTTTGTTTATTAAGGTAGCGCACCTCTAATGGGCACATATCCAAATATAATCTAATTAATTGTTTTCTTAATCAGCATCATTTCACTGAACTACATGCAAATTTGTAGGTAGGCTTTCCATGCTTTTTTAAAAAAAATACCGAATTTTTCAAAACCACCCCCACGCTCGGCTTTTGTCCAGTTTATTTTCACCCCTGGGGTATATAAAAATTCCATAATTCATTCAAATTTCCAAATATGGGCATGCAGTTGGTGTATACAGATGCTGTAAAGGTGTTTAAAGTTTAAACAAGATGAAATAAGTATTCTTTTACAGACATTTATTTTTTACAAATTTTTATCTATGGAAGAGCGCCATGAAATGTAAGTGATTTCAGCCAAGTAAAAATTGGGTCGGTTAAAAACAAAGTGTCATAAAATTCAAAATAGTATCATTTAAGTCATATTTTAAACTTAGTTTTTATAGAAACACTATATACAGCAAAAATACCAAGAACTAGACAGATTTACCGTTTACTTTTTGAAATAAAAATAAAAATGCAACATGCATGGTTCGTATTTTCAACAGTAAATCACCCAATTTCGCCATAACGTTGTTTTAATTTTAATAATTGAAGAATGTGCATAAAAATTGCAACATATTTAACAATAAATATAGCTTATATGCCATATTAAATCAAATTACGTTAGAAAATAAATAAAACGCGTCGCAAAAAAGTACACGTCGTCGGCAGGATTCGAACCTGCGCGGGAATATCCCAAAAGATTTCTAGTCTATCGCCTTTACCACTAGGCTACGGCACCTAATAGTAGGCTCTTAAACCTTCGAAGAAATCGCGGGAAATCATTAGAGGTGCGCTACCTTAATGCTTGTATATTGGTTTCTTTTATTACGTAATGTCTATAGTTATTTCCTTCAAATGTCTACCTAACTTTTCAAACGTCTTACTTACTCGTTGTATGTCGTCCATCGTCTAGAAAAAATCGTCCGGAAAAAACGTCTGTCAACATGAAAAGCATGTTTTAAGGACCAACTTTTTTACCTTTCTTGTTGCGCATGCGCAGATGCGACATTCACGTTGTCGTCATGCTCAAATGTGCAAAGAACTCAGAAGGCCTAATGCAGAGTTTCGCTCGTGATTTTGCATATTTACGAAATCCGTCTGAAAATATAGGGATATTTCTTACGGAGAAAAATCGCCAACCAGTTTACTAATAGAGGCTGAATTCTAGGCCAGCATCAATAACTCCTAGACCCTCTTCCTAGCTATAATGCTTAAACTTAAAAAGTCAGCTATGTTTTCAGTATGGATTTTTTTTTCCAAAAATAAATAATATACATGTATTTTGAGCACTGTTATTCATTGGTCTTTTATGACCTTCATCTGTATATCGTTCATAAAAACAGCATAATTCACACCGAATTTGTTTTCGTGGAACTTTCTTCAATATGAGTTATTGCTTCCGAACCCCATATTTTATGTTTTTGTAATGAATGTAAATTTGATCGTTATATTATCTGAAAACAATATGTGCTTGTGAAACACTAGTCCCCCCATATATTTGACCTTGAAGGATGATCTTGACCTTAACCTTTCACTCTTCAAAATGTGCAACTCCATGAGACACACATGCATGTCAAATATCAAGTTGCTTTCTTCAATATTGCAAAAGTTATGTCCAATGTTAAAGTTTGACGCGAACAAACCAACAAATAAACCAACAAACCAACAAACAGACGAGGCAAAAACAATGTCCTCCTGCATAGACTGGAGGACATAAAAACAATATACTTACCTTTACAAGACCAGAGTTTGCATTGAAATCAACCAAATGTTGAAACCCTCGAAATGCATAAAATTCGTTTCATTATATGTATCCTTGTATGGAAACATCTACAACTTACTACTCATTAGAAACATTATGCAATATAAACTGCTATTGACAATTACAATTAGTAATTTACCTACGACGTACAACTTAACAGTGGGCAACGTCGGTATACACTCACAACTCAACAAAAGCCCTTCCCGTATCTCGCTACTGGCTGCTATAAAGTATCACAATAAATGTATACGCAGTACTCAGGTAAGTTGCCTAAAATCCTCAGTGCATATGACACAGTACAAATTGAGGCCATATCGTAGCCAGTATTACAAAAGATGAAAGTAATAGATTGGAATGCGTACGATAACAACGTTTGCAAGCATTTGCTCGTTTAACTGTTTTTCCAACTGGTTTTAATTTTTAAGACAATTTACCAAACTTGTTTAGTACCGGCACATAAACCGAGAGCAGTCTTTCTTAAAAACTTTTTTTTCTTATGGACGGACTGTTTTCAAAACTTCTTTTGCTGTCTTTATATCCATCGGTGGATACATATAACGCTCAAAGTTTCGTTTGTACCGTACGACCAACAGCCTTTTTCATGTCTCAAACAGCGTTCGTAGCTGTATAGTATTTTATTATAACAAGTAATTTCATTAAACTCTTCTAGAAGAGTTTTCAAAATGCGGCATTAACGCACGAGTTTCGAACGGTAACGACTTTCAGATCATAACTTTGCACTCATAAGACGACGCTGGGAATTAACCAAACAACTTAAATAGCATGATGCATTTCCTTTATAAGCGTTACTTCACAAGTGTATACTTTGTTTGCATTAGAACATAATAGAATTGTACATGAACAAAGACTGCGTCGTTATCAATACTTTTTTTTACATTTAGGGTAAATAACTTTCAATCAAAGGGAGGCAACAAGTTTTTTCCGAAAACTTATATTTAATTCGTTAAACGCTTAAATCCATAATTTAAAAAAAGATGTTCTTAATTAAGCACCGGAACTCAAATGGTTAAAACGTGTTCAACGCGTTCGAAACTCTTTTCGCTTGACTACAAAAATGGTTATCATAATACATTTATGTGCACGAGTATCGCAACTTGTATTGCCCGGTGTTCGGTAAAAATGCCATAGGTAAAAATGCCAGAAGTAAAGTGGTTAAAATGCAATAGGTAAAAATGTCATAGGTAAAAATGACAGAAGTAAAAATGCCAGATGTAAAATGGTACAATTGCCATAGGTAAAAATTGCATAGGTAATCAAAGCGCTGAAGGCACTGAAGATGTTCGCTGTTGTAAAATGTCGTCCTTGATTAGCTTGTGCGCATTGCACAGGCTAATCGGTATGCACAGGCTAATCTTATTTGACATGCATGAAGCCCCGTTTTCCCTGAAAGCAGCCAATATGTACATATTTCAATAATAAACACCAGACTAGCAAATCTCCTCTTACAAGCTGTTAAACACTATTAGTCATATTAACCCTCTGCAGTGTACCAGTGCTGAACTATAAATAGGCAAATATGCTGGTTATCTTTCCTAGCAGACGTTCATAGCATTTGTCCACTCTCTTACACTGCGGTTCATCACATTCACATGTATGTTGAGGCACGAACGACAACTCCGCTAGAAGAATGGCATTTGTCGTCTGCTACAACAGGCAGTGGTTGTCTTTCCATACCGTACCTAAGGTTTCTAAGCACATACTGATTTGCAAAATATGGTCTGTAACATTAGTGTGAGCTAACGCTCACACTAAAAATGCCAGATGTTATAGAGTTAAATAGAGTTTTGAAGAATATTGAAAAGGATACTGAGTGTTGGAGGAATAACATTCTATGCTTATGTTACTGATAACATATTTTACTAATTGAACATGCCAAATTTATTATTAATTTAGACTGTAATTTTGTTGTTTTGTAATTTATTTATTATGTATATTGAGCAAAAATCAATAGGATAATAAATATTGGATATATTGGATACGTAAGAGTCAATAACATTGACTTATTTGCTCACACCTCAATGCCTTTATAAATTGTATTAACTTGCAGCTAGCAATATTGGTTGACAAGAAACTCAAGAACAAACCAGGAAACATTTGAATCTTTAATTTCGAATCTATACATTTACAGAGAGCCCGCGCTTTCTGTAATAGTATCAAAAGCGCCATGTATAGATGCGTTAACTATACAATATTATCAGCATAAGCTATATCAATGTGTATTTAAACATGTTAAATGCGGTAGGTTGTTGAAGTTTGTTGAAATGCAAAAACGTTATCTTGATTTATAAATCTTGTTCATTCGTGCCAATTTATTCAGTGTTTCATAAAATTGTGTATAAGAAGCTTAGAGCAAAACGATTGAATTTATGACATGAAACTTTTTGACGTAAATAGCACTGCCATATTACAACGAATGTCCTCATCACCAAGCCATGTTACGCGTTTTTTTAAATGTCTTTTTCGTTTTAAAATAGGCGTAATACCTATGTACAGTCAAGATTGGTTTGGTTCTGTCTTTGGGCTTAGAGGGGTGTATTCGGTTTTAAATTTGCTTCTTTTTCGGATGAAATACAGTCCTTTTTTCGACAGCTGTTTAACCTAGCTTTTGTCCTTAAATGACCTTTAATATAACGCGATCATACCCGAATGAATACACTTCATTTATACCAATCAGGGAATTAACAAATACAATTATAAAACAGGGAAGTCTACACGGTGAATTAGCACCTGGCTACTTTACTGGACAAATTAGATGTAATGCCAAAATAACCGAATTCATTTATTCCTTAATTGTTGTTAACATTTAAAATTAACATACGTGTTACAGAATAATGGTGTTTTAATTTTTAATTTAGAAAACGCACTGACAACAAGCGTATATACATATGTTTAGAATGCGTGGAAAGAAAACTACGTCTTAATGAAATTTTTAAAGCCCATATATTTCAATTATTTAGAACGTACTTTTGCTAAAAACCGAATATACCATGTGATTACACAAAAACATAGGGTCTGATGTAGTACCAGTTATATCTACCTACACAAGTATGCAGTTTGAATACACGCGTAAATGTACTGGATATCAAAATAAGGATATATGCCGAACATAATTGTACATAAGTAATTTCTTGCTACCATTGTCGTCGTTTCTTAAAAAAAATTATTGTCTAATCATAAAATCTATATAATTAATTAAATGAGTATTAGTATAAATATGATTTAGGAAGAAATCTTTTTTTCTGATCTACAGACTGTTTTCAAAACCTCTTTGGCTGTCTTTATATCGATCAGTGGATAACTATAGCATTCCAAATTTCGATCGTACCGTACGACCAATAGCCTTTGTCATGCCTCAAACAGCGTTCGTAGCTGTTAGGTAACTTGTCATGACGCATTAATTTCATTAAACTCTTCGAGTAGAGTTTTCAAAATGCGGCGTTAACGCTCGAGTTTCGAACGTTTACGTCTTTCACCATAACTTTGCTTTTCGAAATACGCCGCAGCTGATTAAACAAACAACTTAAATTAAATAATATATTTCCTTTATCAGCGTTTCTACACAACTGTACACTTTGTCTGCATTAAAACATTATAAAAATAAACAGAAATGAAAACTGCGTTCATATCAATAATTTTTTACATTTAGGGTAAATAATTTCGTTATAAGGGAGGTAAAAAATAAAAAGTATTTTCCGAAAAGAAATATTTTATTCGTTAAACGCTTAAGACCATAATTGATGAAAAAAGTTGTTTTTAATTAAGCACCGGAATTCAAATGGTTTTAACGTGTTTAACGCTTTTAATCCCGTATTATGATTTTTATTATTTTTAATATATATATATGCTATAATAGAAACAAGGAGTGCAACTTCATTTGCCGAAAAACTACACCATCTTTAATGTTAACCATGTAACTCGAACACTTTTTAACGATTCAACTACACACCGGTTGTTTTCGAAAGCTAATAAAATAATTAATCAGGAAAAATTGACATCAGTACCATCGATCCAGCAGTATTCCGATACATTGACATGTATATTATCTGTTATTTCCCTTTATTATGAATTATGTGAAGTATAAAAACGTTCCGTTCAATAACAAAATCATTCACTACTTTACCAATGGATAAACAATGTATTAAATTCAATTAAATACTTATTTTCAATATTGTGTTTAAAATATAATTATTCGGAATATAAACGCATATTGCTAACCAACGTTATCTATTAATAGTTTCATGGAATGTCGCCAGCGTTCGAATTTCGAAAGCTGCGCATGTACTTTTAAAATCTCTTCTAGAAGCGTTATTGAGCGCCCATGTGACAAGAATATGATAAAGATAAATCAGTCCCTACAATTCAGTGGCACATTCAGTTATAAGCTTGTCTGTCATATCAATATTAACGCCTATAGACATTGCTTGTTTTCAACATACTATATTTGAATGTGAAATACATAATGTAGACAATTATTCAAGTCAAGGATATTTGTATTGGGAGTTTATATGTAACACAACTGTTCCTTCATCCCATAAAAGTTTAAAGATTTTGAATTTGTCAATGTTTTAACGAGACTTTTCAACAAAACATGCATAACGCTCGAAAACCGAGCTCATGCGCCGGAATCATGCTTCTTCGAATGCACAAGTAATGGTAAAAACTTATCGAATACTTATAATCGCGGTTTCATATATCAAATAGTTTAAATAATTATATTAAAAAATGTATATAACCGTATTATTCAACTTGAAAGTTACTCAAAATAGGACGCGTTTAGAGGGCAATATGTTTCAATTTTAAAGAGATATAGATTTATTAAAGGTTGTGACACTTACCATTATAAAAGTAAGAACCGCAAATACCTTGTTCACAACTGACGTCTGAAAACTTCAACAGGGAATATACAACTTAACATACATATTTATAGAAAGAGGACTTCTGCTATTTCCTGTTAAATATGGTTGAAGTGAAATGGTATCCTAAAAATGTTCTAGGAAAACTATGCAAAGTTCATGGGGGGCATATCCCTGCTCCAACCAACGCCATCACCCGACCCCATCAACTTATTCGACAGTAATGTGATTCCGGATCCGTCACTTTTGTCATACTTTTCGTTGGTCTAGGGGGAAAACGCTCTGTAACATACTTGATAAAATATTATTCCTATATAATAGTTGAATCCCTTAAAGAAAACGTTTCTTCAAGTACTACAAAGTTTTAGTCTGAATAATTATGTTTATAACTTATAATTAAATGTTTTGAAGTTAGCCATATAAGCATTGTTTAGAGAAAATATATCGATTATAAATATTCTATAAACTTGTGTATACCTTAACATTAATCAATTACTTTCTTTTTACAACTGCCGAACGAAGCTCACAACTCGAGGCGCTGCGTTCAGTTTTACAAATTCTTACCGTATGAGTTAGAATGTGTTATAAGTCTTAAAATGCTTATTCACTGTGATTTCAATGTGAATAACTTACCTTCCAAATTGTCTTTTTAAATTAAATATAGTTTGCATTATTAACATAATCAAGCAATCTAGTTCGACTTGTATCTTTAAAAAGGTTGGTCGTTAGCCTCATAGAGATTAACGGCCCTGTTAAGAAGGACAATTAAGCTGCGAGGATTTATAACATAACTGATTCCTATTCAACTGTTTTTCATAATTTATTTTATAATGTTGAAAAGACAAATTATATTAGTGATAACATCTGCAGTAATCAAAACAAAACACCAAATAAATAGAACGTTCGGTTAATACTGCTGTCCGACAAATACTCACTTATAATTACCAATCAAATCGCTGAAGGCAACGGAGTTGTTCGTTATTGCATAATCTTAGACGCAACTCAGTTTTGAAAATTATGTTATAGCTTTTTATATCGCAAGTTTGAAATGAACACAGCCCATTCAAATGTATAAAGAGTATGTCTTAAAGCATATATCGAGATTTGTGTTCACTGTTTATCCTCATATTTATATTATAGAGATAACTAAGACAAAATAACAACATGTGTTTTTTTTCCGCAATTGGTTGCTACACTGGCAACCATCTTTAGAATGTTGGTTGCCTTGCTAAAGAATAACAAGCCTAGAATGATGTACATGTTGCGTTACGTGTATCTAATACTTAATTTATTTTCTTTAAATAATTGAGCAACAATTTTGCCGACATAACATACTTTTAATAATCTTGTTGTGAGCAAGAATTGTATCATTTCCTAGTTCTAATTGACTAACAGTCGCAAATTTGTATTATATGTTTAATTGGATTGAGTTGTTTCAAGCCCTGCTGTTGAGCCCAACTGTAACCAACTTTTGAAATAGAGTTTCCAAGGCTTTAATCTACTGGCCCCTGGCAAACAGGCAACCACGAAACCTGTAAGTTATTCATGATGTAAGATCTGACAGTTTATTAAACTTATTGAATTTGCATGTTTGAAGACATTAAAGAGAGTTTTCACGTTTTGGTAAATATATAAACACTAATGCTTATATAAAGTATTAAACACTTCTCTCATTGTATGAGCAAGGATGGCCGAGAGGTCCAAAAGATAGACTTTTATTCCAGGGGTCAGTGGTTCGAGCCCAGTTGAGGGTAACTTTTGTTTGTTTCTCTAATTTATTTCTTGTTTTTTTTAATGGAGCTTTTAAGATCCCATGTTTACATTTATAAATATTAATATTGTAATATTATACAAACTGTGAAAAGGTCCACTTTAGATGATTACTTACAAATGTCACAATGTAAAAATTTAGAACTCATTAATCGTTTATTTTATTGAAAAGTGATTTTGTTTATTTGCCTTGTCAGCGAGGTTACTTTGAAGTTAATATCACTTTTATCTTCTTTTTTTATGCATTAATAGAAAAGATGATTAAAGCTTCATTTTGGAAAAGCAGTGCTCAATGTATAAGCATGAATTGTTATCGCAGTACCAGAGACTCTCTTTAAACGAAAAACACCATAAAATCAGAAAGGATCTTGTTTTTTTAATGGAGCTTTTAAGATGCTATGTTTACATTTATAAATATTAATATTGTAATATTATGCAAACTGTTAAAAGGTCCACTTTAGATGATTACTTACAAATGTCACAATGTAAAAATTTAGAACTCATTGATCGTTTATTTAATTGAAAAGTGATTTTGTTTATTTGCCTTGTCAGCGACGTTACTTTTGAGTTAGTATCACTTTTATCTTCTTTTTTATGCATTAATAGAAAAGATGATTAAAGTTTCATTTTGGAAAAGCAGTGCTAAATGTATATGCATGAATTGTCATCGCAGTACCAGAGACTCTCTTTAAACGAAAAACACCATAAATCAGAAAGAGTCGCCCTTGATTAGCTTGTGCGCATTGCACAGGCTAATCAGTGTACACAGGCTAATCTTGGACACCACTTATTTTACCTTCTTTAAGCCCCGTTTTCCCTGAAAGCAGCTAATATGTACAGATTTCAATGACACACTGGCCAAGGTCGTCGCACAAGCTGTTAAACACTATTGATTACATACACACACTCACTGCCTGCAGTGTACCAGTGGTGAAGTATAAACAGACAGATGCGGTGGTTATCGTTCTTAGCGTAGTTAAGAGCAGACCGACAAGCAACGCACACCACTTACATTAGTTGCTCGCAAGCGAACAACTAATAATGATTTCGTCTGTCGATGGCGTCTATCACGACACGCGTTGTTTCTTTGCAATGCCTTATGTTTAGAGTAGGAATTCGATAATTTGTTTTTAACAGGCGACAACGGTTCTCTATTATAAAATGTACACGCGTAAGTTAATGCTGTTATTATGCTTTGTTAATGCAATGAGCATTTGTTTTACACTGTATGCAAAAGACTGGGTGGGGTAACGACGTAGTAATACTACCAACTGACCAACCTTCTTAAAATTGTGATCCGAATTCAACGGTCACCTGTGGACAACGGTCACTTTGATCATTTCCTTTGACTGACCGCTGAATTCAGGTTTTACTGTATAGCTGAAAGATTGCCAAAAGAGCTAATAAACAATATCTATAGACATTACAATACGTATTCGTCATATCAATGAAGTAAAGGTGAAGATTCATGTATACACAGGCAAACGACCAGCCGTTGCCTAAAGATAAACATATGATACTCAAGAAAAAAGCAAAATTAATAGAAAGCTTAGGAGAGTTTTTGCAATAAGTTGTGATATACAATTTACAATGTGGAAATAATTACAGAATTTATTTATGGTAAAGTACCCATCAGGCACCCACTACCTTAAACTACCTGTACATGAAAACCGACACATGCCGCCGAACCCCATATTTTATGTTTGTGTCATGAATGTAAATTTGATCGTTATATTCTCTGCAAACAAGATGTGTTTGTGAAACATTATGTCCCCCAAATATTTGACCTTTGACTTTGAAGGATGACCTTGACCTTTCACAATTCAAAATTTACAAAATAATTCCATGAGATACACATGCAAGCCAAATATCAAGTTGCTATCTTCAAAATTGCAAAAGTTATGGCCAATGTTAAAGTTTGACGCAAACAAACCAACAAACAAACCAAAAAAAACAACAAACATACAGGGCAAAACAATATGTCCCCCAGTTAAGTCTAAAGGACATAATTAAAGCGCTGAAGGCACTGAAGTTGTTCGCTGATGTCGTCCTTGATTAGCTTGTGCGCATTGCACAGGCTAATCAGTGTGCACAGGCTAATCTTATTTGACGTGCATTAAGCCCCGTTTTCCCTGAAAGCAGCCAATATGTACAGATTTCAATGATAAACACTAGACTGGCCAATGTCCTCTTACAAGCTGGTATATACACTCACTGCTAGAGGGTATATATACTCACTGCAAGAGCAGAATTATTTGTCGTCTGCTGCAGACAGGCAGCGGTAATCCTCCCTAGCAGAGTGAGTTATGGTTCATACCGTACTTAAGGCTTCTAAACACATACTGATTTGCAAAATATGCTCTGTAAATTTAGCTGGCCGCAAACGCGACCAACTAAAAACAAGCTGCTTACCTTTACAATTCCAGAGTTTAGACTTTGCATTGAAATCAATCTAATGTTGAAACCCTCAAAGTGCATTTAAAGCGTTTCATTATATGTATCATTGTATGGAAACATCTACAACTTACTAATCATTAGAAACATTATGCAATATAAACTGCTATTGACGGTTACAATTAGTAGTTTACCTACCACGTACAACTTAACAGTGGGCAACGTCGGTATACACTAACAACTCAAAATCAAAGTACTGACAATACTGGTGTGACGATGCTTTTGAAGAGGATTGATATAAAAGCATCTATTTAAGTTTATCTACATCACCACAATTGTGTATGTGGGTACGAAAATTTTGGGAAGGAAAACAATGGGTACGAAAATTTTGGGCACAAAAATTATGCCAAAAAAAGGTGGGTACGAAAAAAGATTTGGTTACGAAAAAAAATTTGGGTAGAAAAAAAATTGGGTACGAAAAAGAATTTGGGTACGAGCAAAAATTTGGGTACGAAAAAAAAATTGGGGGTACGGGGAAGTAGTACCCGTAGAGAACTTAAATCATTCAGCAAAACTTGGAGGCGGGTTACATTTTCGATCAAATATGACAAGAAATATCTTTAAAACAATATTCGACGTGTATTTTCTGTACCGCTTATCTTAAAAAAACGTTCTGTTACTGTAAAACGTTTGTTGGTCATAACATTACGTTTCAGCATATAAATTCAGAGCTTGATATTCTCTTTAATTACACCTCTGTCAAAGTCCAAAATTTGTTGTTTGGTGAAGGGTTAAATAAATAGAGCATTACTATTGTGCTCATCTACAAAACGGTTTGAGCTAAATAAGTGAATGTGCTCATTTCTGTCCATGTTACCTTTCTTTACAAGTCTTCCTGCTAACAAGTTAGTATCTTGCTGTGTTTGCTTTCCTTCCCTTATTCTGTTCAAGCACTCAGCAAACTTAGCATCATCCCTTTGCCTCATCACTGTTGATAACTCATAGAGTTCAATGAGATCTTGCCAATTATTACTTGCAAGTGGACCATACTGTTGACGACTGTATTCAAAGACCCATGAGTCACGCACAGGTCTCAGCTGGTAAAGGTCACCGACTGCAATAAGTGATATGCCACCAAATGGCAAAGGTGAATCAAATATCTGCTGGAGCCGGCTACACACAAAGTTAAACATATTTACACCCACCATAGAGATTTCGTCTATGATCAAGACTTTCAACTTGTTGAATCTACACCTCACCGTATTCAGTGTACTATGGTCCAGTGCTATATATGATGCTAAACTTTGGTTACAGGGTATACTAAACAAAGCATGGAGTGTATTTCCACGGACATTATAGGCAGCCTTTCCAGTAGGGGCAGCTATTATAACTTTTAGGTCATCTGGGTTTTCTCCAGGTATCTTGTCAAAATACCTACCAGTGCCTGGTAAAGAGTTTTAAGGACATGAGATTTTCCAACCCAAGCCCCTCCCGAAAGGAAAAAGAAGAATGGATTATTATCTGTCTTTGTTCTATGAAGTACTTCATAATAGAACAACCTTTGTTCTTGATTCATTGACAGAGATGATTGAATGAATTCTTCATCTGAAACCCTCTTTTGAATAATAGTCTCATGTTTGTCAGATGATGCTCCAAATTCCAAGCCAATGTCATAGAATCGAGACCTTTCATTTGGCGGCTGTAGAATAGAAATTTGGTCTTCTTTTGCTTATTCAGCATCTTCTTCAGTTTGCCTTGAATTAGGTGCAATCTCATCTAGTTCATCATCGACCTGCTCTTCTCTTACAGCATTCATAGCTTCTTGTATTTCTTCGGCTGTTGATTGGAATAGTGTGCGTACTTTTGAAATATCCGTTTCTATTCATTTGTACTGATTTTCATATGTTGACTCTGAACCCATTAGCTTGCTTTCATCTCGCCAAGGATGAAACAACATAATTTGTTCCCTGTAAAATAGTTCTGTGTCTTTTTTAAAGCTGTATTTTACGTAACGAAGAACTTTAGGAAATTTTCTTTGTACAAGTCGATATCCATTTGGTAGTTTTATTTCAATTCCTGGTCTAACATTTTCTACATTATTATCTGTGTAGTCATGAGCGTCATTGTCTGTTTCCTTTGGGGTATTTTTTTTCTGAGCTTTATGTTCGAAAGAAGTTGCAAATCGAGCTAAACACAGTTTTTCCAGTTGTATTGGTCTTTCAGCATATCTTCCTATCAAACCAGGACATGTAACTTCAGTAGAATCATCAGGTAATTGTTTCAGTTGAGAAATGGGCTTGAGAATTTCAACACGTTTCTCTGGTGGAGATGTATTTACAAATATCACATCACGGGAACTTTGGGTAAGTGGCAACTGAAGCAACAGATAAATGGCTTCTTGAGCAGAGATCTCACAGTGATTCAAAAACTTGTTTGAGATGAGTCGTAATTTGTCTCGGAGTTTCACATTGCCCCTTTTTGCCTCTTTAGCAGCTGTTTGAAGGAGTACACTCATCCCTCTCTGTGATTTCATCATATAGCTTGCTATATACACACATACAGCCCAAGGGTCCAACACATACTGGAGGTCTGTATTGGCTTGCCATATCCTCAGAATATGAAAGTTATGTGCATTTATCCTGGTGTCTTTTACTGCTCTCTTTAGGAGGATCTGTTTTTTCTTCAGAGACGATCTAACTGAATTGATGTACTGATCATAAGTAAGTCCACATTTTTCCAGAAATTGGTCAAAATCTGTATCTTCATCTTTAGGTGAGCTGCTTATCACTTTCAAGACTTTTTCATAATTTTGTTTGTGTACTTTTTGCTCTTTCTTGTCAGTTTGTGTGTCATATGGTTCCACGATTAGAGTCTCTTTCATTGGAGGAAGAGGAAAACCAAACCGGCATATTTCTTTACCTTTTTTTTACAGGATTTAGAATGTCTGTGCACTTGCAACTGTACAAACTGCTTACTCTCTTCATCAACATCCGAACTGGTACTGATGTGTGAGTCTATGAATTCTATGACTTTCTTGTCATCTTCATGTCCATATACTGGGGCATCCTGAATCCAGAATAAGCAGTGAAGGTGGGGTGATCCTCTTTGTTGAAATTCTACACGGATATAGTAGTCTTGTAACTTACCAATGGGTGATAAATCACTCCTCAGTATTTTGTTTAGGAACAGTTGTGACCTATAGTGGAAATGTCTGGCACAAGCAGTGGGGATTTTCCGGATCAACTCGCATCTTTCCATCCAGTTTAGGTTTGTGGCATTATCTTTTTTTCCAGATTTGTTACACAGTAACTGCAGTAAATCTGTCCATTTGGTCTCAGCAGCAGAAAATGTTGCAAAAAATGTTGGTAATCCCAACTGGTTGATCATTGCAAACAACTCCTTCTGCTTGGTTTGATAGTATGGTGGTGATGATCGTAAATTCTTCAGGAATCTGAAACCGTCATCATGTTGGAAAATGTTTTGTACATTTGCTAATGATTTTAGCTCTCCAGCTGTGAAAGACACATTCTTTGACTTTCTGATTGCAGTGGTGGCCATGTCCTTCACCTGAAGCGCCTGTAGTTTCTTCAACTTGAAGAAGATGTTTGGAACTGAGTTGGCAAACCTACAATCCACATTTCTTAGTTCTGCTTTACATATAGTACTGTATGTTACTGGAGCAAAACGATCATCATTCTCAGTCCTCTTTTTGCCAGCAAAGATAACAGGAAAAGACTTTTCTTCAGAGTATGGGTCCATAAACAGACTAATTGGATGATTTTTCTCTCCTGGTGCTATATGAAGGGCATGGAGACCATCATCTGTGAAATCTATATTCTGTACCATCGTATCTTTGTTGCCTGCTCCAGTCTGTTCTTGTTCGGTTAGTTCATTCCATGTATCTTTGTCATTGTCTGTTTCGCTATCGTTTTTTCTTTCTTGACTGTTAATATTTTCTAAATTCTCAGAAGAGACAAAGTTTATGTCAGAATGCTGCAGACTATTTTCAAAGCATTTACTATATGTTTCGGTATCGTTTTTTCTGTCTTGATTGTTAATATTATCTAATTCTCAGAAGAGACAAAGTTTATGTCAGAATGCTGCGTACTAGATTTAAACCATTCACTATCTAATGAAATGCCTTCTTCTTTATACAAATCACTGTTGTCTACAAGATATTTAGTTATGTAATAGATAACTTTTGGTCTAACTGTTTCATGTAATAAAGACGTTTTGAATTGCAGTCTTCTTTTAAAGTGTAGGTGAATAGTTTCTGTGTCCTCAAATTTTCTAGGCAGAACATTTACAACACTTGATGGGTTCATTGGGACATTTACTGTATTGCCATAGATTCCAAGTTGTTTGCCGACACCTAATTGCTTTAACTGCATGAATGGTATCCTTAGAGCTGTACACCATTCCTCTGTCTCTGTAGGATGTAGCACAGATAAGTGTTCAGGTAAGAATGGCATTGCGAAACCATTGGCAACTGACATTGGCGGTACCTTACTGCAGGAGATATATCTGTAACAGGTTTTACAGGTTTTACAAATCCATTCTTGTTCCAACATGCTTTTATAATCTGTGAGCACAGTATCCAAGAACTGTGGTGATATACCTTTATTGATAAGATTTGTACGACCTACTGTGTAGATACTGTGCTGGTAGAATGTTTGTTGGCAGCTAGTGCAAACAAATGTGTCTCCTCTTCGAAGCAGATCATTATAAAGATGAACCTGCTTTTCAAGTGTGACTGTTCTTTTGCCTATGCTTGTTTTCAATTTGCCTATATCTGTGATCACATCTTAAATTTTTTCTAGTACTATTTCTCTTTTGATTCTCTTTCTCCTTAACTATACTGTCAGTTCTCCACTTTTTCCTTCTCATGTTTCTTTTCAGATTCTCTTTCTCCTTAACTACACTGTCAGTTAACAACTTTTTCCTTCTCATGTTTTTTTTCAGATTCTCTTTCTCCTTAACTACACTGTCAGTTAACAACTTTTTCCTTGTCATGTTTCTTTGCCGACTCTCTTTCTCCTTAACTATACTGTCAGTTCTCCACTTTTTCCTTCTCATGTTTCTTTTCAGATTCTCTTTCTCCTTAACTACACTGTCAGTTAACAACTTTTTCCTTGTCATGTTTCTTTGCCGACTCTCTTTCTCCTTAACTATACTGTCAGTTCTCCACTTTTTCCTTCTCATGTTTCTTTTCAGATTCTCTTTCTCCTGAACTACACTGTCAGTTAACAACTCTTTCCTTGTCATGTTTCTTTGCCGATTCTCTTTCTCCTTAACTATACTGTCAGTTCTCCACTTTTTCCTTCTCATGTTTCTTTTCAGATTCTCTTTCTCCTGAACTACACTGTCAGTTAACAACTCTTTCCGTGTCATGTTTCTTTGCCGATTCTCTTTCTCCTTAACTATACTGTCAGTTCTCCACTTTTTCCTTCTCATGTTTCTTTTCAGATTCTCTTTCTTCTGAACTACACTGTCAGTTAACAACTCTTTCCTTGTCATGTTTCTTTGCCGATTCTCTTTCTCCTTAACTATACTGTCAGTTCTCAACTTTTTCCTTGTTATGTTTCTTTGGCGATTCTCTTTCTCTTTAAATATATTGTCAGTTCTCAACTCTTTCCTTTTCATATTTCTTTGCTGATTCTCTTTCTCTTTAGCAATGCTATCAGTTCTCCTAAGTTTTATATTTGTATTTAACAGTTGGTATTCTGTTCTAGAAGCTTGTCTCACCAGTTCACTCCACAACATACTGTTTTCTTTAGCACCTTGCTCAATACTTTTCACTGGACCAACCGTCAAAACTACATTAAAATGACATCCTGAAGAATGATCCAAATATATACATTTATCAAAAACTTGCAATGATGGTTCAATTAATACTGGTGAATGCTTCAACCATTGCAGTTGGCTGCCATGCTTGGCATAAGTATATATTTCAGTTTTCAATAGGTGTGTCATAGCCATTATTTCCACTTCGGTAGCCCATACTTGATTAAAGGACATCCTTGACTGTCTGATATATCCAGCCATTCCAGTATTTGTTGGAAAGGAAAGAATTAGTGTACACATATGTAGTAGCAGTGCTTGTCGTATTTGAACATAGTAGTTCTGATCACCACACAGGAGGAATGATATACACCGAAAGAAGCAGTTCCCATCACCAACTATCTTTTCACATTTTCCTGGATCATCAATAGGTGATGGTTGTGTCTGCTGTAGGTTGTGCACAATGTTTAATCCAGCATTATAAGTTTGGTTGATTTCAGTCACCTTGTTTATCTGCCAGTTAAGATCAATAGGCTTGAATGAAGCAGGCTGCACCTAAAAAAGAATGACATGATAAATATCTGTCTCATTACAAAATCAATTTTTCACATGAACTAGATGCATTATGCCTACTGGTATGTGACAGCCGGAGGCTTTTGTGGGATCAAAGTGTAGTGGAGGAAATATGTATGCAGTCTGCAATACTAGTCCATGTGTATCTCCATTAAAGAGGGAAGTATAAAAAAGAGTTGTGTTTCAGTAATTGAACATTTTTGGTAACATTCAAATTCAAACTGAAGGCGTGTGCAATTGAATAACTTCATATTTTGAATAATTTTATGATAAAATGTTGTGTTGTTTATACAATACACAGCACATAAAATAAACAAGATGAGAGGGTAAATAGATTAAGAAGTAAATTATTATATGTATTATTCAACAGAAAGAATAATACATAATGCTTATAGCTTAAGTCAACAATTTACCTGTAGTAGTCGACTTCTTCTCTTTCGTTCTTTTTCTCTTTCTCTGTTCCTTCTCTCCATAGTGTATTTTTAATACGTCTTTAGTCTATAACATAAATTTTTTATTTTTATTTAATAACATAGGCCATATTTAAGCTCATGTTCACTTTTGTAACCCCCTGGGCTGGGTCAAATTTAACCCCAGGGGCATAATTTGAACAAACTTGGTAGAGAACTATAAGATGTCACTACATACCAAATTTGGTAGCCCTCAGCCCAATGGTTATGGACAAGAAGATTTTTAAAGTTTTCACAAAATAGGCCCTTTATAAGCATATGTTCTATTTTGTGACCCCCTGGCATGGGGATGTGGTAATTTATTAGATGTATAAAAAAAAAAAAAAAAATTTGGGAGGGGGGTGGGGGGTAGGGGGGTGAGAGTGGGGTATAATGTGGGGTGTGGTAATTTATTAGATGTTTAAAAAAAATAAAAAAATGGGGGGGGGGGGGGGAGTAATGGGCTGGCGGGTGAGAGGGGGTATAATGTGGGATGTGGTAATTTATTAGATGTTTAAAAAAAAAAAATTGGGGGGGGGGGGTAGGGGGGGGGGGTGAGAGGGGGTATAATGTGGGTGTGGTAATTTATTAGATGTTTAAAAAAATGGGGGGTGGGGGGTAGTAGGGGGGGTAGGGGGAGTGAGAGGGGGTATAATGTGGTGTGTGGTAATTTATTAGATGTTTAAAAAAAATGGGGGTGGGGGTGGGGGGGGGGGTAGGGGGTGAGAGGGGTGTGTAATGAGGCGTGTGGTAATTTATAAGATGTTAAAAAAAATATAGGGGGGGGGGGGGTGGGGGGTGGGGGGGTAGGGGGGTGGTCTAATGTGTGGTGTGGTAATTATTAGATGTTATTTATAAAATAAAATGGGGGGTGGGGGAGGGTAGGGGGGTGGGGGTGAGAGGGGGGTATAATGTGGGGTGTGGTAATTTATTAGATGATGTATCAAAAAAAATGGGGGGGTGAGGTTGGGGGGGGAGGAAGGGATTCTGGTAGGGGCGTGGGGTATTTTTTGGGTGGAATCCATTGTGGTATTCAGGTAAGTGTTGTTTTGTCAAAGTAATAATAAAATGTGATAATAAAAAATAAAAAATGATCTCACACTGACATGAACAAATATGCTCTATTTATTAAACATGAAATTTAAACTTATGGCATGTGTTTCCCCTGTATATAAGAAAGATATAATAGTGTATTACCTCCCCTGTCCTGCTTATATTTATATTAATCAACAAAATTAAAAATTAAAACAATATTTAATATACAAAATAACCAAAAAAAATATCATATTGTGATAAAAAAAATTACTGATCCACTTTATTTTACTCAAATAATGATGTTTCAATGGACTGATAATTATAGATTTAGGATTACAGACCAGTTGCTTCAGTTATATTGTTCAGAGTTCGCCCTGTTGGCCGCGTATGCGTTCTTGAGTTATCATCCAAAAACCATTTTACCATTTCGAGTGACCGTGACCTTGACCTTTGACCTAGTGACCTCAAAATCAATAGGGGTCATCTGCGAATCATGATCAATGTTCCTATTAAGTTTCATGATCCTAGGCCCAAGCGTTCTTGAGTTATCATCCGGAAACCACCTGGTGGACGGAACGACCGACAGATCGACCGACATGAGCAAAGCAATATACCCCCTCTTCTTCGAAGGGGGGCATAATTATCTGACAAGGGTATATATTAAAAGCTTTAAATGTATTTAAATCATTGCCGAGTATAAATTATATGTTCAAATAAATAAATAAATTAAATTAATAAATAAATTAATTAATTAATTAAATTGAAGTTAAACTATTTGTTTATATATAGAGTGCATCATAAGTTATCAAACACCAAATATGTTGTAGAAAAGATTAACAACCTTTAAAAGATAAACCATTGAACACGTACCGGATGCTTGTTTTCCAATGTAAAATCGCCGATGTTATTCCAAAATGAACAAGTGAACCAATGTTGCAAGGTGTCATCTACTGTCCAAGGCCTATGCACATGTGAAGTATCAAACCGAATGAAGTTTTTCTATCCTTGGTAGCAGTATATTTGATGTACATAAAATAATTGGGCATGTGTTCCTCATGGACTTCATGATGTTTACCGGTCAACACTCAGAGGCCCATACATGTATTAAATTTGGTGTTAAGAGTATGGTGTAAACTTGTGATCATGTGTTTTAATGTATAAAGTTAGGCAGGGCCTCTATTTTACTTTTAATACATGAAATTCTCATGGGATCCATTGTTTAAAACAGTATAAAAGCCACTGTGTAGGGTCAAAACTGTGTCTCACTTGATATTGTGGCCAAAGAACACAAAAGGCAAGAAGTTAATGTACTACACACACAAGTGGCCAGCTTACAGCAGGAGATTAAAAAAAAGAAATATAAAGCACAAGTTCCTGACCATTCGGATGTTGAGAAGGCCATGATGGAATCGGATGATGTATTCAGTGATGAAGAAGCTAAATTACCGAAAAAGGCCAATCTACAAGCAGTAGATGATCAATCAACATGTGTATCATGCTTCTGTTACATTCAATGTGAAAAAAATTTAAAAGAATCTTAAACAGTAATTGTTTTCAATGTTAACATCACCACTAGATGTGTTGAAATCTGTACCTTGGATAAATATGTTTCTGTCGAAAGACAGATGTGAAAATAGTTTTATAACTATACTTTAACTCAACTAGCATAACAATGAGAACTTTGTAAGTAGAGGTTTCTTGTAGCCTTTGACAGACTGGTAATTTGATGGGGAAAAAAAATGACCTTTGACCTTGAAGGATGACGTTGACCTTTCACCACTCAACATGTGCAGCTCCATGAGATGCACATGCATTTTTTTTTTGACCTTTGACCATGAAGGATGACCTTGACCTTGACCTTTCACCACTCAAAATGTGCAGCTTCAGAAGATACACATGCATGGCAAATATCAAGTTGCTATCTTCAATATTGCAAAAGTTATGACCAACGTTAAAGTTTTCGGACGGACACACAGACGGACGGACGGACGGTCAAAATTTGTGTGCGTATGGAAAGGCGTTGTCCATATACACATGCATACCAAATATGAAGGTTATATCTCAAGGGACATAGAAGTTATGAGCATTTTTCGAAACGTAAACGCAGATTTTGAAACCTAAACGCAGACCCCTACTTCAAGGTCAAGGTCAAAGGGGTCAAAATTGTTGTGCGTATGGAAAGGCGTTGTCCATATACACATGCATACCAAATATGAAGGTTATATCTCAAGGGACATTTATGGCCATTTTTGACCTTTGAACTCAAAGAGTGACCTTGACCTTGGAGATATCGACGTAATTATTTCGCGCGACACACCGTCCAATGATGGTAAACAAATGTGCCAAATGATTTTAAAATCTGACAATGAACGACATAGTTATGGCTCGGACAAGCTCATTTATGGCCATTTTTGACCTTTGAACTCAAAGTGTGACCTTGACCTTGGAGATATCGACGTAATTATTTCGCGCGACACACCGTCCAATGATGGTGAACAAATGTGCCAAATGATTTTAAAATCTGACAATGAACGACATAGTTATGGCCCGGACAAGCTTGTTCCGCCCGCCCGCCAGTCCGCCAGCCCGCCAGCCAGCCCGCCCGCATTCGCCAATCTAATAACCAGTTTTTTCCTTCGGAAAACCTGGTTAAATAGTCACCGACCTAAATGTAGCGGATCTGAATTAGTAAAATGATAAAGAGGTTGTTTTATTTAATATAAATGCTAACAAATCACACTTCAAACAAAACGAAAAAAGTTGCTCCCAGCGAACCACCCCAGGTCATGCCCGAGCACCCCCCGTGATGGTCCGCCTGGAACATGTCAAGAAGTCTACAACTGAAACCAGATGATGGAACTGAAGCACGTGAGAGCCTTCGGTACCACTCCTCACCCGCCCCAGCCCCACCATCCGGCCAAGCCGGAAATAATTATGAAACAATAAATATATATTAACGAATAAATTGGAAAAAGCCTCTTTACTTAAGGAAAGGTTAGTCAAGTATCATATGACCTACATGAATGAAAATGTGTTAATGGTATGTCGAAATACATAGTGATGAAAAATGAGTGATAATGAAGTTCAATGAGTGAAATGAGATGAGCCCAACACTGGGTTACATAATATATGAAATAATGATTGAAATGATTCATAGGAATACTGATGATAAAAGAGAGGATGGCATCATGCAATAATACAATTTACAATTCACAAAAACTTCTTCACACAAAATTAACACTGTCGCGTTCCCTCTCTGATCCAGGATGACAACCCGAGTAACAGCCACTAATGGCCCCGCATCTGCCATCCTGAAATCAGAGAGAAAACACAAAACAGCAGAGAGAAACTTAATATACATATTTCAATCATAACACTAAATATTAGCATAAATTGCAGGATTCTAATCTAAACTCGACTTTTTTATTTGCATTTTTTTTTCTTTTTCATAAAATTTATTTATCACATAATTGGGGTGTAAAACGCCCCAAGTATCCGCTTAAAAGAAATTAAATGAATTTATATAAGGTGACTTTAAATAATATTTAACAATAGTAAGGAAAGAAGAAAACTAGTTATTTAATAATTAATTGATACACACAGTCTTTTTACCGTCTGCACGTTTTATGTATTAATATATAATTTGTAACAGTCTTTTCACGTCTGCACGTAGATAATGAAATAGATATTATATAGAATTAGAGAAATAGTGAAACGGTTTTAACAAATAAAAAGTCACCGACCTAAATGTAGCGGATCTTATTTAGTAAAATGATAAAGAGGTTGTTTTATTTAATATAAATGCTAACAAATCACACTTCAAACAAAAAGAAAAAAGGTGCTCCCAGCGAACCACCCCAGGTCATGCCCGAGCACCCCCAGTGATGGTCCGCCAGGAACATGTCAATAAGTCTACAGCTGAAACCAGATGATGGAGCTGAAGCACGTGAAAGCATTCAGTACCACACCTCACCCGCCCCAGCCCCACCATCCGGCCAAGCCGGAAATAATTATGTAACAATAAATGTATATTAACGAATAAATTGGAAAAAGCCTCTTTATTTAAGGAAAGGTTAGTCAAGTATCCTATGACCTACATGGATGAAAATGTGTTAATGGTATGTCGAAATACATAGTGATGAAAAATGAGTGATAATGAAGTTCAATGAGTGAAATGAGATGAGCCCAACACTGGGTTACAGAATATATGAAACAATGATTGAAATGATTCATAGGAATACTGATGATAAAAGAAAGGATGGCATCATGCAATAATACAATTTACAATTCACAAAAACTTCTTCACACAAAATTAACACTGTCGCGTTCCCTCTCTGATCCAGGATGACAACCCGAGTAACAGCCACTAATGGCCCCGCATCTGCCATCCTGAAATCAGAGAGAAAACACAAAACAGCAGAGAGAAACTTAATATACATATTTCAATCATAACACTAAATATTAGCATAAATTGCAGGATTCTAATCTAAACTCGACTTTTTTATTTGCATTAACGTCACAATAATTACCCCATATTGATTCAAATTTCTCAGATGGAAGTCTTTCAAAATCTAATAAAATGCGATATTTTAATCTATAAATAAGTTTGCAAATAAGATCAAATGGACTAAACAGTTTTTTGTCAAATTTTACATCATTTCTAGTTCTCCAAATTATTTGTCTTGACTCCGACAGCAGAATTAGAAAAACATAATTAATTTCCTTATCATATGAATTATCAACATTAAGATAATGAAATTGTTTGACAGACAGTTTATGATTGTCTGCCGTTAATACATGCATTAAGAATAATACGACTTTATTTATAGATGTAGAAATATAACATTCAACAAATAAATGATCTATAGTTTTGGTTTCGAACAAAATGTGCATTTACTAGATCTTATCATATTTCTTGAAAAAAAAGATATTTGTTGGTTAAAAGAGCATTATGAACAATGGAAAAACATGTGTTCCTACACTCAGGATCTACTGCACTTGAAAAAACATTTTTAAAGCTAATATTAAAATCTACAAATTTACAATCCCTTACACATTTTGGTTCAATATTCATATTTTCAATAAAGTTATTATAAATCTTTTTAACAGTCCAGAGAGAATTAACGTTTGATTTACAGTTTTCCACAAAATCTGTAAATACACTTAAACATTTAACATAAAAAGGGGGAATAATTTAATTATGAGGAATATTATTAGATGCAATTGAAGGATTATATTTCTTCAATTGCAAACCTGTCCAATAAACAGCAAATTCTACCCAAGGAGTATTGTAGTTATTAATTATTTTAAAAATATGACATAGATAGAATGAATGGATTTTTAATTCTAAATTTGGAGCATTAAGTCCACCTTTTAACATGTGTGAATACAATGTTTTGCGGGATATAGGCTCTAATTTTCTGCCCCATATAAAGTTGAAGCAACGTTTTTGAAACATGTTTATATAATGACTAGGTACAATTTGAGCTTGTATAAAATATATAAGTTTTGAAAATACAAATGTGTTCAAAATCGAACTTTTACCCTTATACGATTTACCACCAGATTTCCATAAATTTAGAATTCTTTCAAAATTAGATAATAAATCATGAAATAAATCATCATCTGTTAAATCATAACTAAACCTGTAACCTAATAACTTTTTCCCCAAGAAATGCCGAAAGGATGATCAGACCTTGACTTCCATTTCCCCAAAAACATTCCACAGCTTTTCTTATAATTTACCCTTGACCCCGAAACCTTTTCTAAGTCTGACACATGTTTCAAAAATAAGGAAATTGACTTTTCATCTGATAGACAGGTGGTATCGTCATCAGCATAAAGGGACATTTTCACATGAAACTTTGCACCAGGAGTTTTGATACCATTTATATGTGGGTCATCTTGAATAACCTTAGCAAAGGGCTCTAAACATAAAACATAAAGGAGAGGTGATAATGAACAGCCCTGACGGACTGATCTTGTCAATGCATATGGCTCAGAAATATGTCCATTTACAATGACGGATGACCTTATGTCTTGATACAAGACCTTAATCCAATGTATAAAAGAGTCATTAAAGCCAAATGATTGAAGAGTGCTAAACAGAAAAGGCCATGACACACGGTCGAATGCCTTCTCCTTGTCCAATCAGATAAAACAAGCTGTTAGGTTTTTCTGCTCGACATAACTTATTATATTACGAAGTAAATGAATATTATCAAAAATAGTCCTCCCAGGTATTGAACATGTTTGAGTTATTCCAATAATAGAGGGCAAAACCTTTCCTAATCGTGTGGCCAAAACCTTTGACAAAATTTTCCTATCAATATTCAAAAGTGAAATTGGTCTATAATTTTTAACAGATGTTTTTTTACTGTTATCTTTGCAAAGTAATGTTATATAAGATAATTTTTGTGATTCTGAAATATGGCCAGATTCAAAACAAGTATTAAATAAATACAATAAAATATCACCAAACAGATGAAAGAATTTAACATTTATCAAAGAAGTAAGTCCATCACTTCCTGGAGACTTAGTATGATCCATTTCCTTTAATGTAGAGAAAATCTCATCTAGAGTAAGAGGTTGGCTTAACATAGCATTAGTAACGTTGGAAATTTTAGGTAGGTTATTTAAAAACTTAGAGTTTGAAGAAAGGGTCAACAGGTTCATCAGTATACAAATTTTCATAAAATGAATGAAAAGTTTTTAATATATCATGTGATGATTTCTTGTCCATACCATCATCTATTATACGAGTTATAGTTTTATTAATACCATTTTGAAATTTTTTATCATGAAAATATTTTGAAGCATTTTCATTGCTGATCAGCATATTAATTTTGCTTCTTATGTAGGAACCATCATATATATTATTTTTAAAATTTCAAGTTGATTTTTAATATTAATTTTTTCTTCAATATCTTGTGAATTATGGAAAGTTTTAATTAATAGTTTTATTTCTTTGTATGCATTAGATTTCTTTGATTAAGAGTAATCAATACAAAATTCTTTTATTTTACTTTTAATTCCATCCCACCAATCTAAAGTAATATCTTCCGTTCTACTTATTATTTTAAAATAAAACTCAAAGGCTGAAATAAATTCATCATCATTTAAAATTGAATTATTTAATTTTCAATAGGAATTTCCAGTAGAAATTGTTTCATTAGAGTTGTTTAAATTAATAATTACATTTACAAAATCATGGTCTGAATAAATGCAAGGTTTAATGGAAGACTCAATACAATTGCCAATTAATAAATTCGACACATAAATCCTATCTAGTCTACAACTAATTAATTCTTTTTTAATAGATATTCTACTCCATGTTGTAGTGGTTTGTTTAGGATACAAATGTCTAAAGACATTTTTTAATTTATATTTATCAATTATATGTTTGAAAACAGCACAGCCAATAGGAAGTCTATCAGTGTCTCCCCCTGATTTATCTAACTTAGGATTCAGAACAAAATTGAAATCTCCAATAACAACTAGATGATAAGAACTAACCAAATATTTCTTAATGGAGGAAAATAATTATTTCTATCTCCAGGGGCATTTGGAGCATAAATATAACATACCCTGAAATTTGTGTTTACAAACTCAATATCTGCATATATAAAACGACCATCATAATCAGTTTGAAAACTATGGCAAATAATGTTTTTATTAGTAATAATAGTACATACACCACATGACTTATTTCCATTTGAAAAACTCCAAATATATGTATTATCTTTGAAAATAAAATTTTCTACATCTTTCGCTTTGGAGTAAATGTCTATATGTGTTTCCTGTATACATAAAATGGCAGGCTTATTTTGCAAAATGTAATCTTTAAGGTTCATGTAGAGGCTTCATTTTGAAAAATGTGGGACCCCTAGCATTGAACTCAAATTTGACTAAAGGAAGAGTGCCACATTGAAAATGTATACATATATGCTTGAAAGGATGTTTTTCCTTCAAACTGCTACCAATTTTGTACATCAACGTATCATAACATCCACAAAATCAATCAAACTACAAAGCGATTTTAACACTAAAATATACATTATTTTCAAAAATCTGAATCATGTTTATTCCACGTATTTCGGCGGAAAATTATATAACTAGTGAATAATATCGAAATTGACGAGGGCAAGTTACGCTTAAATAGTAAAAAAAGTTTACATATCTAAAAATATCAAAACTCGAACACATGTCATTTCATCACCATGGGGGCAGCCATTTTTAAATTAATAAAATAGAAAGAAACATGCTAAAAACTCACTCATCGCTTAATTGACATTCCAAACGGTTGACGATGACAAATGCATTGGATTTAATCTTTCCTTTGATGTTTGCAAACTGCACGATCAGACCTCATAAACACTCAAAAGAATAACTATGTAAGAAGCATTTCACCAATGTTTACAATCGTTGTCGAATCACTGTACTTATATTATTGCGCATAAAATAGTACGCTTACAGACTGACAGAAAGATCGATACATAACTCCGTTCAATTCATCACGGTATACAATTCTATCAATAATATATAATAATACATCGCTTTAACAATCTAAAAGTAGAAATAATTCTTTTAAACGGAGTTTTTAATAACGAAAGTGAAAACAACGGAAGTTGGAATGGATATTCTGTAAGATGCACTTCGGCTACAGAAAAACAAAACAAATAAACTAAAAAAGACGTGTGGGGGACAATTTTCAGCTGGAAAATATTTGCAATAGGGTAAGTGATGATATCTCTGCGTGGTCATTTCTGTTATTTAGTGCGATCTCTTGCTGATTAATGTTAATAGTTGTTTTACTAGTACAACACAATTGTCAAAATAAGTACATGTGTTTTCTTAGGTATGTGTATACACATACCCGGTTTTCTCACCACTGCACGTGGTTTCGACCGATTTGTTTTTCACGTTTTTCTACGGATCACAGCGATGGCCACGCTTTTAAAATGGGTAGAAGGAATCGAACTATAAAATCAATAGTTTTGCCAATTTCTTTATTCTTTTACAATTTTATATGTCGTCTGCAATGTATTTCAATTTGAGATGGTGTAAAATTTGCAATTTGGTTGAGAGGTAAATAACAAAATTGTTAAGCCTTTGAAATATAATTGTGACTCTTATTATCCACCGTACCTGGATTTTTAAAAAGTAGTTACGTTTTAGTTATTTTTAGAACTTTGTTTAGGATATTTATCCAAAAAAGGCAGTTGAATAAAAACTCATTTGTTGTTTTATGACAATTATTTTCTGTGAAATGTTGCTAACTTGACCTTGTATATGTATATAGCTTTGTATTTATTCAACTTAAGGTAGTGCATATCCTTCCTAACTTTAGATTGAGATTTTGTAAATTAGTGTAAAAATGTATTGGTTTTAAACCAAAATATGAATAAAGCACACACATATTGAATGTCAAAAATGTGTTTGTGTTATTCTATCCGTCTTTAGCTTTAAAATGATATATAGTTTGACCATATTGTACCAAATTCGATGAAAAAAAACCAAAGAGAAGTTTTAATGAAATTTATCCCCCCCCCCCATGAACCTTAATATACTGCTGTTTTTTTCTGGATCTAAATCCATTTATGTTAATACTATGTATTATTAAAGACATTCTTGTAAGTTTTGATATAATCTAAAAAATTGCTTGCACAATGAACGACACCAACGTTTTAAAAACGTTAGTTATTTTTAGAACACTATCCATTACACCGAAACATACAGGAAAGACATTACATGAACTAGAAATAATCGAGGAAAGTGCATGTACAATTAAAGATGGCTGCGTCCACAAAATAAACGTTATCGGGCGCTTAATTCTATTGGAGCAGTGAAAATAAACCTTAGCATACGGATAGAAGTGCATCAATAAAGATTTAAAGCGAACATTCAGACTACGTGCAAATAAGCAGTCGATAGCAAAATAGAAGTGGGGCGGGATACACGAGCATTGGCAGCTAAGAAATAAAGCAGACGAAATATATTTGTGAGATAAATCGAGACCGTAAAACAACATAATCTGAAATTGGTTTAAACGAAATGTGTACGAGAAAGACATTTTTATAGAAGGGGAGATAATCCCACACATATTAACAAATTTGTACACAAAAAGGCTGGATAGAACTGAAACATGTTCAAACATGTATATATTCATGTAGAGTTTTACAATGTTGAAACATTTTATGGGAAAAGTGCAATATAATATATATATATATATTTACATAAATGTATTTATGCTTACAGATTGTTAAAACCTTTAACAATTATGGGAATAGTGCAATTAACTATATGAATAACTACATAGATGTAGAAAAAGGAATAAGCAATTTCGAAGTCCATAAAGCATGCGGTTTGTTTCCAGGCCATTTTTAATATAAAGAAATCCGTTGTGCAACAATCAAGTCAATTTATGAGTCCAATAAATACAAACACCACATTCTATGGGGGGACTGAGTCGCCACATACCATCATAGATGGAGTCTTGTGATAGCATGTCAGACATATCTATCCCCCCACTCTCAACCTGTTCGACCCCACTAACTACCCTGTTACGGGGCATTGGGGTAAATACCTCCTATGTCTCTAATTTCCGTTTTGCAGTACCCTCACTTACTTCCATTTCCTTGGTCTCAACCACTGGCATTTCTGTAGTGACTGGAGACGGCGTCTGGTCACCGGGAGGAGAAGTAGCAGGGGCCGCGTCCTGCGTCTCGGGGGCTTTCCTCGCCTTCTTCCCCTTCCGGACCACATCCGTCCACGTCGATAAAGAACCTGTACCTTCAACATGCTTCGCCACCTCCGAGGCCTGTTTCCAACTAAAAGAGAGACTGTCGGTCTGATGACCTTGCCTGGACAGTCCCTCCCCACGTGCCCGAGCTGCATGCACCTCAAGCACAAAGGAGGCCGTCCCCGCATTGTCAACAGGGCCTTGTTGCCACATTCGAAATTGATTAAATGTGGTATTTTGGATTTTGACTTATGTGAAATTTCAATTGTGACGAGTCGTACGCCTGACACAGTTACAAAATCACCGACACTTAATTTTTCCAGCTCAATCTTTAACACAATGCCAAACTGTGAGAAAAAATCTTCCAAAATCTGATTACTAATGAAAATGGGTAGCCAATGGACTCTAATGTGTACTACTTGGCTCAAATTTATATCTCAGTTTCTGAAAAACTATTTCGTCTGACTTCATACTAGCAAGAAAATTAGTCAACTTATCTTGCTCCGTGAACACCACATCATATGCCATGGAGCCCGGAAGGTTACTGGAGACCGCATCGACATCATTCTCCGTGACCCCGAGACTCCTGATCAAGTTGATAACGTTCACAAGTGAAGACCCACGTTGGCCCTGTATTTTAACAGTCCTCTGTACGATGCTCTCGCATATTGCATTCCCATCCAGCGACCTAAAGTTGCTACTAATCGCTGACATTTCGCCCGTTTATGAATGAACGACCAACCATGAGACAAAAAACACGTACGAAGTATTCCCTGTACTTATTGGTTGATAAGAAACTATAGAACAAACCAAGAAATATTTGAATCTTTAATTTCGGATCTCTAGATTTACCGAGAGTCCGCGCTTTCGTATCGTAATAGTATCAAAAGCGCCATGTATTCGGGATTTTGGTAATTAAAAAGTTGTCTCCCATTCGGGTAGGTATCACGAGTATCCCGAGTTAAAAGCGGTCCGTCTAAAATGCGTATATGACTCATATCCGCGGATATTACCGAAAAGTGCTGATATGGACGAATATAAGCAATATCGACACTTTTCTGCAATGATCATGTTAATGTTCAATGAATAATACACGATATGTATTAAATATGCAAGGTAAAATATCTTATATTTGTTTGTCACTATATATTATAGTTTATTGTTACGTAAAAATATGCACGTTATTGTATTTATTCAAATGAACAAAGGATATCGTAGTGCTACATTTAAATGTTTCAAAATTTATTATAACCATTATATAAGCACTGTTATTGAAAAGCAATGCATGTCCCGCAAATGTTTTAGATTTTTCGTTAATATTTCAACAGTTCATATCAAATATCCCGAAAAGTTAAAATACGAAGCCTATATGTTTAAGATTAATATTACAGCTGTTACATTCACTTATAAAACATAATTTTAACGAAAAATATAATATTTTAGCGGGACATGCATTGCTTTTCATAAACAGGGCAACTCTATAATGGTTATATGAACATGATGTGGACAATTTGGATTATGACTACAAAACATGCTACCTGTCTGGTACTTACGAATGGAAATATAGGGCAGAGGTGACAGGGATATTTTCTGGAAGTGGCTGTCTTAATATACACTGCTTTCTTTCATGTTTTGTTACTACTTTGCGCTGAGGTAAATTTTCAGTAGGAATTTTGTTTCGGTCAACAGAGTTTGGACCGATTCCGTCTCGAAAGTGGTCGGAACAGACTTAAGTATACGCCGTTGGAAATCAATTTTTCCGGCTAATTGCTGTCATCCAAGCTTTTCTTGTAATGAGTCTTTAGGCAATTAATGTAATGTTACTTTTGTTGAAAATGTACCTATTATACCGCTGCAATTAAGGCATTTGACGATGGAACAGTAGTATTTCCCAATTGTTTTCGTTAACATCGGAAGTAGGTATACCTACCCGCACGAACGACAACTCTGTCAAGACGGAATTATGAAAATCGGGACATAGTGTTAAAGAGTTTAACTAAAGATTTTCGGTTGGATAATGACGTCATTTCGTCAAAAAATGTCGTTATTTCACAGTAAAAAGTGAAAATTATTGATATTTTCACTGTTAATTTTCACTGTTTGAAACATTGAAATTATCAGTTTTCATTCACTTATATTTCTCAATAAACCACCGGAAAGCATAAAATAAATCGTAACATTCAAATATAAGATAGTTTTACCTTTCATAAAGTTATTATAGCACTACAAATATAGATCCTTTATTGGATAAACAACATTCGTCGATTTGATCATATTCGCGCATTTGAAATCATCATTTATTTTCAAATGAAAAATGCCACTTGAAACAGTGACATTTCAGACAATATTAACTGCATTCATAACATTCAGTATATTTAAAAAAACATTTTGAATTCAAATAAAAATATAACCAGGAAAAAGTAACATCATTAATTACTTGTGGTCTGGCGATAATCGGCCCAAAAATATTTTAACATTTTCTAAAGCATAGTGTATATCTAAATACTAAAGTTTTGAGACGACATCAAGAATCATTATACATTCAGTATATTATATAAACATTATGTAAACTTATACAACAAAACATATGTGGTGTCGGCATGGTTATATTGTTTGTGGTATGTAGCCCTAAAACAATCTTCTGGCACTTCGTCATGTTCGCGGATATGAATTAAGAGTTGGAAAAATGACAATGTCTATTAAATTGTTATATTTTGAGACACTACCAACATATTTAACCCATATTGTGTTTTTTTTATATTAAACATTGCAGACAAAATGTCGATATTGCCTGTATTTGTCCATATCCGCGCTTTTCGGTCAATCCGCGGATATGAGTCATATTCGCATGTTAGACGGACCGCGTTTTACACGGGATACTCGTGATACCTACCCGAATGGGAGACAACTTCTTAATTACGAAAAGACCATATATGCGTTACCTATACAATATTTTCAGCATTAGCCATAGCACTATGTTTTTGAATGCGGCAGGTTGTTGAAGTGTATTGAAATGTAAGTACGTTATCTTGATTTATAAATCGTGTTACATCGAGCCAATATATTCAGTATTTCATGAAGTTGTGTATAAAAGCAAAACGATTGAAATTTTGACATGAAACTTTTTGACGTTAAAAGCACTGCCATATTACAACGGAATTAACGAATATTTCGTACAGTATTTCGCAAAAAATAAGTAAACACATAATCAATCAATGTGCCTTATTGCATTAGCCAAACTTTCAATGCTTGATGTGGTCTGGTAAAATAGATTTAACAAGATACAAAATGCTTGTTTAGCTCACCGCGTCGTGCCGAGTAAATATTTGCGTGGTTAACACACTAGAGGCCACCTTTATTGTTTGATCTTCGTGAAATTTGGTGTGAGGATTTGTGCCAATAACATTTTGGACGAGTTCGAAATTGGTTCCGGTTGGTTAAAAAATATGGCCGCCAGGGCGGGGCATTTTTCCTTATATGGCTATAGTAAAACCTTGTAAAAACTATCGAGGCCACAGTTATTGTCCGATCATCATGAAACTTGGTCAGATAATTTGTCCCCATGATCGAAAATGGTTCCGGTTGCTTAAAAATCATGGCCGACAGGGGGCGGGAAATTGTTCTTTAGTAAATCCTTGTTTACAATCTAGAGGCCACATTTATTGTCCGATCTTCATGAAACTTGGTCAGAAGATGTGTCCAAATGATATCTTAGATGGGTTGACAATATATGAATACGACCGAGAAACTATTAACATTTATAAACACTCCGTGTAAGGCGCAATTAATAAAATATTGTTTACTTCAGTTGCAAGCAACATTTGTCAAACGACATTAACTCAGCCTAACATATTATTTTATGTGTTTATCAATACAAAATGACATACATATACATGATTCTAAGAACAAACAAATCAAATAAGCACTGGTAATAGATAATTACTGATTTTACTTAAAAGTATTAAGCTATTGTATTGTCAGTTCTAATGGGACGAATTTTATGATAATTCATGTACTATTTAACAGTCAAACGTGTGCTGTTCTAATAAAGTAAAATAAAATAAAATATTACATCAAAGAAATGAGCTTGCTGCTGGAAAACGGCGTTAAAAGCATGTGCGTAAATGTTCTCTGAGCCGGTGCAGTCCTTAATATTAGGTCAGAGACGACACTTTCCGCCTGTATGATACTTTTCGTTCCAAAAGTTCCTTCTTAGCGAAAAAACAAGTTAAGTCGGAAAGTATCGTCCCTGAAAAGCCTGTGCGGACACTGCTCAGGAAAGTATCGTCCCTGAAAAGCCTGTGCAGACACTACTCACTCGGAAAGTATCGTCCCTGAAAAGCCTGTGCGGATACTGCTCAGGTAAGTATCGTCCCTGAAAAGCCTGTGCGAACACTGCTCAGATTAATCTTTCAAGTCGCGTTACGCACATGAATTAAGCCGTGGTCCCCTGAACCAGCCTCAAATCTATATAATATTATCTTCACGCCTGTTGCAAACACATTGCCTGATTTATCATTTTACACTTTTGGTCGTTTCCATGCAAGCGTCGAGTTGATCACCTGGTTCCATCTACCAATTGCCGCTCGCTTCTTCTGGTCTGCCGCGTCATGAGTTTTCTTCAAAATCGCTATCAAAACCAGGGCGATTGTCGACACGACGGCAGAGGCAAGGGCGATAAGAAGTACTATGATCGCTAGAACGGTGACGCACTGACTTCCCATGGCGATTCCTGAAACAAATTGATATTTACCTACGTGATACCTTTGGAATATCAGATACATTATTTTTAATTAGTTGCTTATTTAATTTTTAGAATTTTTTTATGGCGTTTAGCCTTGTTGCAATTTCACTTGCTATATATTCAAATTCAACCCAGGATTTATTGTTATCAATAAATGCACCTATTGTAATGTTCTTCTCCATAAATTGTTTGTGATAATGAGCAGCTTTGACGAACTGAACGAAATAATGAGAAAGGATCAGATATATGACCATTTACAATTACAGACGATTTAATATCTTTAAATAAAATTGTGATATATGTTATGAAAGTATCTGAAAAGCCAAATGAAAGAAGTGTATTATATGGGTAGGATCAGGAAACCCTGGCAAACGCCTTCTCCTGGTCTAGACAAATAAAGCAAGCACTTATATTCTTTTGTTCAACATAATCAATAATTTTTCATATTAAATGTACATTATAAAAAAAATAGTGCGACCTGGAATGGAACATGTTTAGGAAATACCAATGATTGAGTCTAAAACCTTACCTAATCTATTTGCTATTATTTTGGATAAAAATTTTATATCAATATTTAAAAGAAAATTGGTCTATAATTTTTAACTGATGTTTAATTATTTGGGTCTTTGCATAATAATGTAATATATGAACTTTTTTGTGTTTCAGACATATAGCCAAAATCAAAACATGTATTATATAATAAAAATAAAATATTACCAAATAACTGATTTTTTTATGTAAATAAAGGATGTTAAACCATCACTACCTATACTTTTAGTGTGATCCATATGTTTTAAAGCTAGTTTAATTTCATCTAGTGATAAGGGGCTGTTAAACAAATCATTTTCTTCCTTTGACACATGAGGTAAATTATAAAAAAAGTTTGATTGATTGATTCATCCGCTTGTTCTTTTTTATAAAAATGTTGATAAAGGGTTTGAAACAATTTAAAATGCCATGAGTTGGATTTTTCAACACCTTTGTCAATTATATGGTGAATTACTTTGTTACTTCCATGTTCAATATTTTATTGTTGTAAAAAGTGCTAGAATTTTCATTGTTGTTTATTACATGAATTTTGCTATTTAAATTCAACCCAGGAGTTATTGTTAATAATAAATGCACCTATGATAATGTTCTTTTCTATAAATTGTTTGTTTCTAACGCCTCAACAAATTCAAGTCATTTATTAATTGGCGTCGCAATGAAGTGCGGCGACTAATATGTAATACGTTTTTTTCGCTTATGGGAGGAGAAGTTATTTTACGGATCAATGTATATATTTTTGTTGTCAGAATATCTTGCATAGTTGTGATTTTTTGTGTAAATTAGTGAAAATAAGTACTGCATTTGTGCCTATTACATTTACTACAACATTTATTGCCAATAATGCAAAGCTAATTCTTTTAATAAATAACTGATGACAGGGACTGGGCAATAATAAAATATCACAGGGACTGGGCAAATACGCGGACCGGTGAAACTTTCTGGTTTTGTATAAAAACAAAACTTCTTTGTTCTACTATCCTAGCAACCACCAAGTTACTAATAAAGGCGCTATAGAGCGCGAAGCGCGACACGTATTATTAATTGTAATAATGAGTCTTGATAAAGGAAGCAGCCAATGAGGAGCACCATCACAGCACCCCAGTCTCATTACTATCAAGTCCTCCTACAGGTTTTTTTTTAAGAACCACGTATAGATGGCCGCAGGCCTGATCCGTATCTTGCCAGTGGTATGGACCCTTTGGAATTGACCTTTAACCCCGCTCACTATCCAGCGTTTAAACTTCCGGGTTTACATTTAAACCGACTATTAATAGCTTATAAATATCTTAGTTAGAAGGTGATTTTTCAAGCGGTTACGTAGTGTAGTGGTTACACGCTCGCTTCACATGTGAGAGGCCCAAGGTTCGAGCCCCAGCAGAATCAGATTATTTTATTTGTGTTTTATGTTTACTTTTTGTTTTGATGTAGACATTTTAGTTTAAATAAATATTCTGTTTCATTGTAACCATTTTTTGTTTTTATTATGCCCATGAAATATATGTGTGAGAGGGTGCGGGGGGGGTTCGTAAACACATTAGAACTTTTACAGTGTTTTCATATCAATGAGTACTCAACCCATATCGTAAATGAGCAACGTAAGAATAAGTTCAGAATAATCTCCCCTTGAAGTTGAGAAAAATATGAAATTACGCTTACAAGATGAAGCAGATTTTTTAAAACCTACACAGTTCTGTTCCATTAATGAAAACTGCACACGGATGCCAGTAAAAAAACAGGAAACCAATGTAAATAAAATGAAATATGAAATATTTGGGGGTTACAACACAAAATCATAGATAATGGTTATTTGGGGGTTATAACACAACATCATAGATAATGGTTATTTGGGGGTTATAACACAAAATCATAGATAATGGTTATACCAGTAAATTTTTCTTTTCTATTTAAAATAATCGGCCAATATATTAATATTTACAGAAGAAAAAAATCGTTCCATGTAACTTCATTGAGTGCCTTTAACACTGAAAATCCCGACGTCTTTTGATGCTTTGCACCAATACTTATCTTGTATTTGAATCATACACCTTTTTAAGTGTTGTGTGATTGTAGCTTGTTACATCCCCGTAAATGTCTTCACTGTTGTCGTATGTACTGTCTTCTACGGAATACCGTTAATGCCATCGTGGTTACACATTAAAATCAAGAGAGCGACAATGCGATAGTGCGATAGGACGATGGCGACATTGCGATAGTGCGATGGCGACAATGCGATATTATGTTGGCGACAATGCGACAACGCGACAGTACGATGGCGACAATTCCACATCGTACTGTCGCAATCGTATCATCGCATTGTCGTCATCGTGCTATCGTATTGTCGCCATCGCACTATTGCGTTGTCGTACTGTCGTCATCGTATTGTCGACATCGTACTATCGCACTGTCGCCCTCTATTATCACACTGTCGCCATCGTATTATCGCACTATCGACTTGTTGCCATCGTAATTTCGCACTATCGCCATCGTATTGTCGCAATGTCGCCATCGTACTATCGCGTTGTCGCCATCGTATTATCGCATTGTCGACATCGTACTATCGCTTTGTCGCCATCGTACTATCGCATTGTCGCCATCGTACTATTGCACTATCGCATTTTCGCCCTCTGGATTGTAATGTGTTACCACGATGGCCCTAACGGTATTTCGAAGTCTTCAGAGGCTGTCTGAAGTATAATTACTTCTTATTATGGCATTGAAACCTTGTTTCAAGACCTTTCTTGGACGTAAATTTTAATGTATTTTATGTGCATGTATATATGATGCTTATTGAATGTTCATCAGCTTTGTGATGTGCAAATGTGCTGATCATGTAAAAACCTATGTTCGCATGAAGCATACAATCACGTATATCATGAGACGAGAAGCCCTGTGTCATAATTGATAAATACGTGTAAAGTCGATTAAATCAGCAACAAGCCGATTGACTGTACATGTTTATATTATACATACCCTCAAAGAATATACAGGATATTAATAGCTAAATTGCTTTACTACATCAACGTAAAATGTAATAGAAACGAGTGCGTGCATTGCTATTGGATCTTTACTCCAAGGTTTTTCATCGGTAATTTAACATAAACGTGCATGACCGAAATAAAATGTAATCAGAAACAGCAACTCAAAATCGTGCGTTGTTAAGGGGAAGCTTCTATAGGTCTCGTGTTTGTTTGTTTAGGGGAAGCTTCTATAGGTGTCGTGTTTGTTTGTTTATGGGAAGCTTCTATAGGTCTCGTGTTTGTTTGTTTAGGGGAAGCTTCTATAGGTCTCGTGTTTGTTTGTTTAGGGGAAGCTTCTATAGGTCTCGTGTTTGTTTGTTTAGGGGAAGCTTCTATAGGTCTCGTGTTTGTTTGTTTAGGGGAAGCTTCTATAGGTCTCGTGTTTGTTTGTTTAGGGGAAGCTTCTTTTGGTGTCGTGTTTGTTTGTTTAGGGGAAGCTTCTATAGGTGTCGTGTTTGTTTGTTTAGGGGAAGCTTCTATAGGTCTCGTGTTTGTTTGTTTAGGGGAAGCTTCTATAGGTCTCGTGTTTGTTTGTTTAGGTGAAGCTTCTATAGGTCTCGTGTTTGTTCGTTAAGGGGAAGCTTCTATAGGTCTCGTGTTTGTTTGTTAAGGGGAAGCTTCTATAGGTCTCGTGTTTGTTTGTTTAGGGGAAGCTTCTATAGGTCTCGTGTTTGTTTGTTTAGGTGAAGCTTCTATAGGTCTCGTGTTTGTTTGTTAAGGGGAAGCTTCTATAGGTCTCGTGTTTGTTTGTTTAGGGGAAGCTTCTATAGGTCTCGTGTTTGTTTGTTAAGGGGAAACTTCTATAGGTCTCGTGTTTGTTTGTTTATGGGAAGCTTCTATAGGGTTCGTGTTTGTTTGTTAAGGGGAAGCTTCTATAGGTCTCGTGTTTGTTTGTTAAGGGGAAACTGCTATAGGTCTCGTGTTTGTTTGTTAAGGGGAAACTTCTATAGGTCTCGTGTTTGTTTGTTTAGGGGAAGCTTCTATAGGTGTCGTGTTTGTTTGTTTAGGGGAAGCTTCTATAGGTGTCGTGTTTGTTTGTTTAGGGGAAGCTTCTATAGGTGTCGTGTTTGTTTGTTAAGGGGAAGCTTCTATAGGTCTCGTGTTTGTTTGTTTAGGGGAAGCTTCTATAGGTCTCGTGTTTGTTTGTTTAGGGGAAGCTTCTATAGGTGTCGTGTTTGTTTGTTTAGGGGAAGCTTCTATAGGTATCGTGTTTGTTTGTTAAGGGGAAGCTTCTATAGGTTTCGTGTTTGTTTGTTTAGGGGAAGCTTCTATAGGTCTCGTGTTTGTTTGTTTAGGGGAAGCTTCTATAGGTCTCGTGTTTGTTTGTTAAGGGGAAACTTCTATAGGTCTCGTGTTTGTTTGTTTATGGGAAGCTTCTATAGGTCTCGCGTTTGTTTGTTAAGGGGAAGCTTCTATAGGTATCGTGTTTGTTTGTTTAGGGGAAGCTTCTATAGGTGTCGTGTTTGTTTGTTAAGGGGAAGCTTCTATAGGTCTCGTGTTTGTTTGTTAAGGGGAAACTTCTATAGGTCTCGTGTTTGTTTGTTTAGGGGAAGCTTCTATAGGTGTCGTGTTTGTTTGTTTAGGGGAAGCTTCTATAGGTATCGTGTTTGTTTGTTAAGGGGAAGCTTCTATAGGTTTCGTGTTTGTTTGTTAAGGGGAAGCTTCTATAGGTCTCGTGTTTGTTTGTTAAGGGGAAGCTTCTATAGGTCTCGTGTTTGTTTGTTTAGGGGAAGCTTCTATAGGTCTCGTGTTTGTTTGTTTAGGGGAAGCTTCTATAGGTCTCGTGTTTGTTTGTTTAGGGGAAGCTTCTATTGGTGTCGTGTTTGTTTGTTTAGGGGAAGCTTCTATAGGTCTCGTGTTTGTTTGTTTAGGGGGAGCTTCTATAGGTCTCGTGTTTGTTTGTTTAGGGGAAGCTTCTATAGGTCTCGTGTTTGTTTGTTTAGGGGAAGCTTCTATAGGTCTCTGGTTCGAATCAAAGTACCGGGACATTTTTCCGTCTTATTAAAAAACAATACTTATTAAGGGGTGTTGCGGCAGTTTATTTAACCAAGGATATATTTATAGCAACACCTAAGATGCTTTTATCACAACTCAGTATTTTTGTTATCAGAAATGACCGAGTTGGTTCATAATACAATTGTCAGTGGTTCGATCCGAGGTGGGGTTAACTTTTTTAACTTTTTTTTTGCTTTCTTTAATTCCATTCTTGTTTTATACTGGAGCTCTTTAGTCATGTTGTTTACATTTATCAATTGAAAGCAATTAATCACAAACTTCCAAACATGCCGAAATCTGTGAACAAGTACATGTTAGCTATTCATGATTAAGGTCGAGTTTGATACTTTATGGTCTTATGTTTGTGATTAAATATTGTTTTTTATTAATGTCTTTTGGTAAGCTATTGTGATCCCAGTTAAGATTGTAAACAATTTCTAATGTTTATGCATATTTCTAACAATCTATGTATCGGTACTTGGGTTTTGCCTAATTGCTGTATTTTATGAAATTTGACGTAGACGGTAGGGTTTGTTAAAACGAAAAATCTCTGTTAAAAGTGCGGTGACCCCCTCTTTTTATTAGTGTTTTATGATGACAATACGTAGATGAGCATATTTGAGCAGTTTCGCAGAATTCTATTAGACAGAACAATTTTTAATTCCATTAATGTGGTAACAATAGTAATAAAATGACGTTTTTTGTGTTGACATAAAAATTATAAAAAATAAATTTCTTAAAATTTAACTTGTGTACTCCATTTGTTTTGGTAGTGTGTGGTGTAATTAAATGGTATATGATGTATGTAAGCTTATATAATATCTACATGTTGCCAATTTCATAGGTTATTAATTATTTTTACGCAATTCGAGATTTTTTCAGTTTAATTGAAAAAGTACATGTTATATAATGGTGAATTCAATCTAAACAAGACCGGTGACCCTATGTTTTTATTTCATTTTTCATATAGTATTTATATATAGATCTTAAATATAAATTTTGGAAAAAATCTATTAGATGGAAAAATCAGCAAAACTGCCGCAACACCCCTTAAAACTATTCGAACTATTACATTTTGATACAAACTTTATTTAATTGCATTTTTAAAAATATTTTTAACAACCCCCTTTCAATGATACCTGGCTCTTTTAATCACTTGCTAAACGATCGTACACAGTAAACTCGCCTTAAACAAGAAAAATGCTTCGCTCCAAAAAAATCCATGTCGACGTTCGAGAACATTATCAAACTAGACCAATATTTATTTATATAATACAATCAAAAATATTACCAAATGTGAACGGTAATCTAGATGACCAAGACTTCAATTTGGTGTGACATAAGTCTGTAAATTATATTTAAAAGAGTACCTGAACATGTTTCCTTGGAGACGCAGTTGTCGTAGTAATACTTGAATACACCGTCTCCTTGATAAGAAAACATGTTTTGCTACTACACCATAAGGCACTATTTACATATGTTATCAACAGTATGTTCATTGTTTTTCTCGTAATTCTTAATACTACAGTTCTTTCTTGGTAATCCGTGTGTATTCCATTGTATGAATTCAATCGATATTTCCCAATCGGCATACATGTGTTGTAAATTAAGTTCATTCGAGGATATAATTATAAAGGATAAATGTGACAGAAACCCTTAAACGATGTTCTTAATAATGCAACAAAATAACATAACATAGACTAGTGTGGTTTTGGTGTATTACGCCGTTCATTTGGTAGAAAGAAATTTAAAGGGGTCTTTTCACAGATTTTGGCATGTATTGAAGCTTGTCATTAAATGCTTTATATTGATAACTTTAAACATTGGACCTGAAAAACTCCAGTAAAAAACAACAAGAATACAATTAAAAAAAAAGAAAAAAAAGTAACCCTCGAACCACGGACCCCTGGAGTCCTGAAATAACAAGTCTCCCGCATAGACCACTCGACCATCCGTGCTCATGCTAAGAGCGGATGTATTTTTTTACCTATATAAGCAATCCTCGTAGTTTCCCTAATTATACCGACAGCAACAGAACTTTCCAAATCATGCAATCGTTTCGCGTTGCAACGCTTTATAACTTTCAGGTTTTCAAATCGTCAAAAGATGCATATAATGGATATTTTAGAGCATGGTAAATGTTCCGTATTACTATTTCCTCACAAATATCATAACTAAAACGAATATTGGCGAATCTGAAACAACGATTTTTTTAATGTTGTCAATTTACTAAAACATTAAAAAGCCCTTTAATAATTAGAGCCACGTTATGAGAAAACAGGGCTTAAAGTGTCGTCCCAAATTAGCTTGTTTAGTCGGCACACACTTTATCAGGGACGAACATTTTCTCTTCTTAGCTAAATTCCTGTTTAAGCGGAAAGTGTCTTCCAAAATTAGCCTGGCATGCACAGTCAAACCTGTTTGGGCAATTTACGATCATGCGTTAAGCCCTGTTTTACCAGAATGAGGCTCAATTTATAACGTGCAGACGCTCATGAAATATTAATAGTCCTCATCGCCAGTGATGACATAATTCCAAATCCAAAACAAACGAAAAACGTGTGAGCTATTATATGGTAATTAACTCAAAAAATAAAAACAAAACAAACAATACTAAACATGCACAAACATGTCGATAATAACAGCATAAACGCAATATTGGCGACCGCAATAAAGCGGCAATTAATATCAGTTATGGTCATCATGGCTGTCAATTTAAAGACGTAAAACTCCAGCTGCTGGAGCAGTATTGCATACTCATTATAAACAATTACTTTGTCCTTAATTTAAGACAAGTGACCAATTGAAGTCGTACCAAGATGATTGAAACACAAATTAGTCCAAAATCATAACATATATACATTACCAGAGCTGCATCTAAGGTCGCCATGGAAACTGATGTTCTTTTCAATACCGTAGGGGACAAACCACGTGTTTTCGCACGTGCAACCCCAAGGGACGTTTGCCACGTGCACCTCCGCAAGAGAATCGAGAAGTTCAAATATATCTTCCGGGAATGACGTGAACAGATTGTCGCTTACGTCAATGTACTTGATCTTTGTGTTGTATTTGAAGATATCGCTGGTGAGTGTTTCCAAATTAAGACCCTGATGAATAAAATATTTACATTCATACTTTTAGTACGCGGTGTGTTTTTGTTTAAATTATTCAGTTAATAACAGTTTCAATTCTCTGAAACTCTGATTATATTCAAATTACGTTGATATTCTTTGACCGCAAACATATTTAATTATTTCGAACGGTGTTTACAATACCTAAAACGTAAGCGTTGGCTTTCCTTTTGTTAAGCTTTAAGTTTCATGTCCATGTTGATTCTGCTCATGCGAGCGTTTTAAACGCGAACGATGTACTAAAATAAATGTTTGTGTTATTATTAAAAACAAACTAATAATATTTACTCTGAGAACAGCCTCCGTAAGATTCTTCATGTTGTATAGCAGACCAGTGGGTAACGTAGTAGTGGAAAGTCTCGTGTAAGAAATCTCGAACTTCCCGAGATTCCTGGGTATTGCGTGACTATCTGACGTCAGACGCTCGACGTTAAGATTCACCCAGGCGTTGACGTTGACTTCGTCAATTTTTCCGTTTTCTATTTTGAAGTAGTCCAGGTTTCCCAACTCTTTGAATGCCTCGCTGGGAATGTTATACAGCCCGCAGTTACGGATCTGAAAGGGATACGCTTGATAAAATCGTGTATTTTCCCCCAAACAACATATTAACTTTTATAAACTTAATTAAACAAAATAGCCAATAGATATATATTGCTCAAAAGTAGTTTTAATTACCTGACTGAAAGTGTGTTTTAATAAAAGGAAGCACAATAAATACACAGTTAGACTTTGCCTGTGAAAATAAAATGTTGATACGTACTACAACATTCAGGTGTAACAGTAATTTTATAAACGGAGGAGTCTCCAACACGTTAAAACTCTACCATTATGGATTGTGTATCCCCGTCAAATGATTTAAACAAAAGTTTTTAGTAGACCATTAAAGACTGCATTAGCCAACATAACATGTCTATTATAATCATGTCCTTTTGAGTTCTAGCAAATGTGTAGTTATTCTTGTATATTTACACTTACATGATAATTGATATGGTCACACATTAAAGATGTAAGCGCTTCTAATTGGTGTGCTAAGTTAAGAATAACATCTTATGAACATTTTAAGTACATGTTAGTTCAGTGTTCACGGGCAGAATGTATAAACAACTAGCGGGAACGGGAAAGTAAGTAATATTGAATTAAACATGTATGTATACTCTCTTTCAATTACAGGAAGTGCTGCAAACTTTTCAATTACAACGGCGACCGGGAAAAAACTTTGCAGAACCGAAAGAATGCAAAATTAAGTACGCTTTTATTTTAAGTAAAGTATGCGATATAAATAGTATATTTGATTTATAATTGATTAGATATGCTAAAACTGCGGGTTTTTTTTTTCACTATGCAATTTACGAGCAAAATTGGTATTTTTGTGGGATTTTTCGTGTTCCACTTGTATTTTTTTTCCCGTGGGATTTATTCCGCACTTTTTGTTTCGGATATTCGAAGAAAAAATACACGTTTTATGCGTAGTTAAGCATTGTTATTGTGCTTATATTTTTCAATTTTCTTAAGAGAAAAAATCCCATTGTATATTTCGAAAAAAATCAAATGGGAAACAAAAAAATCCCTTGGGGAATAAAAAATGTGAAAAGCAATTTTGAACCAAACAAATAATAAATGAGAGAAATGGGTGTATTATATTAGAGCATCAATACATGATCAGCAACACTCATTGTATCACAAACGTATCTAATATATGAATATCTTTAAGGAAAAACGCCTAAGTCGGCTTAGTTTCGGTTGTGCAAAGTTTTACTATGGCCTTTTTAAATTGCTATTTTGTGTAGGCGTGACTTAGAAATCCACTGCAGGCATGTGTCGGAAAAAAAAGTACTTTTTTATTAAAGATCTGTTAAATATTTGTATTGGATAAATATTTTCCAGTAAATAAGTGATAAACATTCCTTAAATACGTGTCTAAAATTTAGGGGAGATATTGTCGTTAATGCGTTGAAATCTCGATATTCTCTTCTTTTTCGACGATGCTGGAACAGCATCGTCCAAGGTATGATAACCATCAAAAAAAATTCACAATGGCGACCTATGTAAAAGACCGAGCCAGTCCGATTGAGATAACTCGATTTTTCAGTTACTTCCCTTATGCATTCGCCACTGCGTAGGAGATTGCTCGTCATTGATAACATTCTCCTAGCAGAGTTTTCGTTCGTGTTTCAACATTCAACAATGGCCGCCCCCATGAGAGTCTCGATTCAAAACTTTCTCACTGCATAAATTGGCTTGTTTCGCTATTTAGAAGCTGTCATTTAGGATATATGAATTATTTATTCACTAAATCTCCGCTTATGACAACAATAGTTGGAATTCGAAGGATATATACTCGATGTGAATGAAGGACTTTCTGGATCGTAACAGCTTGACACGGCAAAACTGGCATACTGGTATGTTTAGTTATCAATATAAGTCACATTGTGCTTTATAAATTGTATTCGAGCATTTTGCGACTTATTGAATGACTATGATACCCGATATCAACATTTCATCGGCGATTTGCAGATCACCAAGCTGTCCTGAAATTCAACATTGATTTCAAACTCTTTACTGGTTTGTACTCTTTGTTAGTGTGAGTACTTTTTATCATTTTAAAGTTAAATGAACTGTGTCACAGTAAAAGAGACATTAAGGCGATTGTGGCCAGTTTGGATCTAGATCAGCCTGCAGTCGCTTGAAAGTTGTTTGCTTAAAAGCGTTTTTCTGACAATAACAAATAATTAAATTGGATACTGATTTGACTGCGCTTTTCCTGTGACCTGGCTCAAATAATAGAATTGTCATTAATCAAATTATTTATTTCGAACATTAATCAATAGTTTTGTGTTTCTTGTCCCTCGGGATCAATGACTCCAGCACTTTCCTGTTGAGAATTGAATACTGCTAAAGGCGATGCTAGGGGTCGTGAGAGATGTTGCACCTTCCAGTATCGCTCGATTGTTCAATGTCGGCTCGGGTACTACGTACATGTACCCCGGGTACTCTTAAGTATACTTACATGTATCCCGGGTACGGTAAATATACTAAAATGTACCCGGGAAATTTAACCTTAAATCAGTCGTTGTCGACTATTTTTTTGTAATAATTATACATACACATTTATGTCAATTTTCCGTAGAATGGCCTCTATATTATCGGAACACATACTCAAAAAGCATGTTGATGCAGTGTTTTTTGAAGAGAAGTGTGTTTAAGATAATCGGTTGCGCGTTTTACGACATCTGATTTTGGGCGCGAATACAACTCGGGTACAGTCTAATATGGACCGAGTACAATTACGTTTATTTACCGTACCAGGGGTACATGTAAGTATACTTAGAGTACCCAGGGTACATTAAGTATACTTAAGAGTGCCCGGGGTACATGTAAGTAGTACCAGAGCCGACAATGACCAATCAAGCTCCATTATCCCTCATGAACCGACTCAAAAAACCGAGTCGGCAATATTTGACTTAATTTTTGGTTTGGTTGCTCTCGAGGGATCGAAAATTTTAGAATCTTCCTAAAAGCCCTACGGGTTTGATCCCCAGAAGCGACATTGAAAACTAGCATACTTTGTTATCTAAAAGGCTGCTAAACCTGATATACAATGATAATGTGAATTTTCTCTCACATGATGTTCATCAGTCATATTATATAAAAACATACAGCAGTAGTAAACAACTGGACAATAATTAATGAACGCATCTTTCATTTGTCTTTGACACTTTGATTTTGACCTGGCCTAGATTTAAATATGTGACTGGACTTTACCAGCACTCTTGTAACAGAGCTAAAGTTTAAATGTACCATTAAAGATCACCTAAATCCAGATTTGCTATTATAGACGTGTGGAAAGTTTTACGGGTGTGACAAGTAAGCGAAAATTGGTTTTTACCCAGAGGCCACAACTGATCTATGACTGTATTAAAACAAGGAAAATCAGTGCCTGATTTAGATTTCCTTAGATAGTTCAATAAAAACTAATTTCATAAGCCTGGTAACAGTTTAACGGTAATGCTACCAATGTGTCACACCAGGGCCTTGAATTTGAAATCTAGGACATGCATGGCCATTTCTTCATGAAATCAGGACACAAAATTGTATTTTAAGACCTTAATTGACCTGGCTATAGTTCTCAGATTATTATAAGCTCAATCAGTATATTTATATCATTATTTATGCTTTGTGTATTGTAAACATATACACAATCATGCAGTTACATGATAGCAATAAATAATATCAAAGCTACCCATACTATAAAGGTCATTGACAAAGCCTATGGTCAAAATGTGAACACATTGAGTGTTATCGCCCTCTCGTGCCAGCAAAAACAACACGTTGCCAGGTTGTCATTTTTGACAGTTCTACTTTTACTTTCATTTTGTGATATCAAACTATTAACAATTATGTGGCTGAGAAAATATCGCCATTGCTTTTTATGCCCCCGGTAGGGTGGCCTAAATCAGTTGAACTGTCAGTCAGTCAGTTAGTCAGTCAGTGTGTCAGTCTGTCCGTCCGTCCGAAAACTTTAATGGCCATAACTTTTTTAATATTGAACATAGCAACTTGATATTTGGCATACATGTTCATCTCATGGAGCTGCACATTTTCAGTTGTGAAAGGTGAAGGTGAAGGTCATCCTTCAAGGTCAAATGTCAAATATAAAGCGTCTGTCTGTCTGTCCGAAAACTTTAACATTGGCCATAACTTTTTCAATATTGGCGTGCATGCGTATCTCATAGAGCTGCACACATTGATTGGTGAAAGGTCAAGGTCATCCTTCAAGGTCAAGGTCAAAGGTCAAATTTTGCAATATTGAAGATAGCAACTCCATATTCGGCATGCATGTGTATGTCATGGAGCTGCACATTTTGAGTGGTGAAAGGTCAAGGTCATCCTTCAAGGTCAAAGGTAAAATATATGGCTTCAAAGCTGCGCAGCAGGGGGCATTGTGTTTCTAAAACACAGCTCTTGTTTAATATATTTTCTGCACATTTCTTCAAAAAACTTACATCAATACACGATTTTCTTCGTTAATTCAATCATTCCTGACATACTTGTGTACATAGTTCGCTTACATTTTGACGCGCGTATGTAGGACCGCATTACCGCTTCCGAAATGTGTATTCATACTATTGCCTTCGAGGAACTTGTCTGATGTTTGACGGAAAGGGCCGAAAATGTGCGAGTGTGGGTCAAATTCCCCACAGGTACTACTTTCCCGTTCCCCCAATTTTTTTCCGTACCTAAAATTTTTCGTACCCAATTTTTTTTCGTACCCAATTTTTTTTTCGTACCCAATTTTTTTTCATCCCCAATTTTTTGTTCGTACCCCATTTTTTTTCGGTCCCAATTTTTTTGTTCCCAAATATTTTTTCGTACCCAAATTTGTTTTCATACCCAAATTTTTTTCGCAAAATTTTTGTACCAATTTTTTTTTTCGTACCAACATGTGGTGATGTAGATAAACTTAACTTGATGCTTTTATATCCATCCTCTCAAAAGCATCGTCACACCAGTACTGTCAGTACTTTGATTAAGACATGCACCAATTATAACCTATACACTATATGATATATCCTACCAAATTCTTAAATTATAATACACTTAATGAGCTGAATTGTTTCCTTAACAAATGTTGAAGTTGCATTATGAACAAAATGTTTTGGCACTAGCCGCTCACCGAGAAATGCTGGACGTGACTCATATAGGCGAAGGCTCCAGAATTCAGGAAGATGTCCTCGTTCCATCCACAGTCCAGGGTCAGGGACGCGGGGTCGTTAGAATCAAATGTCGCCGTGTCAATGCCGCTGAAGGTCGAGGAGAACATCTGAGTGTCGCCTGCAAAAAGACGTTGGCGAAAACAATCTTATTATATATACAAATTATCACCATCGTGCAATTTTGACCTGTTTCGAAGTTTCTATGCGTTATGTTTCAGATGTTCCATGGGTTAGAGATTTTTTTTTGTGTGGCACCTGCGGTTTACAGGTCGGTAAATGTTACATGTCGACATCAATTTTTAAAATGAAGACGTGAAAACTAAACTTTACTATTTTCTAAGTAAAACTAGCTAGAATAAGTTGAGCATCGTTATATTCCCTCCTTTGAGCTATGTCTTTTTAATATCCTCCCTTGTGCATATGTAGAGGTGACTGTGTACCCTTATCATCTTACATATCAGCCTCGCTTATAAGAGGCGCCACTTTCTGACAAGTCTATATTATCGCTTAGAAGCGAATTTTTATAAACAAAAACTGTCGTAAAACCAGAAAGTATTGTTCCTGATAAGCATGTGCGGACTGCACAGCCTTATCTGTGGCGACACTTACAGCCTTATCTGTGGCGACACTTTATGCACTTGCATTAGGCCCTATTTTCCAGATTTCGCCATAAATACAACATGACGGATTCTAAGCCCGTTTCATTTGTTTTTATTCTCAAACGATTGTATTCAATATTCTTAAATAACGATTGTTCTTTCTCATTGTTTGAAACACCTAAACCTTGTTATTTACGTATGTATGTTATAAATGCAAACGATTAAAACACCCGTACACGATACATGTATGAGACATAAACTTGTAAGTTTTTTATGTAGATTTTCTAGATCATAACGCGGTTATTCCGCATTTATTTCTTATTTTCCTCAGTATTTTTTTACCGCTAACCTGAAACTACGATTTTACGATTTTTTGTTTGATAATTATATTGTTAATGACTTTTTGTCAACAAGGGGTTACGAACTTTAAAATAATTAATTTTCTAATAAAACAACTGGTACCATGAGTGCTAGCTTTTTTATGATCATGGCATTACAAGTATAGTTGTTTTTTGTGTTATCGACACAGTAATTAGAACAACTACCGTGCTCACCTATGTATGGAACAATGCCGTTGACGGTGACGTGCAACTGTTGAGGCTTGGGATCGAAGGCGGTGAAATCTATTGGGTGCTCTCCGGCGTCCATTTCCGAGTAGTCGCACGTGAATTCGGCATCCGTCACGTGTGCGCACTGAGCGGGGGCTGTAATGGAGCGGGCAGCGGCCACGAAACACAGGCAGACAACTAACAGGCGGAGCATCATTCTGAGATATGGAGACATAGGGCACTTTTATATAAATGTGTCTTAAATAGGATAAATCGCTACCGCACGTGTCCATATTTAGCATATGCGGTTTACATAATACAGATAATTCATTGAGATTATGAAATAGTCAAAACAGCCTGATGTTTTGAAAAGAAAGTAAATTTACAAACTATTCTAAATGTTCAATAAAATAACTGTTTCTCCCCTATTACTTAGAAATATAACTACAACAACAGCATTATCATCATAATCTACAGCAACAACAATATTTTTTATAGCAGTTACATTGATGTTACTATTCGCAACGTTCTACGCAGTGTAAATACTAATGACTAATGAGTGCAATATAATGAATACAATCGAAGGGAATTACACTTAATATAAGATTCAAGTAAATGACAATTGTTGGCGTCTTCTGATATGCATGTAAGACCGTATTTACTCTGTTGATTATCGTATATGGGTAGATGAATAAGGGTTTATTAAAACTGTTACGTAGTTACGATCTATGAGGTATCAGTGAAGATTGAGTGGACCTAATTTATTTGGATACCATTACTTCTAACAAACCAAATGTTATAATATGCCCTTCCAACGCTATCTGAGTGCATATTTAAAGATTGTTGTTCTCCATCGCAGTTAAAAACGTAAAAATAGCCGATTCCTAATTTAACCTGACAAGTACCCTTTGTAGGTTGTCTAAACGAAGACAAAAATGGATTCATAAATTTTAATTGCAATAACCATAGATAACTTGTGAAGATCGAATAGAGATACATAAATTGGGGTTTATTACGTATACAAATACAATTTACGTATGAATACATTAAAAAAGTGATATTATGGGCATTTTTCCCTGTTGAATTGAGATGAAAAGAATTACCAGGTCAAAAGAGTTAGTTAAAATGTTGTTACTGACCAATTATCTGCAGCTCATCTTGCTACCAGTTGTTTATAAAAATGTTTTTTGTATTCGATATTTTACATGACTCACCCAGTCCTGTAAGCCGAAATCATCCGTAAAACAAAATTGTGCCTTTGTGTCGTATGAACGAATCTGCACTAAAACTAAATTTAGGTTCACATCGTACATGCATGATCAGTTGTCAAACGAAAGTACGGTTGATATTCAAATGCATTATTTTTCTCTTTTCGGGATATTGTTTTAGTATGTTGATGCTGCATTAACAAATATAAGTGTATATGACGTGAAAACACCAAAAATAAACAACGGTTGAGATAGACACCTATAAACTGTTAGATGCCCATAATATCACTTTAAATATTGTATTCATTACAATGCGGACCATATAAGCACCCAATAAAGTATAATGCAACACATATGATATGGGTCCATTATTATTATATTATTATCAATTAACTCAATTAAGACCATATTCTCAAATGCGACTTTTCACATATTACTAGGAATTACAATTTATTTCATGAAAGGAAGGCTTTATATGATTCTTAAAAAAGATTTCATAAAAATAGAGCAAAAGAGATAATTCACTTATTGAATGAAACATTGTTCGTATAAGCCACTAAAAGAAGATTTATAGAGTTCATTCCTTGAAGAATGCAATTATAACATAATATCATCCATTCGAAAAAATCTAAACGCAGAAAAAGGGCTCAATATTACCATTACCTTATTAAACTCGAACTGCTGAAAAATAATGCGTTAGCATGTTCCTAATCAATCTGCATCCACAGATATAATATTAAAGAATCTTTAGGAGTAAACAATCATAATAAGCAAACGCTCAGCAGGTGATGATTATCCCAATGCTCCATGCCCCGTCTCCAATTCTACACTACTTATACCTTGTTGAAGTACGATTCTAAATTCCATATTCGGACATGTAACATTTTCTCATACCGTTGGGTATTACATAAACATAGAGAATATGCATCGACAAATCAATAAACAAATCAATTAACATAATAAGTATTCGATGAACGTTTGTTGTTGGTTTTTCAACGCAAGATAGTTAACAAAAAATAAAGCAACCGCGTATGTTGTTCTTAATAGCATTAACTCATCAATAATTTCTTACATGTTATGACCGCTTAGATGTAATGAATATAATAATAATAAACTAATTTTATGTAATTGTTAATTGCGCCACGTGTGTCACTTAATCGAATAAATATCCACCTTCGCTTATATGCATTTGTATACGGTAATCGACTGTGTATTCAATAATCTGATGTTCGATTTTTAGGATTTTTTTTCTGTTATTATAACCATATGTGTTTGGAAAAAACTGTGTGAAACTTTTAAAGCAGCAGTCTGCAAACATATACAATTCGCATTATTTCGCATTTTCGACACATAATTATTTTAATTTATATTAAAATATATGTATAACAAGTGTTAACACATTTTATATAAATTCATAAATATTTGATGATATCGTGCAGTCCCGCTTTAAGAATAAATAACATTACCTGTCTGTTGTTGATTCCTACATGTTCTTTCTCTCCGAATATCGAACTAACATTAAATATCGACTGGGGCAGTAGTTCATCTGTGTTTAGATAAAGAATTAACATACTTATCCGATTTGACTTAAACTAGATTATAACGGATTAAAAGGTCGGTCAAATCGATTATTATTGCAGAGAAAAAATAAAAATGAGTTGAAAAAATGTTAGTTTTGACACATTTCCAAATGTTTTAAACAACATGTCAGTGAATCACGATACATCAAAATGGATATGATCGACTAAATAAAATATCCGTATTATAATATGAAGGAATTAATTCAACGTTATAATAACTGTTTTTTAAATTATTATTGAGCAATTTTTCCTAAAGAAAATACCACCAACTAAATGCATAAATAATCAGTTAAAATTTTATAAGATACCATAAATATACACAAGATTAATTCAGACGATCTCAAAAATGTTGCAAACGACAGAGTCGTTTGATCGCAAAGCAAAAGGTTCAGTTAACATAGGAAAAGTAATGTTACAGTAGCGCATTCGCAATTTGAGTCTTGTGTTGCACTGTCAATGTCTTATTATTAATGATTATTTAGTATATCTTCACCTTGCATATTCTTAGACAATATTAATAACTTATCAGTATTATTCGAGATGTTTAAACTATTCAATTATTGATATATCTGTAATATTATCCTTAAAAATTATGCGAAGTAAAACGGCAACTGACACATACAAAATTAATTATTATTTCAGCGCATTAGTACAATTAACTAACCAAATATAGCAATGCATTAAAGACTTTGTCGGTTTACTCGAGGCAAAAAGATATACTCTTAACCCATCCTTCTAAATTGGATCAATTTATTTCCAAAATTAGGGATGTCTAGTATTCTTATTTCTATATACTTACAGAAATTCCTATAAGCAAACAGCGTAGACCCGGATGAGGCGCCACATCATGCGACGTCTCATCTGGGTATACGCTGTTTGCAAAGTAATTTTTTTCAGGACGCTAGGCATAAATGGGTTGAGACAATTTCTTATATAGTTCTTCTCCATATACAAATACAATTACATGTTTTCAGGCGAACATGATCGGATTTTGATCATTAAACAATAATAACAGTTTAATAAAGAGACAAACTCCGTGTATAGTGGTTCAATTGTAAAAAGCAAGTTTTAAGTTGACATATGGAGGTGAAGGATAGAGTGGTAGAGTTCTGGGAAGAAGATAAAAGTAGTTTTGAAATATTTTATAAGGGAAAAGAAGAGAAAAAGGTTGAGATTCGTTCTGTAGCTTATTTACGAATCAAATCGCTTACTATTAACTATAAATTTGTGAACAGCATCAGATATTTTAATATTGGTTAGTTAGTCACGCGTGTTGTCTCCAAATAGAATAGTTTCAATGCAGGGGACGGAATAAACGGATATTGTGTTAAGAAGATCGCCGCGAGCATGTGCATACTGATTGCATTCGAGAAAATAATGTGACGTCGTTTCCTGAAGTCCGCATACACATAATGGGGATGTAACAATATTACGTCTAAAAAGATGGTCATTTAATTAAGGCGCTACACTTTGTACGTAAGCGCTTGTGTAATGTTTGAGCGCGTCTTTCGCCGTACTCCGGCGCCCTCCTCGCTGTCCCCTGTCTGGGAATTCACGTCCACCGTGGATACACTTGCATGGTGCAGCTTGGAAACCCCATCCGAAGCGGACTACTCACCACCGACCGTGCTGTCACCCCAACATCAGTGGAGGGTTGCTTCCTAGCCCGACGGCCAACAACATTCGCCCAGGAGCCTCCCTGTGACCCCTCGGCCTCCTTGGCACTAGATGAAGTGTCCTTCGTACTCTGGCCACTATTGTTGCTAGGACAGCCCCCCCTGACATGCCCGAGGCGCAAGCACTTCAGGCACAGTCAATAGGGCCTTCGTCCCACAGGCGAAACTAAGGAGGTGGGGAAGTGTAGTGCAGCATACTTACAGCATAAATAAATGACAATAAATGTTAAAAGAAAACAAACCTTTAATTTTATTATTTATTTCTTTATTTTATATAATTGGCCTTAATTGATGAACTATCCATTTGTTGTTATAGCAATGAGCTTGTTCAAAATATTAGTTTATCATTAACTTTAAAAATGAGGTAAAAAAGTAGTTAGTCTATGTCTCTAAAGAGCAATCAGAAAATACTTCCGGTAGTATACAGCTCAAGTGTATACGATTGTTGTTATACTGTCGAATTTCATCTGGTAAATCTGATACTGATTAATGAGCCTAAACACTAGTATAAGTTTATAGTATGTGTTACTTCCCTTTAAATCAATTATGCCCCTTGAACAATGACAGAATCGCCTCCAATACCAGTATCATTCAAAACTTTACAAATACCAGTGTGAATACATAAACACGTATAAAGTTAAGTTGTATGAAATTAATTCAAATGTTTGACAGTGAATATAAATATTCACTATGAAAATACAGTTTGCTTTGTAACGTTGAAGTTTCATGATAGCGTTGCAAGTGCGCGAACCTCGAGCGCTGAGCAATACGTTTTGGTAACTCTTGTAGAAGAGATAATAAGTTGCTAAGTTACTATTTCGAAAATGTACTGATATTATTGCAAGACTGTGCGTTACTTATTTGATTCTCTAAGTTACTTGTGTTTCATTTGCATAGAGTAAATACCGTTTTGGAAAAAGTAATGACACCTTTTGTTTAAATATATTATATACTACAGTGTAGTTTGTGAAGTATTGTATTTTAAAACATGTTATCATAAATTTTGTGTTAACTGAACTTTTAATGTTTGACAATTTTGTTCTGTTCTTGATCTAGTAAAAATATTACAATTAAGCGCAGAATACTGTAGTGGGTGTCAGTGACAGCAGAACCTAAATTTCAGGCTTTTCCAATATATATATATATATGTATATATATATATATATATATATATATATATATATATATATATATATATATATATATATATATATATATATATATATATATATATTAAGAAGAAAAACCTAAATACTATGTTCTATTATCATACATAACACATGGCATGATCTTTCACAAACTGATTTCAATAACTACAATAACTAAGTTCGCCACGTTTCTTGTGATGTTGTATTAACCGTATACTGTACACATATGTTTAGAAGCCTAAACATAAATATCATAGTACGTGTTACCATCCTTAAAAATAATTATGTCCCTTTAATTTTTATAAACATACTCTGAAATACCAGAATAGGTCATCGCTTTTTAAAAATATGACGGTTGTTGTAAGTAGAATTGTATAATATAAATTAAATAATTGACCACTTATATAAATATTTACTATATATTAATATTTTGATCACCTTTCATTATTCAATATCTTGCATTTAACATCTTTGTTGCGACGCATAGTGCTCGAATTTCCAGCGCTGCGCATCATTTATGAAAACTCTATACGTAGAGTTAATAAGCTTAGAATTTCAAGGGTTTATTGGAACTTGTATACATTGAGGTCGGAGCACGCCTTGTGTGGTTTGCAAGTCATTGTTTGTTATTTCCGTATTCACTTTGAAACAGTAATGACAAATTCATTTTAAATATTAAGATTAAAAAGCAGTTCGTGAATCTTTTACATTTTAGAGAATGTTGCCTCGTTGCAAATGACAACGCATATTGTTAATTATGTTTTACAATGTTTTATAATTTGGATGAAAAATATAGATTGCAGAACATTAAGCAATTTAAGGATATTGTTTTGGGAATTTAAAGGTCACAAAACATCACTAAAACTTTGACAACATTTTAATATATGAACTCCGAAAGCAGATTGTAAAAATGAATGCAATTAAAGCTCAAGTACCGGAGTAATTTTATTTTTAATGCAAACGATATGGGAAAATATGAATGTTTATTTACCCCTTATTTCCGTAAATTCAGTACATCAAAATGTAATGTCAATATTAAATTAATTAAAAATAAATAACAACGATAACATACACTTACGTTTTAAAATAAATACAACGCGCACTGATTTATTCCTATATGAAATGCACACAATATTTTAAAATTTCTTAAATATCAATATTGTTTACATAAGGGTAAAAGGTCAGTTATTTTGTTTCGCTACCATTGATTCGCGGGTATGGCGGCATAAGACAATTCCTGGAAAAGCAGATCAATGACCCCAATATAATTTATTGTTAACAGTTTGACTTTGTTCCTGGTGCGAATTTGAAATTAACGAAAAAGTCAAACACATAATTAAATATATATACACATGTACAATGATAATTGCATTTACAATTTCAGTACTTTTCTCTGCAATGTTTCTCGGTGCATTCTTCCATAGACCCTGTCTCGTAATGTATTTTGAGACACTGTGTATAATGTGGAGACTATCAGATGGACACATTATAATTTCCTCAATAGCTTTTTAAGCATTTATCATAGCAGTGGGCGAGTAAAGCCTATACTTCTTCCGACAATGCCTAAGGATGGCCTTAAAAAGGAAATACACTTCAGCTCAATTTTCAAGCTCAAAGAAACGGACTATAAAACTGTTTTTGCCTTATTATTAATATTGAATCGTAACAGAACTTTGCATGTAAGACCTACTTGATTACAGGACGACAACAAAAAATCATCATTGATGATTTTTCTCAAATATTTTAAATTCAAAAATCGAAAATAAAAGTAGCGAATTTAAGTAGTGTACGCGATTACATTTATCAACTATGATTATATATCGCAATTAAAAAATTATGCGTAAAGGTTTTATCAAATTTGATAGTTTCTCACAATAGGACATCGCTTAAGAGGCATAATACATTGATTTTAAGAGGTATATATATTTCAAAGGGAAGTTAACGCAACAGTTTTACTAATACAATATTCACTGTACATTATGCGCAAAGTGCTTATGCAAAGATTATTTGATTAATATATGATCAATACGTGAAATACCGTTTTAATAATATAGTTTTGTAATATAAAAAAATAAGAAAGTAATTATACAAAAATATAACTTGTTTGAATCTTAATTGTTGTACTGACGTGTAGCCTCATATATATCCATTACTCATTGTGCACACACCGGTCTTACTGACCTGTGTACTAACGCGAAAGGAATTGTGGGTAGCACTTCTTTTACGAGTGAACATTGAACACGAAAGAAGGTCAGGTAATCGTGCTTCTGATAATCGCTATCAGTCTTAATAGAGATTCAAAATCACATTTAAAAATACTTGAATAACATTTTTTCTAAACGACATTCCGTTTTAAACACACAATTAAAACGTTTTTTCTTTCATTTTTAACATTTCATTCCTGCGCAGAATTACTTTGTCGGAAGCATAATTCCCGAAACCAGGGCCCGTATTCACCAACCAATTCTTAGACTTAAGAATAAAGAATAGACTTAGAACCAAGAAAAATGTGTTCAGTGTTTGAATATATACAAGCCCCCACTGGTGATTTTGTCATTAACAAAATTTTTTTTTATACAAAGAATAATATAGATAGAGATGTTTACTGCAGAGTTTGACTCAAAATTAAAGAAATTCTTGAATATTCTAATTTAAAGAATTTTCTTTATTCTTAGACTTAAGTCTAAGAATTGTTTGGTGAATACGGGCCTAGGGGTATGTGATGCATCTTAGTATAGACGTGACAATAACGTAGTGACGTCAACACCGTCGCAAGACGAACGACAGCGAAAGCATTTGCCAAGCATGTTTTCATTAATCAAGAACGAAAGTCAGAGGTTCGAAGACGATCAGATACCGTCGTAGAATATCGGTCCTCCTCATAGTATCGTGCCTTTAACGAAAAACCTTTAAGAAGTGCTTGAAAGTAAATGTTGTTTTTTTCTTCATTTTTTAGAAGTTGTAATTTATTGGATGGTTATCAATGACTATTACGACGAGTCGACGATCATGTTTCTGGTTGCGTTGTATATACCGCAAAATATACACAATGATGTGGGAACGTTGACATGAATATTATCTGTTATATCCCTTACCACCAATTATGACCCCTGTATTATTAAAACGTTCCGTTCAATAACAAAATCGTTAAATGCTTAAACAAAAGATTAACGATGTGTTCAGTTTAATTCAATACTCATTTTCAGCATTGTTTTTAAAATATAAGTATTCTTAATAAATAAGCATATTGCTGACCAACAATTAAGTTTCAAAGAAAAAGACGCGAGCGCTCGAATTTCGAATGCTACGCATGTATTTTCAAAAACTCTTCTAGAAGAGTTAATGAGCGCTTATGTGATTAGAATAAGATATAGTTATAACAGATCACTCCTACAATTTAGTGTCACATTCAGTTATAAGCATGACATATCAATATTAACGCCGATTATGTCAATGGCTTGTTTACAACATACTATTATTAGAAAGTGAAATACATAATGTAGACAATTATTCAATTCAAAGATATTTGTATGGGGAGTTAATATGTAATACAACTGTTCCTTCATAAAAGTTGAGAGATTTTGAATTTGTCAATGTTTTAAGGAGACTTTTCAACAATACATGAATAACGCTGGTTAACCGAGCTCATGCGCCGGAATCATGCTTATTAGAATGCAAAAGTAATGGCAAAAACTTACAACTATCGAGTACTTATACTCGCGGTTACATATATCAAATAGTATAAATAATGATATTAACAATGTATATAACCGTATTATTCAACGTGTATGTTTATCAAAATATAAAGATTTTAGAGGGCAGAATGTTTCAATTTTGAAGAGAAATAGATTTATAAAAGGTTGTAACACTTATCATTATAAAAGTATACATTCGCAAAAAAGTTCTTATCCAAAGATTTATGCTATTACTTTGGTAATAAACAGTCGGTGGATTATTTATTTATCATATATGATGTTCTATGTTTTTATGTTCAACGACAACAACATACCAGCAATGAGCATTCTTTATAAGGTTAATAATTTGATTTATGACGTACATAATAAATTATAAGGTTGTTCCTTCAAAGCTGTATGACCCTTATCTTTCTAACCATGTATAGGGCTCTAGTGGATTGTAGCTGGGGCAATCTTGAACGAATGATGACGGAACGATATCAACACATTGTGTCGTATCGATGGTATGAACAAATATGTGCAAAGAAAGGCTTTCCAAATAATATACATCTCTGAAGTACATGAATAATGAAGTACACAAAAGATGATAGTAATAGATTAGAATGCGTACGATAACAATGTATGCAAGCATTTTCTCGTTTAACTTTTTTCCAACTGGTTTTAATTTTTAAGAAAATTGACCAAACTTGTATAGTACCGGCACATTTATCGCCAGCAGTCTTTCTACAAAACTGTGTTTTTTTCGGCTGTGTTCATATCCATCAGTACCGTACGACCAACGGCCTTTGTCATGTCGCAAACAGCGTTCGTAGCTGTAGGGTATGTTAATATAACGCTTTAATTTCATTAAACTCTTCAAGAAGAGTTTTTCAAAAGGTGTCGTTCCCGCTCAAGTTTCGAACGGTTACGACTTTCAGCTCATAACTGATTATCATCATACGACGCAGGATATTTATTAAACAACTTAAATTACAAAATATACTTCCTTTATCAGCGTTACTTCACAACGGTATACTTTGTCTGCATTAGAACATTATAGAATTATACAAAAACGTAGACTGTGTCCTATTTTAATAATTTTTCACATTGAGGGAAATAATTTAAATAAATGGGAGGTAAAAACTTTTTTCCGAAAAGTAATATTTAATTCATTTAAACGCTTAAAACCATAATTGAAGAAAAAAGTTGTTCTTAATTAAGCACCGGAACTCAAATGCTTTAAACGTGATCAACGCTTTTGAAATTCTTTTCGCTTTACAACAAAAATGGTTATCAGTTATATAAACGAGTATCGCAACTAGTAGTGCCCGATGTGCGATAACAATGCTATAGGTAAAAATGCAGTGGTAAAAATGCCAGAAGTAAAGTAGTTAAAATTACAAAGGTAAACATGGCATAATTAAAAATGCCAGAAGTAAAGTGGTACAAATGCCCTAGGTAACAATTTCAAAGGTAAAAATGTCATGTGTTATATAGTAAATTAGAGTTTTGAGAAATATTTTTAAGGATATTGAGTATTGGAGGAATAACAGTCTATGCATATGTTACTGATAACATTTTTGTTCTTATTGAACATGCTATATGTATTCTTAGTTTATATTGCAATTTTGTTGTTTTGTAATTTATTCATTATGTGTATTGAGCAATAATCAATAGGATAATCAATATTGGATATATTGGATACGTAAGAGTCAATAACAAAAAAAGACTTATTTGCTCACTCGTCAATGTCTTTTTAAATTGTATTAATTTGCAGCTAGCATTATTGTTTGACAAGAAACTCAAGAACAATCCAAGAAACATTTGAATCTTTTATTTCGGATCTCTAGATTTACATAGAGCCAGCGCTTTTGGTAATAGTATCAAAGGCGCCATGTATAGATGAGTTACCTATACAATATTATCAGCATTAGCTATATAACTATCTATTTAAATGCGGTAGGTTGTTGGAGTTTGTTGAAATGCAAATACGTTATCTTGATTTATAAGTCTTGTTTCATCGTGCTTTCATGAAAATTGTGTATAAAAGCAAAACTATTGAAATTATTACATGAAACTTTTTGACGTAAATAGCACTGTCATATTACAACGGACGTCCTCATCACCAAGCAAGGTTACGCGTTTCTTTAATGTCGTTTTCGTTATAAAAGACTTGTGGTACCTATGTACAATCAAAGATTGGTTTGGTTCTGGCTGTGTGCTTAGAGGGGTGTATTCGGTTTTAAATGTGTTTCTCTTTCGGATGAAATACTGTCCTTTTTTCGACATAGCTGTTTAACCCAGCCTTTTTCCTAAAATAACCTTTAACATAACGCCATCATACCCGAATGGATACACTTCATTTATTCCAATCAGGTATGTAACAAATACAATAATAAAACAAGGGAAGTCTTTACGGTGTATTAGCAACCTGCTGTGGTGATCCGTATCTTATCAGTTCAATACACGGGAAACTGCCTACTGTACTGGAAAAATTGGATTAACTGCCAAAATAACTTATTGTGTGTATTCCTAAATTGTTGTTTAAAGGTAAAACAGAATAATAGTGGTTTCATTTTTAATTTAGAAAACGCACTGTAAAAAAACACTTATCTATGTATGTTTAGAATGCGTGGAAAGAAAACTTTGCGTCTTAATGAAATACGTAAAGACCATATATTTCAATCATTTAGAACATACTTTTGTTACAAACCTAATATGCCATGTGATTACACAAAACATAGGGTCTGATGAAGAATCAGTTATATCTACCTACACAAGTATGCAGTTTGAATACTTTTATCCGATATTAAATATTCAAATGTTTCTTGGTTTGTTCTTGAGTTTTTTGTCAAGCAATATTGCTAGCTGCAACTTAAAACAATTTATAAAGCCATTGACGTGTAAACAAATAAGTCAATGTTATTGCCTCTTACGTCTTAGATATTTCCAATATAAATAATCCTGGCTTTTGATTATTGCTCAATACACTTACTGAATAAATTATCAAACAACACAATTACAGTTAAAATAAAGAATAAATATAGCATATTTAATTAGTACAAAAATGTTATCAGTAACATAAGCACAGAAAGTTATTCCTCCAAAACATAAAATTAAAACATGTAATACCGTTTTAATAATATATTTTGGTAATATAAAAAATAAGAAAGTAATTATAAAAACCATTAAAAAATGGGATAGAAATTGTTTGGATCTCAATTGTTGTACTGATGTGTAGCCTCGTGTATTTCCCTTACTCTCATTATATCGGTCCTCCTCATAGTATCGTGCCTTAAACGAAAACCGGTAAGAAGTGCTGCGAAGTGAATGTTTTTTCTTCATTTTTTAGAAGTTGTAATTCATTTGATAGTTATCAATGACTATTACGACGATCATGTTTCTGGTTGCGTTGTATATACCGCGTATGATACACAATGATGTGGGTACGTTGACATGAATATGATCTGTTATCTCCCTTTATCATCAATTATATCCCTTGAAGTATTAAAACGTTCCGTTCAATAAGAAAATCATTCACTGCTTTATAATAGATTAACGATGTTTTCAATTTAATTTAATACTCATTTTCAATATTGTGTAAAAAAATATAATTATTCTTAATATATATGAACATTGATAATCAACATGATCTATCTATAAAGTTTCATTAGAATGTCGCGTGCGTTCGGATTTCGAATGCTACGCATGTCCTTTTTTAAAACTCTTCTAGGAGAGTTAATGAGCGCCCATGTGATAAGAATAAGTTATAGTTATATCAGATCACTCCCTACAATTTAGTGGCACATTCAGTTATCGCTGAATTACATGGCTTGTTTTCAACATACTATTATTCGAATGTGAAATACATAAATGTAGACAATTATTCAAGTCAAAGATATGTTTATTGGGAGTTTATATGTAACACAACTGTTCGTTCATCCCATAAAAGTTTAGAGATTTTCAGTTAGTCGATATTTAAAGGAAACTTTTCAACAATACATGCATAACGGTTGAAAATCGAGTTCATGCGACGAAATCATGCTTCTTCGAAAGCACAAGTAATGGCAAAAACTCATATCAAAATGAATGTAGAGATCATCAGATAAGGCTTCGTCAATTAAAAAAGTACGAGCTTTAGATTCTTGTGATTTCTTAGAAAAAGAGTAGAAATACTTTGATGAAACTTGGTTATCTTTTAAAAGGAAAATAGAGAATACTATGTTAGTGTGATTGTGTGCTTGAATTTATTCCACGAGTGAAGAAAGGTTTACATGGCGAGGCTTGCCGAGCCTTGTAAGCCTTTCTGACACGAGTGGGATAAATTTAAGTACACAATCACACTAACATAGTATTCTATTTATCCTACAATATTGTTTTATTTAATTTATTCCTAAAATAAAAGCAAACAAAACATTAAATTAACTGAATCTTACATTGCGTAGTAATATTTATTTTGATCTTTCCTGTTTACGGAAATCGAAATAGTCCTTAAGAATTCCACGCAAAAGAAAAGTAACGAGACAAAATATCGCTATATGCCTCGATTCAAATTTAATCAGCGTTCCAAATGTAACACACTCAAGTAGAACACAGACGGTTGTGTTCAAACTACAATTCTTGTTTCACCACTGTAAAAAACCAAAAAACAAACATGGCTCCCGCCATTTTGAAATTTACAAAATGTGTAGACACATACCGTGGCTACGTGGAGCATGATTCAGCATTTATTCTCGCCGATATTGTTAATTTTAGTCTTTAAACAACTCTTCATTTTTAACACTTTATACTTACTTACATAAAATTATTGTTCTACTCACCGAAGTTGTATAATAACCACGTCAATATTTATTTTCGTAATGTTAAATTTGCTTCCATGACGAGTTAAAGTTCTAGACAAATTTTTTCATCGCCATCCATCTTTTCCATGTCAAAGCACTGGATGTAAGCAGGCAATTCTTTGTGGATAGACATTCTTTGATCGACTGACAAAGGAACGACTAAACCATCAAAGAAATCACCATTTTAATTCGACATCGATTTCCTTCGAATAGTTAAAGAACAATTCACTGACACTTTTCTTAAATGTAATCCATCAATTGTTCAACAAAACATCGCGTTATTCGAGTACATTCGACATTTTAACTAAATCGAAATGCAGTCTCATCAGTTTCATTCCAGTTTTATATCCAAACACTGTGTTTTTTTACATCCATAATATTATAGTAATCCATCGTAAACACACACATACACTCGTAAACTCGTTAAACGACTGCGTACCCAATGACCTAAATGACGCAAACAGGGGTTTAAGGCCAAAAAAAAACTTGTCCCTACGTAATGTTCTAAAAATAAGTGTGGATGAAACCTGATATAAAAAAAACTGTGGAGAAAACCTTATTTTTTCTTTATGAGTCGTATTTGTTCTATAAAATCATTTAGCTGTAGGATAAATATATTTTCATGTCTGTGTATGTGTTTTTTATTTCTAATTTTCATCTGACACTATATCAAAGTAAAGCCAAGCTTTTGTTTAAATTTTGAATGCAACGAGAAGAGATTGCAGAACAAAATTGCAAGAACCAGAATTTCGCACACTTATATGCGTAAAAGCTTAGAAATAATATATTTCTGAGTTTATTTGAAATGTAATGAAATCAATCTGCTCATGAGTCTGCATTATATGAGAACCCCGACTGTGTCACATGACTACCAGTCCTACTAGATGCATGGCAGTTTGGGCCATTTGTTGTATTTATATCTGTAATTTCGAGATATTCAGTTTTACCGGTCAGATACGAAAATATGCCATGACTTTGTACAGTGGTAAGAGAGTGAACTACCTGAAACCCTTTCTATCATGCCTAATGCAGTTATGCGTGTGAAAAATTAGGTAGTTTAGGGACCTTCTCAGTTTTTAATCAAAGCACACACAAGGCTTTCAGCAATTATTCAAAAATTATTTGTATAATGGTTAGGTCGATATTTCTCTTTTTTTCTGAGCGGAAGTACCGTAATCAGTCTTAGTTTTTTTGCACTTACAATACTATTGTATGTATGTGTCCGAAAATTTAGATACGAATATTATTTGCTTTTACTCATAGTTATGAGTAAATTTATTATTCTCTATTCTCAAAATACTATTAAAATCTCATCATCTTTATAACCCATATCATCATCATTATCATTATCAAACAAATAATAAACCAAAGACAAAATAGGAGTGAGTGCTTGTATTTGACAGGACTTTCAACATATAAATGCAAAAAACAATTCTTCTGACGCCCGTATGTGTTGTATGTGCAATGGATATAGACCTCAACGGCACCGCTCAATTGATGAGCCTCGAGACGACTGGAAACAGTGTAACATCTTTGTTCAGGTGTATAAAGAACTGAAACGATACTATTTAAATGCTGTAGGGCATGTAATTATGAATTCTTCACATGCACATGTGTGTCATGTGAAAAAATGCAAATTTATTCATAACAATTAGACGTCATGTATATATCTAAAATAAAGAGTTACTGTTTGAATAAACTGATCCCGGCCGATGCCCAAAGTGCACACAGGACGCCCACAATGCCCATCAATCACGCTAACTTGCTTAAATATTATAAATTAACAATTGTGAAACATTAATTTGTTCAAAGAAGCTGCTAATATCTGCAAGATTCATCCATCACCACTAATCAAGAGAAGTGTACATGACTTCACGTACACCCCATACAATAATCAGTAGTAATAAACGATTCAGGTAAAACCGCGAGCGGGATACGCAACCCTACTGCCATTTTTGTTTTCTTATTATTTTTTTTTCTTTTAATGGCAGGGGGACGTATGAGGACCCATGGCTCGAGACCGGTGTCTAGGTGCCTTCATCACCTCCCGAAACCTCTAATTTTAGAGAAATCTACAAATAAGCAGCTATTATTATACTGTAAACATTAAGTATTATTTAGTAAAAAATGTAATTAAAACATTATCAATTTCATTGCGCAAATTAACATAACAAACAAACATCAAAAGCATCCCGCACACACCCCGGACATCAAAATAAAAACAAACAAATCACTCAAACCATAAAATCCATAAAGCACCTAAAAAGAATGTTGATAAATCATAAGTATTCCGAGAAATATATAAATGCATATGACGAACAGCTATATTAAACCGACTTCAACATCTAACCAGTCACACCAAAATGAAAATATTAAGTAATCGTACAATAAGAATGTCTTTAAAATTAAACGTTCATTACGAAAGACAACAAAAAATAATAACACTGAAATTTAAACATACCAATATTTCAATAAAAATGCTGGAGGTACTATCTCCAGGAAGTGAGAGTCTCGAAAAACATGACACCCATAACTTAAAAAACCTCATTCAAAACACAATATTAAGTAAAAAATGAGTCAAAATAATCCAGAAAACTTAGCTGCTTCAGACTTAAATGAAAATACACCCATCGTCTTTCCCAGTAAAGGAATCGGTTTGTGTTAAGATCCCATCTCACATGGACTAAAAACCGAACTGAAAATATACTAAATATAGACTTTATAATTGCAAAATTATAAACATAAAAGCAATGTAACCAATTATTTAACCAAACATATGTTCATTAAGGGCGGGCGGGCGGGGTTATCACCCTTTCGTTTTCTTGCTCCATAACTTTGCCTGTCAAAAACAACCCTCGAATGGCGTCTCACTAGATGTGCAAATCATATATACCCCAAAACGAAAACCTCGTGCGCTTTCGCGCTAAAACATGCACACAAAACCCGTGCATTATACGCGCTAAACCATTACCATAATCTCTCTTCTAAATAACACGTATTAAACCATACTATACCGTATTTATCAAACCGAGAATAATTTCATTTTTCTGCTTAAACAAATAAATACAACTTTGCTAACTTTTGCGAGAAATGATAAAGAACAAAAAAGTAAAGACAGAAAACATTCAGCGTACTTAATAGAACGATTTTTTTTTCAAATGCTGTTGGTTTAATCCATTATTTTCTACCGGTGTACATGGATATTTACCCAATTACGCTGATGTAATTGTCCATTTGCCATGGCATGCACCTGCAAGGTTTTATGACCTTAATCCGGTTATAAAAATCCATTAGCGAAGTGACAAGAGAAAAGCGAAAACAGGTAAAATTTACTGTCTTAAAATTAAGAGAATTAATAATGGAAAAATACGCATGTCCGAAAATTATGAGTCACAAAATATAATTATTTTTGCTCAAAAGGGTGTCCGAAAACTTAATGTCCAAAAATTTAGATTTATTAAAGTATATTAAATAATTGAACACAAATGAAATCAAATTTTATCACACCAATCGAAAACAAGGCAATCATTTAAATTTAAGAAACTATTTATACTGATAAAAAAACAAGGACAAAATGAATACACAAAGTAAGCTTTTTAAAGTCAATTTGACTAGCATAAAATCGCAATTATTCACACAACTATAATTACTACTGCAATATGGTATTATTTACTCCTTACTGTATGCATGTGCTTTGAAGAATGTAACTGTTTTTATTTTTGGAAAATATTTTAATATTTTTAAACTAAAAAACGATACTAATTAAAATAAATATAATTAAGTTCTTATTATTCCTAACATCAATGCATGTGCTTTAAACAATGTTATTGTTTTTTACACTGAAAAGGGCCGGATTACGCTGTTTAAGACCCAAGGCTGCACATGTTATGTGGCCCCTTCCTTATTGTCCCTTTCTGTATAATGAAAGTTATACTGTATACTACAACTACAAAGATCAGAAAACTTGCATTTGTACACAGGTGACAGTTACATTGATTATATAGCAAAACAAGTTAAACAATGTATAACTATTTTATTAACTGAACTTTACATACATGTTACATGAAACATATTTCAGCCTATTAATCTCTTTTACGACACTTCAGCTGGCCAAAGCCATCGATAAGCAGTGTGACGTTTAGTTCTCGGAGGACTTGACATGCAATAAAAAGTAGCCCAATGTTGTCAAACTTTCCTGACTCGTGGTGTTCCATAACTAGTTTTTCACCCGTGATAATGTTGAAAATGACATCCAACTTTGACCGTTATTAATTGGAATTGTTAAGTATATTCGTTCAGCGATGGCATCGTTTGGAAAGAAATGGTGTCTGTAGTTGACCTCCATCTTACTTCCGCAGCACTCATGTGGTTGATGGTTTTGTCTTGGTCCGCTCCTAAGATGGCTTTGAACTGAACGAACTCGTCAACTAAAGACGCCCCAATGTCATCTGGATAATACTCCACTAGATGCGTTGCACATTTCCGTAGATCATCCAAGGTGAGAGACTCAAACTCTGTCATGAAACCGAACAGTATGTGAAAAAAAGAATATGCTTTCAACCGCTTGTTAAGTCCATCAGTGAGACAATTAACTATGCTGTAGAATGCGTGAATTCGAAAATTGTTGAACATTTAATTCGACGTATGGTTCTGAATTGATATACAACACAGAGTGAAAATTGAGAGCATAGTAAATCTAAGCGAACTAAACGGTTACAATTCGATATATCGGTACATCGGGAAACTGGTAAAATCACACAGACACATTTCTACTGCAATCCCGATAGACTCGTTAAATGGCGTAATAATGAAAGATCATACATTGGGAAATCGGTCTGCCGTTGGGGGCCCAAGGCTACAGCCTTGTTAGTCTAGTGCTTAAACAGGCCCTGACACTGAAGGCAATTTTGTGTTACAAGTACTATACTTATTACATTTAGTTGCACGATGAGTACAGAGTTGAATCACTAGTTTACTATTTCAATGTATTCCGTCCCCTCTGTCCAAACGATCTTATATGGAGAAAGTATTCTGGACTATCAAACTAATACCAAAATTGCTGATGCAGTACACAAATATATTATCAATAGCAAACGATTTGAAACATAATTTTGCCTCAGAACGTCTCTTTATCCCATCATCAGACGTGCATTGTCGAAATAAACCACTGTGGAATAAATTTACCTGTATTTCAGCAGTGCTGAAATATAGCTGTCACGCGCGGCGAAGAATGTTCATATTACTCGGAATCAACTATAAAGTTATCATTTTTAGTAAAATCGAATCAGATTCAACAAAACAAACAATTTGATACCAAGATGTAATATATTTTTAACACATAACGCAACTCAAAAAGCAAATAAACATTATTTATAAATATTAAGTGCGCGTACTCGTGACGTCATTATTAACACGTCATACGACACAATGCATGTTGTTTCACGCTAAATATGCAGTTGTTTAGTGTCTTTTTTCATTATTTCTTAAAAATCGGGGACGTAGAGGTATGATAAAAACAGAAAAACAGGTTAGTTACTGATCTTTTTGTAATGTATTAGGCTCGACACGATTAAAAAAATGAAACAATGTTTGCTTAAAATATCTTTGGGATTTTTCTTCTAGTTCGATTTTCCTAATCTATTTTTAAAGAAATAATTTACGACTTAGAAAATTGATGGGATAAATCGAATACTAGGTCGGTGCCGAATAAAGCAAAGTGTATCTTGCTCGGCACGAAAATCTGAACCACTCGCCAAGGCTCGTGGTTTAGATTTTCTAAGCCTCGCAAAATAAACTTTGCTTTATTCGGCACCGACCTAGTATTCTCTATATAACTCCCTTTCTCTAACTAAGTCTTCTCTTTCTCTACACTATTAGTTTCTCCACTAATCGCACTTATCCCATTTTTATTCTACTTATTAGATAACCAATTATGTTCGCTTAAAACATGTAACTGAAATAACCTTTATGGAGAAGAACAATCAAAAGGTTTTAATAAAACTATTAGTCATATTAATTATAATGGTGTTGATTGTAAATCTTCAGAAAGTATTTTAAATTGTTTTAATGATTTGTATTCAAAATTATACACATGTGAACCAATTGATAGTTCCTTAAATGATGTATTTCTAAATGTGTTTCAATTTAGTTTCTTTATCGGGTCCTGGGCAGCTATACTGCCCAGTTTACGTTTGACTGAATAAAGTTTTATGAAAAAAAAGAACTCTATAAGACGTAGTCTTCCGTTCTTATCCAAATCAAACTTGTTTGTAAACAATTGTTGTATGTTTCGTATATATGTATATGCATTCTCGTTTGAATCAAATATGTTTAAACTAATCACTAGTTGCATGAATTGTAGTTCTCTACTTTATAAGTAGAGATTCAGAAATTGAATCAAGCGTACGAAGTTCGTAAGCTTGTTTCGCGCATGATTTTTGGCAAGTTATTTAGTCGTGAAAAACGTTTATATAAGACATTGTTTTTTTCCAATTCAAATAAAAAAAATACAAAATCATTAATCTGGCTTTTATTACAATATAACAAACTATTTTATCGATGATTATCAATGCTTACCACTTACAATGATACAAATTCTGTATTTCAAGGGACATAATTAAAAGCAAAGAAGTTAACACAAAACGTCAAGCAAAATAAATTGATTAAAGGAGCGCCATTGTAATGATTTCCGCGATTTCTTCAACGATCGAAGAGCCTTTTTACCTATTTACTTACGGATACGTAATTTAAGCAAATACCACTGTGAAGTTGTCGTGGTTAAGGCGATTGATAAGATATCTTTTGGGATCTTCCCGCGAATGTTCGAATCCTGCCGACAACGCATACTTTTTGCGACGCGTTTTATTACTTTCTTAACGTAATTTTATTGAATATAGCATATAAGCTATGTTTATTGTTGAATATGTAATATTTATGCACATTCTTAAATTTTTAAATTTAAAACAACGTTATGGCTAAATTGGGTGAATTACTGCTGAAAATACGAATCATGCATGTTGCATTTTTATTTCAAAAAGTAAACGGTAAATCTGTCTATTGCTTGGTATTTTTTACTGTATATAGTATATCTATAAAAACTAAGTTCAATATAATATGAAATAAGGCAAAGCCTCAAAGCGAGCTCAAAAATTAATACACTATATATGAAATGATTATGAAATCGAGTATTTGACTGTGCAGGTTGTTGTTTTGAAAAGTTTGATACCTGAGTACATGCCGAACCAATCGTGTGTTTGTTCCTCAATGGCAAAAGTCCAATAAATACTAGCACTTACTTGTTTTGTCATCATTTTAAATAAAAAATGCTAGTAGCCATAGGTGTTGACACTTGCTATGCACACACAAAACGGTGACGTCATTCGTTACTTGGATACATTTGGTTATGACGTCATCGAGCGGGGAAGTCCCAGAATGAAGACAAATGTTTTACACGAAGAATGCTGATTCTTTATTCGAAATATAGTAACAATAAATACAGAGAAGAATTTTTGAATATTTAAAAGCCGTAAATTTGATCATTTTTATTTATTTATGATCAATCAGGAGACGCTGGTTATTTACTTCGAAAATGTCCAGTTCTGGTTACGGATATGCCGGATATCCGGTTCGCGCGCATATAACAAACTTTTCAAAACAACAACCTGCAGATCTACAGTCAAATACACGTGTTTACGTAGTGCTCGCATCGCCTGCGGCGAGCTCGCTTTTACTTAAATGATACTACATGTATTTTGAATTGTATGACACTTTGTTTTTAACCAACCCAATTTCTATTTGGCTGAAATCACTTACATTTCATGACGCTCTTCCATAGATAACAAGTTATAATAAATAAATGTCTGTAAAAGAATACTTATTTCATCTTGTTTAAACTTTAAACACATTTACTGCATCTGTACACACCAACTGCATGCCCATATTTGGAGATCTGGATGAATTGTGGAACTTTCATATTCCACAGTGGTGCAAATAAAATCGACAAAAGCCGAGCGTGGGGTGGTTTTGAAAAAATCAGTATATTTTTTTTAAAGCATGAAAAGCCTACATACAAATGTGCGTGCAGTTAAGTCAAATGATGCTGACTAAGCAAATAATACCAAAGATTATATTTGCAAAGGTGCCCATTACAGTGGCGCTACCTTAATATAATGTGTTAAAAGACCTTAAATAAATACAAACCTACAGTGTTATAAAAGTGTTCGGTATTACTGTGACAAATTTGAGTTCGCGTAATGGTTCTGATATTAAAACAAAAGTATTAATTGTACACTTTAAGATAAAAAACAAAAACAAAAATCAGGAAAAGTTCTTTTAATAGTTTAAGGTAATTCTTCTTTGTAAAACAAAATTATGATATGATAATAGGTGCTACCTAATTTACAGGGGAAAAGCTTATTCGATCGCCATGTAATGCAATCAAAATGTGAGCATTATTGTGTACATTATAATGTTTCTAAAGGGACTGTCCAACAGTCATAAGCGTCGTTGGACGCGAATCGATATTTTGGGTAATTACGAGGATTGCTTATATAGCTAAAAAATACCTCCGCAATAGTCGTGAGCGTGGATGGTCGAGTGGTAAAGTCGGGAGACATTTTAGTCCATAACTCCAGGACTCTATGGGTCAGTGGTTCGAGCCATGTGGAGGTTAACGTTTTTTCTTCTTTTTTAAATTTGTTTTCTTATTTTTTTTCTGGAGATTTTAAGTTCAAATGTTTAAATTTATCAATATAAAGCATTTAAGCAGTTAATGACAAGCTTTAATACATGCCAAAATCTGTTGGACAGTCCCTTAATACAAAAATAATGCATCCATACAGTTAAATATTTTTTTGCTGGATGAAGCGTTTAACATCTGCCAAGCTTTCAGATCAAATATTTTATAATTGTGTGCTTATTTAGCCTCTAGAATTCAAAGATAGTTCGGTGGCTGCGGCGTAGTGGATATGGTGCCCGCTTACCGACTCGGAGTTTTCGGTATCGATCCTTTAAGTGGGAGCGTTCTTTAGATCACGCTTTAGAAAGCACATACTGGTCCTACCCTGGAAACAGATTGTTTTAAAATGTCTGAATTCAACTTAAGCTGTTGATTCTTGCATAACCTGATTTAACAAAGGTTATCAAAATCACGTAATGTGTCAAATCAATTTTTATTGTCAGTGTTATCAATGTACATGTATAATGATCTATAACTGAGGGACAGCATACTTGTTTTGCAATTGAAATAGTGCATACATATAGGCCAGCTAGGCCTTAATGGGAAGGCGCCCTGACCTTCCCAAGCCCCACCCTGCATTTCAGATGCCCCGCTATGCCCTTCAGATGCCTCGCCCTGTCCTTTAATTTCTAAAATAAGGGAGACAATTTATAAAAAAATTTTAAATCTCGCATTACAGTGATATTTACTTATTGCTCAGTGTAGACATTGCATTAACATGGTTAAATAATAATGGAAATAATATATTCTAATAATTGTTAATAATATAAAATATAAATCCAACAGGGAGCATTCCGGATACGACCGCAGCCTCGAAAGTGCTCTTTTGAGAAAATACTGCGCGCTTGAAAGTGCACTTTTGACACAATAGCCTCATCTGTCTTAGTCAAATCCTAGCTTGAGAACCGATAGGAATCTCACAGCGTTTTCTTTCGCAAACTTTTGTTGCCTTCTTTGAATTCTTTCGTCACACAAAAACAAATTTTTAATCAAGTCATAAATCACAGTCTTAAATGCATACACTTAGTTTGTAGCTGTAATCAAATGAGCTTATTTATATGTCAGTCATTGTCTTTTTAGGCTTAGCCACTAGCAAAATCATGTAAATATTGTTAAAATATTCACTAGATATATACAAATTTATATGGTAATTTATGGCGCTACAAAACACCTCACATAATGTATTTGAACGAAAAAGAATAGTAATACAATACATAATAATATATCACTGTCATCAACTTACACGAACTTTTACATAATGTGCTATCAGAGTGATAATGTATTTTGAAAAACTATGATTTATGTATTATAAACTATTGAGTGCATGTATAAAAAAACAAGTATATAGAGGATATTTGTTGGATTGGGTTGAAATCGATTTTAATTCACGAGTGATCATAGCAAATTATATTTTTACGAGTGGCGCAGCCACGAGTGAAAATATATTTTTCTATGATCACGAGTGAATTAAAATCGATATTCCACCCAATCCAACAAATGTTCTTTTTATTTTATGCTCACAAATTAATATTTTTATACGTTTGCCAATCCGTTCAAACCAATTTCCCTTTGGGCGCCCCAAAATATCATTACCGCTTTTACAATAAGCGTTGCAAATAGTTCACAAGAAAACAAACGTTAAACAATAACTTTTTTTGTATTTACAATGCAACACATATCAAGTGAAAAGAAAAAAACACCGATAACATCATTTAAAAAATAAATAATCATATGATGACACAATTTGTTATGTCATGTTGTCGTATAAATATGCGGAGTCTATTTATAGCGTAAATAACGTTAACAGTGTGTACATGTATGTTCAAGGGAAGTTACTCCGTATGTTGATATAAATATTCATCGAAGAGTTCTCGCTCTTGGCGGAAGAATGCGTGGGGGTCACAATGGGGTTAAAAAAAATGTGCCGGTAAAACAGTGAAAATTATCGATAATTTTCACTGATAATTTTCACTGTTTTAACAGTGAAATTATCAGTTTTAATTCACTGATATTTCTCTATAATCCACTGGAAAGCATAAAATAAAATACAGTTTGTTTAATACAATATCGTAAAATTGTATTACCTTTAAAATAATAAACAATGCTGCTTTGTACCAGCGTATTATACATTCATCATAGAACAACCAGTAACAGCCAAATTAAGTATTTCACCATAAACAGGAAATCATATTTATCAATTAATTAAACAAGCATGTTGCTACTGTACACTGTCATATTAAAAATGATCAAAACAGTGTCTAGGAACTAAAGTGCTTTTACATACTTGCCGCAAGTTATTTATTACTAGTTTAACATTTATATTACGGCACTTGTCGACATTCAGACTAAAATTGCATTGGAATGATCGTTTTTTTGTCCTCAATTCGTTACTTTAACAAACCGTTGACAATTCTTGAACCTCTGATCTTTATAATTCCATAGCTTACTTTGCTTACAGACATACACGTATCTCTCTTAAAAGCTATGCAAGTTCACATATGTTCAAAGTAAACCAACAGAACCAATAAATAAGGTCATCACCAATGCTTATATGTTTATTCCTTGGAAACTTTGATGGTTCAGGAATCCCTCCTTTGTTGGTTTATGGAAACCAAATCAGTCGGTTTTGCTCAACAGTTTCAGAAAGGCTTGTGTGATGGCCAGCACTATAAGGACCAGCTTTTAAAATAGGAAAACAAATAACAATCTTAAAATTTGATTAATGATGCAGAAGTTTTGTAAATGTGCTGTTTGTTTTGCTAATTTTGAATAGTCTGGAAGATTTTGGTACGCAAATCCAATAGTATTTAATTTAGCGGCTTAAGGCAAAATCATTTTATAGTGATATGTAACCTAACAGAAAAATCGGCCAGGTGCGAGCAGACCAAAAGTAAACAAGTTGAAAATAAGCTAAAATACTGAAAAGTTAATTCGGAATATTGATAAATTTTGTCGATAAACGTGTGTCTGATGGATTAAAACCACAACTTAATACAATATCGCTCATAATCACATGTAAACTGAGTTTTAGAGAAAATGAAATTTGTGGTCACAGAATTTGACATGTGAAACGTAGGGTGGCGCAATTGCAACCCCGCAGAAAGAGCGACAACGCGAGAATACATATGCCGACTTCAATATGTTTTCAGATCATTTTATTAAACAAGCATTAACTGATTTGTGAGGTTAATAATACAAATCAGATCTCTAATATATTGAAGGAAATACATTCAAAATTAGCGGTTTTCATGCTTGACATTTTATGCGGATTATATTTACAAAATTGTGTGTGGAAAAAGTTATCGCGATTTGTGGTAAACCAGTCTGGGACTTTGGCTTATTTCCTTAAGGCCGGGAAACAGAAAAGAGGAAGCAAATCAAATTAGAGCAAAAAGTCATATTTTTACGGTAAAAAAACTATAATGCATGAAGATAGAGAACAATACACTACAAAATAATGACTTTCATAGCGTATTTTTTCCCGAGGTATGCATATACGTGTGATATAGCATTTGTCAAAGTGTCTATGTATCTCAAGTTGTCTATGAATGCATTGCTAAAATATATGACGCAGGCAGAACATTTTCTAGTCTGATTCCCTGATACAGATGACTTTAAGGTTTTATCAGAAAACTGATATAAATTGCGGTTAACGCACGCCACTGCGCGGCGGGCTTTTGACCATATAACAATACCTTTCGATTTATTCCCAAGTCTCGTGTATTACTAGTGAGTGTTTTATAATATAAAATCGCAAAATACGCTCTTTAATTTTGCCCCATAAACTTCAATTTCCTGAATGTCTACTGAGAGTGAGCAGTATATCTCTGATCTGTATAGATAACCGAGAAGGACGCGCTTAGTTTGACGTACATGTATGGTGTATTGGTGAGTGCGTAAAACACGCCGTTTTTGTGTGATGAAAGGTGTTACTCACAGCTTTAAACATTTATTCGCGGTACACGTAATGTTAAAATAATACTTACAGTACCGATTGTAATTAATATTCAGTCATATGATATACGAATATGCGCTTACCAAACGTGAACCGTTATCGTTATTCTGATGAAATTAAAATTAGTGTAAACTGTGAGTGATTATATGAGAATTGCTTAAACCTGAGTAAACGTTGACGTCTTGTAACACAAATACGGACCAATATCCTGTTTCACTCTCTTAATGATTCGTCTTTAAAAAACAAAATTTGAGGTAGTTACGTCCCCTGAAAAAAAGATTTTATTCGGTTCTAAGTAACACAATATTTGAAATTGTTGAAAAAACTTAAGATTTTGTTTATTTAGCCGGATAAAGGAATCAATTTTAAAAATGTATTATGTTGGGATGAATAATATATTATATATAGTTTTTTCATTAGAGTAATGTCGCAAAATAAAATAACACGAACGATGCAAGTCTACGAACTTCTGTGCTTGCATAAGTTTCTGAATCTCTACAATTAGAGATGTGAATAGTCGTTTAACAAAATCACAAGTAAATCAACCACCACTGAACCAGTGCGTTGACATTTTATTGTTAGATTTATTTTTCACTTTATTGAAGAAATAAGTTATATTCTTCAATGCGCATGTATAACTGTAAATATAATCAAATAATATTTGTACATCTTCAAAATCTTTTAATTTTATACTACCTAAACTGTCTTGAATAGGCTAACTTTAGCACCTAAAACATAGTTTTGTTCTTGTTTTGTGTTGTTTTTTCTTTCTTAAAATAAAATGATTTAATTGTGTCTATTGGTGTGATGAATTTTGATTTAATTCGTTTTAAGTTCTTAAAAATCCCGTACCGAAAATGATATTGACATCACTATTGTAAATTCAGTGTTTTAATTTATTTTATGAAATCATTGCTTGGCCTTTGTTTTTGTGGCAACTATATGGAAAAAGAACTCCGACTTAGCTTTTAATATACACGCGTGACTACATAAGTCATTCATAAAACCAACTGGAGCGGTTTTCTTCATGTTTCATCATATTTCCCCACAGCACAAGGTCACATCATTTTTTAATGAGTTGCAGCTAACATTATGTAGCCAGACATCACACATGTTATTCAAACATTCGTTACACATTTTGTAAGTCGAGAAGGTTCATTAGGTCGGAGTGCAAGAACACAATCCATGTTCTCGCATAATGCAGCCTCACGCACGTAGGGACTTTTGACTTGTCGATGCTGAAGTAAGCTTTTTTAAGTCAATTTGACTAGCATAAAATCGCAATTATTTGAACAGCTATATAATTACTACTGCAGTATGGTATTATTTGCTCCTTACTGTATGTACGGCTTTTAAAAATGTAACTGTGTTTTTTTTGCAAAAAAAAGTTAAATATTTATAATCTAAAAGAACGATAGATCTACTAATTAAAATAAATAGCATTATATTGTTATTATTCCTAACAGCAATACATGTGCTTTAAAGAATGTAAGTGTTTTTACACTGGAGGCAATTATGTATTACAATTACTGTACTTAATATTACATTAAGTTGCACATTGATAATAGGATTGAATCACTGCTTGAATGAATTGTGGCTCTTTAGTACGTAGAGATTCAGAAATTGTATCAAGCATTCGAGGTTCGTTTGCTTGTTTCGCGCATGATATTTCAAGCAAATTGCTTTTTCGTGAAAAATGGATTTATTTTAAATTGTTTTTTTCTAATTTTAATAAACAAAAATATTAAATCATTAATCTGACTATTTATAAATATAGCAAACTATCTTATCAACGATTTTAATGCTTACCACTTACAATGACATACATTCTCTATTTCAAGGGACATAATTACAAGCAAAGAAAAAAAAGGTCAGCAAAATAAATCGAATAATACTGTATATAATGTGTAACAAGACGTTAAATAAATACAAACCTTCACTTTCAGTATTGTAAAAGTTTTCGGCATTACTGTGACAAATTTGAGCTTGCGTAATTGTTCTGCTGTTAAAACGAAAGTATTAAAGCTAAAGGTAGATCTCATTCTTCTTTGTAAAACAAATTTAACAAAATCATAATATGATAGATCTAATAGGTGCTACCTAGTTTACGGGCAAAAGCTTATTTGCTAACCATGTAATCTAATACAAATTTGAACATTATTGTGAACAAAACATTATAATGTTTTAAATACAAAAATAATGCATCCATACAATTAAATCTTATTTTTTGCTGGATGAAGCGTTTTCAATATACCAAGCTTTCAGATCTAATATTTTATAATTGTGTGCGTATTTAGCCTCTAGAATTCATAGATAGTTCGGTGGCTGCGGCGTAGTGGATATGGTGTCCGCTTACCGACTCGGAGGTCTCGGTTTCGATCCTTTAAGTGGAAGCGTTCTTTAGATCACCCTTTGGAAAGAAAATACTGGTCCTACCCAGGAAACAGATTATTATGTCTCAATTCAACTAAAGCTGTTGATTCTTGCATAACCTGATTTAACATGGTTATCATAATAACGTAATGTGTCAAATCACTTGTTATTGTCAGGATTATGAATGTACACGTTTAATGATCTAGAACTGAGGGACAGCATACTTGTTTTGCCATTGAACTATTTCATACATATCGGCCAGCTAGGCCTAAATGGGAAGGCGCCCTGCCCATCCCAAGTCCCGCCCTGCCTTTCAGATGCCCCGCCCTTCCCTTCAGATGCTCCGCCCTGCCCTCTAATTTCTAAAAATAATGAGACAAATAATTATCATTTAATCTCGCATTATATTTATTGTTATTTATGCTCATTGTTGACATTTTATTAACATAGTTAAATAATAATGGAAATAATATATTCTGAAATTGAGTTATAATATAAAAATGAATATCCAATATGACCGCGCCCTCCAATGTGCCCTTTTGAGAAAATACCGCGCGCTTGAAAGTGCACTTTTAACAAACTAGCCCCCTCTGTCTTTTTCAAATCCTAAATGGAGAACTGATAGGAATCTCACAGGTTTTTCTTTCGCAAACTTTTGTTGACTGACCAAATTCTGGAAGAACAAGCTACAGGTCACTCAAAATAAACTAATTAGATTTGTTCTTAATTTAGGAAATAGGTCACACATTGAACACAGTCACTTTAAGTCCCTCGGTTGGTTACCTGTTAATAAAAGAGTTGAGCAAATTACATTGTGCCATGTTTATAAATCAAGGAAAGGTCTTAGTCCTGATTATTTGAGTCAATATTTTAAACCTTTAGAAACTGCCCATTCGTACAATACAAGATCCAGAGAAAAGGCTTCTTTCCAGCCCCCACCTGATAAGGGTTTTGGATCTAAGACATTTTCTTATGTTGGGTCTCACCTATGGAATTCTCTTCCTACTGATATAAGGAATCTGTCTAGCCTTGCCCAGTTTAAAAAAGCAACTAGGGATCAATATTTTAATTTGTAAAGTTATAACCATCTTTAGTTAAATTGTTACTACATGTTTTGCAATACTGTGATATGATATCGTGGGTAAATATTGTGCCAGGTTGTCTTGTGTTCCTGTCAGTTTTAAGTAGCATTGTAGTCATTTAAGTCTTTCATCTTAATCTAATTTATTTTAATGAAGAAATTTTATATGTGCTTTTTGCTCCATATCGATCACTTTTTATTTAAGTGTAAAATTATTTTAAACCTCTCTATGTCAGACCACCATTGAGGACCACAATGGAAATAAGGTGCGTATTCCCCTTTCTTGTGTTATCCTTGATATTGATGTGACTAATATGATACATTATAAGACATTTATTTATTAATTATTTTTATACATTGTTTATATGTAAACAATATATTTATATTTAAAAATCGATATATTATAGTTTAATTGTATTGTTATTACCATTATTGTTACCATGTTATTTGCACAATATTGAAATAAATCTATCTATCTATCTACTTTGAATTCTGTCGTCACACACAAACAAACTATTCTAAATCAATTCATAAATCACATTCGTAACTGCATACACTTAGTTTGTAGCTGTATATTTAAGATTTTAATGCAAACAACAATGTCATATAATCCAAATTTGTTTATTTATATATTCTAATAACACATCGAACAAACATAGATATATCAGTCATCATATGATCTTATTATATGTCAGCCATTGTCTTTCTAGGCTAAGCCACTAGCAAAAGCATGTAAATAATGTAAATATATTCAGAAGATATATACAAACTTATATGGTAATTTATGGCGCTACAAAACACTTCACATAATTTATTTGAACGTATCAGAATAGTAACACAATACATAATGATAAATCACTTTCATCAACTTACACGAATATTTACATACATGTGCTGTAAAAGTGACAAAACATGATTAATGAATTAAGTATTATAAACCATTCAGTGAATGTATAAAAAAAATAGTATAATACAAATTAGTATACAGTTTGTTGTTTAATACAATATCGTATTACTTTTAAAATAATTAACAATTCTGCTTTTGTACCAGCGTATTATACATTTATCATAGAACAACAAGTAACAACCAAATTATGTATTTCACAATAAACAGGAAATCATATTAATGAAATAATTAAACAAGCTTGTTGCTACTGTACACGGTCATATTAAAAATGATCACAAAGCAGAGGTCCAAGTAATTAAGTGCTTTTACATACTTGTCGCAAGTTGTTTATTACTAGTTTAACATTTATTTGTAGGCACTGGTCGACATTCAGACTAAAACTGCATTGGAATGATCGTTGTTTGTCCTCAATTCGTTACTTTAACAAACCGTTGACAATTCTTGAACCTCTGATCTTTATAATTCCATAGCTTACTTTGCTTACAGACATACACGTATCTCTCTTAAAAGCTATGCAAGTTCACATATGTTCAAAGTAAACCAACAGAACCAATAAATAAGGTCATCACCAATGCTTATATCTTTATTCCTTGGAAACTTTGATGGTTCAGGAATCCCTCCTTTGTTGGTTTATGGAAACCAAATCAGTCGGTTTTGCTCAACAGTTTCAGAAAGGCTTGTGTGATGGCCAGCACTATAAGGACCAGCTATTAAAATAGGAAAACAAATAACAATCTTAAAATTTGATTAATGATGCAGAAGTTTTGTAAATGTGCTGTTTGTTTTGCTAATTTTGAATAGTCTGGAAGATTTTGGTACGCAAATCCAATAGTATTTAATTTAGCGGCTTAAGGCAAAATCATTTTATAGTGATATGTAACCTAACAGAAAAATCGGCCAGGTGCGAGCAGACCAAAAGTAAACAAGTTGAAAATAAGCTAAAATACTGAAAAGTTAATTCGGAATATTGATAAATTTTGTCGATAAACGTGTTTCTGATGGATAAACCATAACTTACGACAATATCGCTCATAATCACATGTAAACTGCTTTTTTAGAGCGAATGGAATTTGTGGTAACAGAATCTGACATTTAAACAGTAGGGTGGCGCAATTGCAAAACCACAGACAGAGCGACACCGCGAGTATACGGATGCCGACTTCAATATGTTTTTTTAGATCATTTTATTAAACAAGCAATAAATGATTAATGATGATAATAATACAAATAAGATCTCTAATATATTGAAGGAAATAAATTCTAAATAATCGATATTCATGCTATACATTTTAGGTGGGTTATATTTACCAAAATTGTGTGTGGAAATTTCTTTCGCGATTTGTGGTAAACCAGTCTGGGACTATGGCTTATTTCCTTAAAGGGACCGTCCAACAGATTTTGGCAAGTATTAAAGCATGTCGTTAAATGCTTTATATTGATAAATTTAAACATTTGACCTAAAACTCTCCAGTAAAAAAAAACAACAAGAATACAATTATAATAAAAGGAAAAAAAAAGCTCAACAGGGCTCGAACCACTGACCCCTGGAGTCATGCTGCAAATAGTCATTCGCTTAGACTACTCGACCATCCACGCTCATGCTTAGAGCGGATGTATTTTTAACCTATAAAAGCAATCCTCGTAGTTTCCTAAATATAACTATTTATAATTTTCAGGTTTTCAAATCGTCAAAAGATGCATATAATGGATATTTAACCTTTTCGCGTTTTGGTAAATTGACAAAATTAAAAAAGTTGTTTCAGAATCGCAAATTTTCGTTTTAGTTATGATATTTGTGAGGAAACAGTAATAGTGAACATTTACAATGCTCTAAAATAGCCAGCATATGCATCTTTTTCCGATTTAAAAACCTGAAAATTATAAAACGTTGCATCGCGAAACGATTTAATAATTTGGATAGTTCTGTTTTGTCGTTAATTTTTGGTGAAACTACGATACTTGCTAATATAAAGTATTAAATACATGAAATACATTATGAGCACGGATGATCGAGTCGTCTAAATGGTTGAATTTTTACTCCAGGACTAAAGGGGTCAGTGGTTCCAGTCCTGTTGACGGTTACTTTTTTATTTAAAAAAATGTTATTCTTGATTTTTAACTGGAGCTTTTTATATCAAATGTTAACAATTGTCAATATAAAGCATTTAATAACAAACTTCAAAACATGCCAAAATCTAAGAAAAGGCCCCTAAAAGAGCATGGTAAATGGTAAGTATTACTATTTCCTCAAAACTATCATAACAAAAACGAAAATTTGCGAATATGAAACAACTTTTTTTTAATTTTGTCAATTTACCAATCTGTTGTACTTAAAGGCCGGGAAACAGAAAACAGAAAGCAAATCAAATGAGAGCAAAAAGTCATATTTTGGCGGTAAAAAAACCTATAGTGCATGAAGATAGAGGACAATGCGCTACAAAATAATGACTTAAATAGCGTATTTTTTTCCCCGAGGTATGCATATACGTGTGATATAGCATTTGTCAAAGTGTGTTTGAATGCATCGCTAAAATATGCGTCGCGGGCAGAACATTTTCGAGTCTGATCCCCTGATACAGATGGCTATTATATAAATATTACATGTCTGACAGGTTGACAGTAAATTTCTCAACTTTAGGAAATACTGTCAACCGAGGCGAAGCCAAGGTTGACAGTATTTTTCCGAAAGTTGACAAATTTACGGTCATCCTGTCAGACATGTAATATTAATTTTATTATACCGAACAAAATATTAAAACATGACAAATTTATACGGGCAAAAGCCCGCGTAGCGGGCGTTGACCGTTCATACATATGGATATTTAGACAAAACAATATGCATAGGGATGAATCTTAAAAAAAATTGCCACGCGACATATATTTTCGCGATGCAATTATCTCCCTTGAATACTTATCTTTTCCATGCTCTGCCTCCGTTTGTTTAGCTGCGAATTTGTTTGATCCAATTAATTTAATATCTTGTTATTATTGTCCTCACATATCAATAAATGAAACTGTTCAAAAAATTGATTCGCTGAATTCATTAACGTCGGCATTGATTTCGAGCTCTCAGATTTTTAAGTGGAGCTAACCACTGTGCAAACAGCATCCGGTGAAAAACGACACCCTACTGTTTACCTGTCAGAATTCGTGACGCTTTTTCCATTCGCTCTCAGAAAGCAGTTTTACGTGTGATCATGAGTAATATTCTGGTAAGTTGTTGTTTGTTATCCATCAGAAACACATTTATTCACAAAATTTAACGATATTCCGACGTAACTTTTTAGTATTTTAGCTTATTTTAAGCGTATTTACACCTCGTCTGCTCGCACTTTGCCAATATCCCAAAAGGTTAACATATCACGAAATAAAGTTTAGGCCTATAACCTAAATATTTAATACCGTTGGATTTTTGTACCAAATTCTTTGGTAACAAATATTCCAGATTTGAAATCAACAAAAAAGACATTTATAAATTATCTGCATCAGTTATCAAATTTTAAGATATTTGTTGGTTTTCCGTTTTTAGAAGCTGTTCTGCAAAAGCAAGAGCTGGGCATCACACAAGCCATTCTATTGAGCACAACCGACTTTTTTGGTTTCAGAAATTAACAAAGGACGGATTCCTGAACTTTCAAACTTTCCAAGCTATACACACAGTTATTAGCTGTGGTGATCTTATTTATTTGTTCTGTTGGTTTACTTGGATGGAACACTTGTGAAGCTGTATAGAACTTTGAAATGTCTATATCTGTCTATCTATAAAAGAATCTCCGGTGTAAACATATCAAATTTTGAATCGCTCTTGTGAAAAAAAATGTAATTTATGTCTACAACTCAGTTAACCTCGCCGAATCATAAAGCTGAACTGTCTAACGGGTAAAGGTGATCAAACGTCCGTTGTCTCTCCTACCAAAGATTCAAACAATCTTAATAAAACACAAACAAAACGGATCCGTGCTAAAAAACGTAAAGTTGTCTCCACTGATAACATTAAACTTAAAAGTCCAGATTAACTACGGACACTGAGTCTGAGTACGAATCGGAGAGTACTGAAGGGTCAAGTGTGGACTGGTGTTCACCTATTACACATTTGAATCCCATATAGTTGTCCAAGCTCACAAAATGTCGAACAACAGTACCCATGGTGATAACCTTGACTCAACGCTCGTTGATAAAAACTGTGCGAACACCCAACAGTCTCTGCAGACCCAGACTGCTCCTCGGCCATCAGTTCGTCTATCAGGTGCACATGACCATCACTATGTTATATCTCCTGAGAGGCAGATCCCGCCATACATGACCTCCCCACCCACTATGCAGTCAACCCCCATATAGATGATGCCTCAGTCATACATAACCGTCTTTGATATGCAAAGAATCGTACACACCTTGAGAATCTCCCTCCGAGATGAAGTCCGTGGGCTCGTCCAGGCATGTGTAGCCGAGCATGTTACCCCTCTGGTAAATGAACTCAGTGTACTTAAACAGTCTGTAACCACCTTTACCAATAAAATAGCTGATCTGGAACAAGACCTCGACAATGCCAATCAATATAGCAGGCGTCACTGTGTTATTGTTAGCAATGTCCCAGAAAATACAGATGAATCCACCGATGATATCATCCTAAACATCGCAAAAGAAAATGGATCCAAAATTGTTCTCTTAGACATAGACAGGTCCCACAGAAATGGACCACCAAAAAGTAATGATGGAAAGCACAGGAATATTATGGTTAAATTTACAAACTATAAAGCCAAGTTAGAGTTCATAAAATCAAGAAAACAGCTGAGACTCAACAACAGTAAAGTGTTCATCAATGAACAATTAACACCCATAAGAAGGGAAATTGCTTTCCATTGCAGGCAACTGAAAAACGCCCCCAGCTCTCCCATTTCGGATACATGGACATTTGATGGTAACATCTTTATCAAGCTGAAGTATCAGGATAAGAAAATCAAGATCACTTCCATCCAGGAACTGTCTAAATTTGGCTACAAGCAATATAACCTTACATGCATGAGGTAATATCATGCTGCGTCTCACTTGGGTCTACGCTATTTGTCGAGGCCTTTTTCTAGAAGCTGGGCCTAAATGGGTATAACGTTCATAATCAAAGAAAATTTTGTAAAGTATTTCGTAAAATAAAGTTAACACCTAAACAATCAGTGTTCCTTATAGCAATAGCCAGAATTTTAATGCTAGATGATTGCAAAGATTTTTGTAGAAACAAAATGCTCGTTTTTATTTATTTGAGACACAATTAATTCCCTTAAATTTCTCGCGAATATTTCTATTCATACGACACACGATCGCCATGTTAGTGATCATGTGTCGTATATATAGATATCGTTGCGGAAAATTAAAATGGAATTAAATATTCATAACAATAATAAAAACGAGCATTTTGTATCTACAAACATATCTTTTACCAGAACACATCTGGCATTGAAATTTCGGCAATTGCCATGAGGAACACTGATTTTAATTGGTTAAATTTATTTTACGAAAGATTGCTCGAAATTTTCGTTGCTTTTGAGTAGTAATGTTACTTTAAAGCTGTGCCTGTTATTATTCTTTAATTAATATACATCATTTTGTCCGTTGCAGTAAGGTATGCCATCGATGGTTACCCAGTATTTATGTGGGTTTAGTTTAACGCATTTATGCCTAGCGTCTAAAAAAAGGACTTGGCATCTGCGGCGTCTCATCTGGGTCTGCGCTGTTTGCTTAAAGGAATTTCTGTAAAAAATATTCTAAATATAGAAATAAATATACAAGACATCCCTAATTTCGGAAATAAATTGATCCAATTTAGAAGGATGGGAGAGTCCACTAGGCATAAATGGGTTAACTCTTGATTGACATTCTTCTGTCACTCTCATACTTAACTATCAGTTTCTGGAAATATTTGTTTATATTGCATTGTTCATACCAGTTTAATGTAAAATTCTTTAATTTCTTTTTCATAAATTATATTGTTTTAAACTATAATAATTGTGAAGTTTAAATGTTTTTCTGTAGACTGCTGTGTGCGAGGTCTGTGTTATGTCATATTTCAGTATTCTGTTGTTCATGTTAATTGTCCAGTGACCAAGTTCTTCTTCTGGTACAGCACTCCTTCTAGATTATATAGATGCCGCGTGATTAAAATGGAAATATAATTCTACCCACATCATCCTCTACACTTTGATTCTTTAACTACAGGTAACGTATTTTTTTAGTGATGCTGTCTTGAAAAAAATTCAAAAATAAATAAAACAACAATACGCATGTATTTACGATTTACATAGTAGGCAGTTGTTTAATTGTAAGCTATTACTTTGTGGATCATTGGCAAGTGATGAGTGCTCAAACCATTAAAAGTGTTTGTCTACTCCCTTTTATATAATTACGTCCCTTGGCAACAAAATATATTATGTTTCTCATTATTGCTTTATTAAAATTCTTACGCAAATGGCATATTACAAGAAAGTTAATCAAAACAATATGTTATATTTTAGATTCAACAGATAGTTTTTGTTATAATAATTTAATTTCTAAACTTATTTTACAATATACGGTAAGACATGTTAGTTTAGAACGACACACTAGAACTCTGATTTCGAGTTCTTGAACCATATTTCTGATACCTCTACATGTTGAGTTAACAAGTAGATTTACTGGATAAAAGAACAGCTTTATGATGCATGATATGAAAAGAACCGATGAGTTAAAGACAAGTTCATATAGGTAGGCTTGCAAATTCAAGTACTAAAAGAAACCAACCAAATATTCCGTTTTTCCTATAAATTATGATCGATTGAATGTTAACTGGTACAATTAAAATAGGATTAGTAAGCGTTAAAAACAATTGCCGAAACGGCTTTAACTTAATGAATCTAGCAATTAGTAGTAATATTGAAATTTTTGTGATATTTCCCAGTAAGGACTCTCAAAATAGCCCATAAGAAGTTAACGCAAAAGTAGAGTTACCAGACAAAATATCACTATTCAATTTTAATATCACTCCTTAAGTTACAAACTCGAGTACAGCACAGAATGTTTTAGTCAAGCATGAAAAGCACAAGTTTATCCGACACAGAGACGTCCTTCTATATATTAAGCTTTAGGATAAAAGAGAAAGTTTGCATATTGTGATGACTGTATGCATTAAAAGGCCAAGTAACGAGACCAATGTTTTGCATTAAATGTGACTTGTCGTCGTGGTGGACTAGATATGGTGTCCGCTTAGACACCGGGAGGTCACGGGTTCGATCCCCTCTGACGAAGCGTTCTTTAGATCTTCCCTAAAGATATCAAGTACTGGTTCTAGGCCCAGCAAATGGAATCAAAAGCGTTTCATTAAGTCTGAGACTTTCAATGCAATCGAGGTAAAATAAATAGGTTTAAACTAAATGTGACTGGTGATCATATGAGTCGCGTTTTGAGAAAACTGGGCATAATGCATTTGCGTAAAGTGTCGTCCCAGATTAGCCTGTTCAGTCCGAATACAGGCTAATCAGGGACGACACTTTCCGCTTTTATGACATTTTTCGTTAAAATGAAGTCTCCTCGTAGCAAAAATCCAATTTAGGTGGAAAGTATCGTCCCTGATTAGCCTGTGCGGCTGCACAGGCTAATCTGGGACGATACTATGCACATGCATTATGCCCAGTTTTCTTAAAACGCGGCTCATATATTTAAAAAGTATACATGCTTGATATCGGAATGAAGAGATTATCAGTTGAGGGTAAGAAAATGAAAAATGACGAACTTTTGATTCAAGTTAGCTCTCAAATTAAACAAAATATTTAGAAACCAATGCACACTTAATATCAACGAATATTTCGTGTAATATTTCGAAAAATAAAGTTAACACATACAAAAACAATGTTTCTTATAGCAATAGCCGAAAATTCAATTTCAAATTTCTATGTTAACATAGATTTTACAGGATACAATTAAGATGATTTTTGTGTGACAATATATTCAACACATATTCATGTACCATTAAAGTGTTTGCGTGTCGTATGAATAGATTTCGTTGCAGGACATTAAAGTGGAATATATTGTGCCACAAAAATTAAAACGAGCAATTTGTATGTGTGTCGTTAAATAACCCATAATTTTGGCTATTGCTATAAGGAGCTCTGACTTTGTATGGGTTTACTTTATTTTACGAACTATTTTGCAAAATGTGCGTTGATTTTGAGTTTTTGTGTTACCTTAACCGATCGAAACGGTTATAAAAGGGGGAAGCGGCAGTGCTTGAGCTGAATGATTTGAGACGAGCGGATACGATGATATAGCATCATAGACACACATCGATAATGCATATCTAGTGTTGTATCAGAATATGCATCATTTTCTCTACAAATTATACAAAAAAATGTACATTATATTCTATTTTGAGCATCGCTATGCACCGTATGAATAATATGCGCTTGATAGAGTCTACAGACTAGAGCAGAAATGTCCACATTAACACAAGTAATTGGCGATGATATGCCGTAGCATTTGGGTCAAAATTACAAATACGCCAACAGCTAAAAGTAGATTTCACCGCGGTGACAAAATTGACAAAAATCTTTTTTGTCACTGCGGTAACAATTATGTCACAGCGCTGACAAATTATGACTGTTGGTATATTTTTATGCCTGCTGTTACATTTATTTGTTTGGGTCAGTTTTCAATCAATCATTTTCCCCGTAACAAACCGAGATTTTTTCAAGAAAATAATTAAAAATTGAATAATAGTTTTAAATAAAATCAATACGGATAAATAAGGATAGTTGATAAGTTTATTCATATGATTTTTCATTTGTTTTTGTCACTAGTCCAATTAACCTTATTGTGGAGTTTTTAACCACTATTGTCACAATTAATGTAGTCCAAATATTATCAAGATAATGATTACCGTTTACGTTATTTCATTGGTCCGCTTGATTATGCTCTTATCAAACTCTTTGGGTCAGACAAAGTATCAACGCAGTTACAATATATATCACCGCAGTGATAAAGTTATTACCGCAGTGACAACATATCTATTTTTCGCTGTTGGCGTGTATGTACTTTTGACCCAAAGGGTACAACATAATGAAATACACACAAGTTAAGGCAACAGCTGTATCTGCAGGAAAAAAACCTTATTATACCATGCGGGCCTTTCTTTACATGGAAATGCACACATTGCAAAACAATTAGACGCACAACACATGTACGAGACAATTTAAAGACGTACATAACAAAAATAAAAATAAATATATTGGAGTCAGCGCATACGCGCAGTCAATGTAAGGCATTCGGGGTTTAAAACGCAGGCTCCAAAACTCACACTTGACCCAAAAATAAGTACATAATATTTAATTGTTAATTAACCTCAGAGCATCGTGATTGAAATTAATATTAATTAAAGCGAACTTATTTAAATAACCATTTACAGGGGCCTTTTCACAGATTTTGGCATGTTTTGAAGTATGTCATTAAATGCTTTATATTGATAAATGTTAACATTGGATATAAAACAGCTCCAGTAAAAAATCAAGAATAAAATAAAAAAATAAAAAAGGTAACTCTCAGCAGGGCTCGAACCACTGACCCCTGGAGTAAAACGTCTATGACTTAGACCACTCGGCCATCCTTCCGGATACATTGACAAATGTATTGTATACTTAATATACGCAATCCTCGTAGTTTCACAAACTATAACGACAACAACAGAACACTCCAAATTATTAATTCGTTTCGCGTTGCAACGCTTTATAATTTTCGGGTTTTTAAATCGTCAAAAGATGCATATAATGGATATTTTAGAGCATGGTAAATGTTCAGTATTACTGTTTCCTCACAAATATAATAACTATAACGAAAATTTGCGAATCTGAAACAACTTTTTTCGATTTTGTCAATTTACCCAAACGTGAAAAGGCCCCTTTAACTACAATATTGGGATAGGGCTAGAACCCCAAAAGTGTAACTTTCTGAGCCACAATAAAATGAAACCAAAATAACATCAACAACATCTCGTCTTTGATAAATAAAGCTTTAGAGACATAGCATCATTACGATTAACAATCAGATCGTCGTGCACACCAGGAAGAATCAATGAGGTTGTAAAAAGACACTTTTGTTTGAGTGTGTGGTGGTTGCGCGTAAGTGTGCGTAAGTGTGCGTAAGTGCATAACCTATAGAAATGTTAAACTGAGAGCTTGCGTGTTAAGCACAGTAAATTCAATGCGTTACTGTCGTCATACAGAACAAGTATTAAGGTATAGCTCTGCATGTCAAAAACAGTTATCGAAAAATGTGTGAAATCGAAACATACTTAAACAATGGTCACGACATTATTAAACATGTAAGTATTTGTTCTATTCACGTGTAAGGAACGGGAGATAATACTTGATAATTTGTTTGATGTGAATGTAGGAGTTCATTACCTTTTTATAACCAATTACAAAATTTAGAAATTGTCTCGAACGAAAGTAAAGAGAAAAGGTCTCTTACTATCTTCGTGCTTCGATATCGTATTATCTAGTAATATAAAACCAACACTTTTCTTATTTGAAGACAGAACTAATTAATTCTTTATATCTACTTATTATCACACGCCATACCCTGTTTCCCATGTAATGTAAGTATTAAGAATATTTTTATCTTACACATGTGTAAAATACTTTTTAAGCGTTTTCATTGGCTTAGTTTTCGTTTGAATGACCAATCGCATTTTGTTATTTTGCTGAAATGACGTTGCAACATCAAATGACGTCACGAAATGTTAACAACGTTCGGGATTTATCATTATGTTTGCGTAAATATTTATTTAATTTGCTCAATTAAAAGTATGTGATACAAAGGATCTGACGCTCGTCCAGGTCGGACCTCAAAGACCTCGTGAAGACGCCGGTAGGACCTGTAAATAAACTCTGATATACACATACATCTGACGCTCGTTGTCATATAATATCATATTTTATTAAACTCGCCCAGGAAATTCACAATTTTACAATAAAGCAGCAGCCACATAATGACATTGAAATTCCTCATTAGACACTGACATGTCGATGATTGTATCACGCCGTTGTCCCCTAGTTCAGGGTGAATCTAGTGAAAAATATATTTAAAACAATCTGATAGAGACGCCATTACAAAATGTGGGCTTCGCAACGAAACAATTTACATCAACAAATGAACACCTTAAGGGACGAAATAAACATTAGTCATTACATAATACAGCGGATAACATTCAATACAGATAAATATGAATCATTTCGATTACGAATGCGAGTAACATTTTACTTTATCATAGTAATTCGGATGTATATATCTAACCGTAACATTATATGATGTATTTTTCATCGAAGCCTGGACGCTGGCACGAATTACACGCAGTTCGTTCATAAAGAATTTCAAAACCCTGTCGCTTTCAACCGAAGCTTCACTCTTTCGACTTAATTTAACATGAGATTAAACGTAGTTTGACCATTACATTACGTATTTTCCGACTTGGATATTTGTCTTATGAACAAAATAACTTAAATACATGAAACATATGCATGTGTTATTTTAAGTACATGTATTGTGTTAACAGTGATAAATAACGTATTCACAGTGTCGTGATGTTAATGGTATTTTTGAAGTTTACTTTTACAATTTTTGGAGACACATGAGTTGAGTTTAAACCTATTTATTTTAGCTCGATTTCATCGAAAACCTCAGGCGAATTGAAACGTTTTCGAGTCCTTTTCTTGGGTTAGAACCATGGCTTGGTCTTTGGAACGCACCGACAGTGGGGATCTAACCCGTGACCTCCCGATCGCTAGGCCGACACCCTAATCATTAAACCACGGCGACCTTAAAATATTCGGATACTTGATGCGGTCAACCGAATACCGATTTTTATCCCAAGAAAATATCGATCATAAAAATAAGTTGTGCGTGTTGACCATTATCAGTGTCTGTTTACATACAAGGTTGAAATAAAACAATTTTAATTTTCTGTATTGTAGCAAACGAACACAGATCTGACCTCGTTTAATGACTTCGTTCGCGCATACGCGTGTATTTAATCCCCATGCTTAAGTCACAGTTCACTAAGACCATTTTTTTTTAAAATCGGGATCTATAAACGTAAATAACCTGATTTATGCAATTAATCGTCTGCTTATCCCGAGGGAGACATTTTTTGTTTAAGGGTTACGATACGTGATATAAACATTTCAGGCAACGAACTACAAAGTGAAAAGGGCCGTCATATGAATATAGATAGATACTATAGATATTGTAACTTCTGTTTAAAACGCAATGTTTATGTAATTGAAGACAAATTCCATGTTGTTTTAGTGTGACCATTATATGATGAGATAAGACTTAAATATTGAATGGACATAATTAGACACAATTTATATATATAACTTAAAATCTATGGTATACAATGATGTCGGAATATGACAGAAGGATTGTACTGAATAGTTTCTCTTATAATGTGATATCGCACTGATAAGAAAAATGCCGCGTATTGCAAAATTTTGAAAAATTACAATCAGCAATTTTGTGAATTTATTGCCCATATGAAAGCAGCGGAATTTTTTTGATTTTCGATAGTACTTCAGTAGGGCGGCGTACACGAATAACAAACAAATAGCCCACTTTCGCTATCGCCTGCTGTCTGAATAACCCGTGTCAGATTGTGTCAGCTGTAAATAACCGAATATATGAATTATTAAGATTGGATCAGGCTAAAGATATCATATGGGTCGCGTCATGTGAAAATGGGTCTTATAACATATGCGGTCCGCGTGGCTCCAGACGAGCCTGTGCATTCCTTTAGTCTTGTTAGGAGCTTCCCTGTCCAAAATACCAAAAGACCTCCAAACCTTTTTTATGACATTTTTAATATTTTGTACTTTTATTTTTGAAGCGAAAATAAACCTCAAATAGTAAAGGTATACTAATTGTGTACTTGCTTCTTTAAAACGTTTAATTTCTCACAGAGCAATTAAGTTTCAGGACACATACTACAGGTCGTCAATATCATCCTGGTAATGACCTTAATGCATGAATATATTTAAGTACCGTTACAATTAATAATTAAGTTTCCGCACTAGAATCGATTAAAATCGATTCAGTCGTACCTAATTAAACTTGACGTGTACCAGGTCAACTTTGACGGACTATACTCATGCTAACACCAGGGGAGCTTTTATCAGTGAAAGGTCAGATGTCGGCTTAGCAAATTACAAACCATCGATATTACAAACTGCCCATAGCGCAATACATGTAAACACAACATCGGTGAACCTAATCCAAAGGCGGCGACAGACACACGCGGAAGAGACGTGCGACACCCCTGTCTAATAATCGTCGCGGGTGAGCACTTTTACATCTTACTCCTCTGACACAGTCGTTATGGTCATATACGGCTTATTTATAGCTCCTGCTCCGATAGTTAAGTAGTCCATATTATCAGTGATTTCTTGTTTGTGGCGTCTTCTTATGTTATGCAATTCCATTCTATTTGCTTCATAATTTAACAACCGGTAGATATAGAAATTGTTTTCGGTTAAAAGTGTAAACTGAAATAAAAATAGAAAAATTAAACAATAAGGTTGTATATTGCAACAAGGATTGGATACTAGCCAGTCAAATCTCTGCACGGAGATTCCATTTCAATGCATCCGTATCCACATACGTTCCATTTTTATGGTAATTGAAAAATGGAAGCGCTTTCGCATCAACACGCATCATTAACGAATATTTATTATGTTATTCACGTACAGTAAAGTTGAGTGAATAAGAAGAATATAAATATTTTATTAAATGCGGCCGACAAATGTACATACCTGCTTGAACAAATAATTTAACCGGATAATAATTATATATATATATCGTGTCAATTATTTCAAGTCTTGCCGTAAAGTAAGTTCTCGGTCCATCGCATATTTGCTCATTTACCCAAATTACCAGCAAACATGTTGTTTTCCAACATCATTATTGCGTAACCGAAAGAAGGGATAGCGGCTAGGTTGATCTACACAGCGTTTTGAACCAGCAATCCATATACGTTTATATTTCTTAAGCTACGACCTTCGTATCGTGTGTGGTTTTACACTGGCTATAAATAACTCCCACTCAATGTTAGGCGTCTCAGTGAACTAAAGATAAAGTGAAATATGTCAGATGATTTAACCATAGCGTGTCACAGTAGTATGTGTCTATAGTTGTAAATAACACTTGTCGATGCACATTGCCTGTTCAAACAGGCGGAATAAATATATAGTGCGACAGATACGTCTGGCTGTCAGTTGAGCTTTGTATTTTTTCAAGAATATAACTTAAAGTCATGGCGTCTGATTTGAGTTCCCAGTTCACATGGAGTTTGTACCAGAAGGTTTCGCTTGGCGGAGGGAATGTGCTAATTTCACCACACAGTGTCGGCTCGGCGCTGATGTTAGCCTGCCTAGGGGCTCGGGGGAATACCGAAAATCAGATCGGAAAGGCTCTGGGGTACTCGGGAAACACCCCTGCGGAATGGCACGCGGCGTTTAGTCAAATGAACTCGCAGATGAAGCAATCCAGGGACGGTGACGATGGTGTTATTGTCGATATTGCAAACAAGATGTTCGCTAGGCTCGATCTAGACGTTTTGGAAAAGTACTCCAAAGATGCAGACGAGCTCTACAAGTCTGGAACCGAGCTTATGGATTTTGCGACGAAAGCAACAGAATGCCGTCTTGCGATAAACAAATGGGTCGAAGAGCAGACAAACAATAAAATTCAGGATCTTCTCCAGGAGGGGACTATTTCAGCTTCGACAAATCTCGTATTGGCAAATGCGGTCTACTTCAAGGGAAAGTGGGATAAGCCATTTGAAGCTTCGAACACCCAACCGTTTGATTTCTATAAAACGGCTACGGAAAGTATGAAAGTTGATATGATGAGAAAAAAATTCGATTTGAGATATGTGTCAGATGAGGCTTTGAAATGTAGCGCTGTGGAAATACCGTATCAACACCGAACTGTTACCATGACAATTATCCGACCCGACTCAGTAGAAGGACTTCCGGAGCTCGAACGGAATCTGAGCGCAGAAAATCTCTCGAAATTAATGGAGAGAGCTCGTACAGAAATGAAAGCGAAGGTAGACCTTGGCCTTCCGAAATTCAAATTTACGGAAACTACTGATCTTTCCCGAACTCTTCCAGAACTCGGCATAACCGACTTATTTGATCCGTCTGCCGTCGACTTGAGCGGGATGACAAGCGTTGAAGGTGTTGCGTTCACTGACGTCATACACAAGGCGTTCGTCGACGTTAACGAAGAGGGAACGGAGGCGGCAGCGGCGACTGCGATGATTTCGCGTATGATGATGATGCCGATTGATGAAGTCACCTTCATTTGCGACCGTCCTTTCTTGTTCCTCATCACCGATGTTGCCAGCTCGGCCGTCTTGTTCATTGGTCGCTTCAGCACACCGTAGTTACAGCGCGCGTTATTAAACAATATCATGGATTAGGCCTACATGTACTTATACTGGCTTTTTTTTATTTTAACGTCATTCTAAAAAAAGTGAAACGTTCGTTAACAACTTTCCTTGCGGAAGCTGTAACTCTTGAGAGGAACGCACATATTTAATTCCTGTTATTGTAAAAACACTATACTGTTATAAATTGACCAAATACTATCGGTAGATTCATGTATAAACTATAACAAACTTAAATATCATCCAAATTTATTCAGATGTTCAATAATTGTACGTATTTAAACTAAGCAAAATTTTTCGTTTTGGGTATACATAATTTACGTCATATCTTCTATAATTTTCTTCATGCTTAAACTATATTTTCGAACTTACTGCTTTGTACTTGCGTTATTAACCGCCTAAATAATTTATAATTACATATATTTTCCAATAATTGCATTTGCTGATATCGATCGCATTTGTGTTTGCAGTTGATGATTATGTATCACATTGTGGAAATAACACAAATATAATTAATGACAGCATGTAAAGAGCGTTGTTTCCGTGTGTCATCTAAAGCATGACATAATAACTGTGCTGTGTATACGTTTCCAAATGTGTCATGTTCAAACTAAGGGTCATCAGCTAATGCTTTGATTCATATGAAAAGTTACTGTTCACTTATGGTTGTTAATTTGCACTAAATCAGTTCGTTTCCCTACGTGGTCGAAAGTATTGTATAGTTCTTAATAGTTAATTTTCTCTACTGGAATAAAATCATATAGCAATTGCAAACATGTCTTTGTAGATATTCCTTTTATCTTATATGTGAATCTAGTGCACTAGTGGGATGCATTTCCTCAGTTACCGCAATCGGACATTAATCTTTGACGTGCGTTTTATTATGGTACCCGGCTTTTTTTTCGAAATTTAACTACCTAAACCCTGTTTTCTGCGTTTTCCTGCATGCAAACGAATTGAATTTTGTTAGTATTTGTATGACGAATATTTTTATTTCCATTTTCAAAAGAAGACATGTTTGTCTTTAAATGCTGGGCTAGCAAAATCTATATCTTCTTAAGTTTTCTTATGACCAGTTCCAGCATATGATCTTTACTTCATAATTGTTATGCTCTAGCTTGGCTACATTTTGTCTCAACATAGTAAGCTAATGGTGAATTATGAATACTGCACATGTATCGTTAAGAAGCTGGCGAACCATTAAGTTATTAAGTGAATTCATAGTACACTATGAATGCTTGTAAGTAAAACAACAAATTCGTGGAGTACTGTGAAAGTGAGTTATTATTCGAATGGGATCAACTGAAAGGCACCCGAACTCAAACTTTGTTGTTTAATTACCGATTAACATTTAAATGTGTCTAGCATTTCCTAACCACGTTATTTGTTGATGTTGTTCACCAACAACAGACTATTGTAATATTCAAATAATATAAGAAAATGCTTTAAAATACTTTAATATGAAGAAACAATCGTTAAAGGGGCCTTTTCACGTTTCGGTAAATTGACTAAATTGAAAAAAAATGTTTCAGATTCGCAAATTTTCGTTATAGTTATGATATTTGTGAGGAAACAGTAATACTGAACATTTACCATGTTCTAAAATATCCATATTATGCATGTTTTGACGATTTAAAAACCTGAAAATTATAAAGCGTTGCAACGCGAAACGATTGAATAATTTGGAGAGTTTTGTTGTTGTTAAATTTTGTAATACTACGAACATTGCTTATATATAGTATAATATTCATCACACATTCTATAAGCGCCGATAGCCTAGTGGTATCTGCGATTGACATTTACTCAAGGTGTCAGTGGTTCGAGTTCGGTTGAGGGTGACTTGTTTTTCTTTCTTTATTTTTTTTTCTTGTTTTTTTTACTGAAGCTTTTTAGATCCAATGTTTACATTTATCAATTTAAATTATTTAATGACAAACTTCAATAAATGCTAAAATCTGTGAAAAGGCCTCTTTAAGATCCCATGCGAAAGTGTATCATTTTTTGATGAGCGATATATTGTTCGTTCCCCTCGGCAAGTTTTAGTCAATATATTGGAGACATCATATCTAGCGTCTGCTCAGTTTTGACATCTGGTGGTCATTCTGATTCAATCTTTGACAGCTGAGAATGTGTCATTGCTAGATCGCATTAAGCTGTTAACGTAGTTTGGGCTTGCAAGCAATATTATTATGCTATTAATTTGTTAAATTCATATTGGCTTTGTTATTGAGATGAAGACAGCCGTATTGGCCAAAGGCCGCAGTCCAAAGGGCAATACGGCTGTCTTAAGCTCAACAACAAAGCCAATATGAATTCAACTAATTAATGTCAATTTTATTAAATAACTTTATGATATTATTTAGCAAGAAAAGCTTGAATTTCACTTTCGAATTACAGGTTTTGCTATTAAATGAAGTATGAAGTTTTAAAAAATAGCAAAATTTCTGTTCTATACAACTTTTCCCAGTTTATATTCCCATGCAAAATGCTTTGAAAATGTTATGTACACCAAAAATAACTTAAGCAGATATCTTGTTAATTTAAAACGAAAATTTAATATTGTTGCAAAAGGAAACAAATGTTCCATGCATTTAATTTCAGAAGAATAATGATTATATCATTAATATTGTAATATGAAGGCGATATTACTGATACAGCATAGGAACAATAGCATTTAAACTTATTATATGACGAAAGATGCTTTCTAGACATTACATGATGCAGGAACACAATTTGACAGGTCGCAAAATTATGCAAAATTGACCTGAAAAACATTCCAGCCACACTGGATCCACTACCGTTGTTTTTAATACAACTCAGAAAGACAATAAGGATTGAAAACTTACTTATTGCCATTAGGAATTGCATTTGTAATATGTAAATCTTCCATGAGTGCGAATTAGTTTTGCTTTCAGCGCTCATTGTAGCTTGAACATGTTTAAAGTTGTTAGCAAGTCTCAACTTGTATGGGGCGAACAAATTGAACACATTCTCGTCTGATAGTATAAAGTTAATTAATAAAACACTGATATTGACGGTAAAACGATGGGTAAGTACGAGTGAGGTAAATCTATTTCATTAATTATATATTCATCATTATATTCAGCACACGAAAATATAGCTTAGAAAAAACATGCATAAAATCAATGAGTCGCGCTCTGAGAAAACGGGACTTAATGCATGTGCGTAGTGTCGTGCAGTCCGCACCGGCTCAATATGAGCGACAATTTCCGCTTTATTGAATTTTTCGTTTACAGGAAGTCTCTTATAGACTCAAGGCGGAAAATTTCGTCTATGCTTAGCCTGTACGGACGTCATTCATTTAGACCCGTTTTTCAAAGCGCGGTTCAAATAAATTATTCCTGTATATCGCAGCTGATTCTCTGATTGCACAACACCTCTATAACGTGCTTAATAGACTAATTCACTGACAGGCTTGTTTCGCGATTCTGATTGTCTCTACCGTTGGTTATCTCAGATGAGAAATGATATTTAAGGCAGTGAATCGGGTGGCTATCTGTTTAACTTCCATCTCTAAATCGATATTTGTTTTCGATACGCAGGTCTAACGTCTCCGGCGCTGACTTAAAACTAGTAAAATAACACTGAAAGTATTACAACGCATAGTAAAGCTTGTTTAGGACAACTCGCATACACTAAAGAATGTATTTTTTGAAACCACTACACGGGGAAGATGAACACTTCGATTCCAATTTGTTCATGTCAATTTATGAAAACTGAATTAAATATAAACAAAATGATTGTATACTAGTGTGCGTTGCGTTTGAATGTAAGGACTAAACAGCTGTGAAGGATTTGAGACTCCTTTCTGAGACCAGTAAAGAGGAGACTGGCATACAAAAATATATTCGGTGTAGACCTTAGTACATAATAACGTCGTGTAAATATATATGATAACCTTATTTGGAGTAGTGATTAAACCTATCTCTGAAACAAGACCTGCTTTCTCTTTGTACCAATTACAACATATACGTGTATAAAGATAATATGACCTAATAACTAGAATAAGAACAAAAAAGGCATGGCTTAAAAATCACTATACAAGCTATTCGAAAGAGACAACAAACCTAATGCAATGGCGTTTTATTTAATATAATACACATCGTGCACACTATTTTATCAATAGAGAACAAATCGAAATGATCATTGTCCATATGTTGACTTCATATAGCAAGCATCACATTTCGAGCATTAAGTCATGTAAACGATTCGATAATACACATGGTCACAATAAACCATCACAATCAATTCAAGGTCGAGTGCGCTGACAACACACGTTGTAATGGCAATAAGCGACACCCGGGTGCGTGACCTTCGGACAGTCCGCGTCTTTCTTGCACTCTATCAGTGACCGATGCTTCTTCATTAATGAGTCACCAACGCGACAGCCCCAGCCTGAAGTGTATGCAGGACATTATCTTAGATAGAAGGACGGAAGGAAGGACAGTAGATCGACGAAAAGAAAGGCGAGTGTTTAATATATAAGGTCTCATTCGGTTACCGGTATATAGCAAATTTATTCACTTAGTGTTATTTCATCCTTATGTTATGTGCTGCAACCACATACTGATAAGTTTATTTTAATTAGGTGTATTTCGAAGCTACCTGTTTCAGTAGTTTAAAGTCAAAAGGTCTTACCATCGTCTTCTTCTTCGATTTGATCATCATAGTCATTCTTTTTCTTTTCTGGATCTTCAGGTAGGTCTTCCTCTTCCTCGCCACTTGGTACATTGTCAACGTCAGTTTCTTGCTTCATATTAAGTTGTCCCTTCATAAATGCATCTAGGTCAAAATCAGGGTTTGCTTCTGGTGTAGTATTGGGAACTGTTTCAAGATAAGAATTTCCCTCATCCCCACCACTTTCTACATTCTCTCGGGCATCTACTTGTTCGATGTCAAGGCGTTTCTTTTCAACATCCGCAAGGTAACCGATAATTGGAGCGCCCTGGTCGTTAATGAGTGGTACTACCGTGTTTGGTGGTTGATATGCATCCTCGTTGTCAGAGTCTAGATCAGCTGATTGCAAAGAGAATAAAAAACGGACGGGCTAATAAATACACTCACGAAAAATATATAATAAATAATTCAAAATATTGCTTAAATGGAAAATGCAAATTCTAGCTTTTTCTATAAATAACTCATCGCTCTCTTATTTTCTTGGTGTAGTATTTAGAAATGTTTTACGATCAATTGTGATCCTCACCACTTGGTACATTCTCTCGGGCATCTACTTGTTCAATGTCAATGCGTCTGTTCACAAAATCCTCAAGGTCACCAATAATTGGAGCGCCATGGTTGTTTATGAGAGGTACTACCGTTGTTGGAGGTTGATTTCCAACCACGTTGTCAAAGCCTATGCCATCTGATTACAAAGAAAATAAAAAATGGGAGGATTTATTAGTTCACCGAATGAAAATATACTTCATCAAATTATTGTTTAAATGGACAATTCAAATCCTGTTTTTTTCTAACAATAACTTATCGCGTGATAATGTTCTTGGTGTAGGTGTAAGAGCTGTTTCAAAATTAAAGTCTGAATGTGTACCATTCTCACCATTTTGCGATTTCCCCGGCACATCTACTTGTTCAATAGCAATTCGATTCTTAACAATATCATCAAGGTCACCAGTATGTGCAGCGGCTTGGTCGTTAATGAGAGGTTCTACCGTTTTTGACGGTTGATTTGCACGTACGTTGTCAGAGTCTAGTCCAGCTAACACAAATAAAATACAATTGGGCGGGTTAATTATTGAACCTATGGATAACATAGTTTGCATTTACGTATGCACGAGTCCCAGAATCGCCACTGAAATGTGAAAGTCACAATCCAGTACCATATTTAGGGAATAAATAACAATCGTGGCTTGAAGATGATTGTTATGTGTTAAATGTTGAAAACATCTTTTTTTTAATTCGTGGTTTGATCATTTTTTAACAATAAACATATGTTAACATGCTCATTATAAAAATTCTTAACAACACATTTAGTGAGCGTGACCTTCAGGCTGGATACAACCGTTCAATCATAGATATATGACATATGTACTTGGTATGCACAACACGTTCAATATTTGTTACAATTTTGCACATCTTACTGTTACTTTCGATTTCACGTACCCTTGGTATCCCGACAGCATCTACCAACCCCATCCTTATTTATGAACATGCATGTGTGTCCGACCCGACATTTGAAACCGGCACTACAGTAACCGCTTTGCCCGTGTTCGCATACATCCAAGATATTTCGGCAGCATTTACCAAATCCGTCCTTATTCATAAACATGCAAGTATGCCCAGTCGGACATTTGTGAACAGCGTCGCAGTAACCACTTTGTCCGCGTTCGCAAACATCGAAATCTACACAAAAAAAAGAAATTCATAGTCTCTGTAACCATGATACCGTGAACCGTTTGGCGAATGCCGTAGGGACCTTATCACAAAGGGACCGTTTTGCAAATGTTTCAAATAAATGACTGCGATTCACACATTTAATTAACTAGTATGGTACAAATGAAGGCAGTTACACACTATGGATTATTAATTGGACGCGACAGGGTACAAATAATGTAGCGAGTTTTGCAAGTCAGTATGAGCTTAGCTACGCTGGGCGGAGCGTCGTTGTATACAATCGATATTGGCCAATGAGAGTGCACGCTTTGCATGAGCGACAGCACTCGTAGGCCTGCATTAGCTGCAGTAAAATTATGCATACGACAATTAACTCGGAACAGTGGTGTAATGGTTGATCGATGGCTTAGTAAACGAGAGGACCCTGGTTCGAATCCCGCCCTGACCACTGGAATTTTTCTGAGCAAGAAATTTATCCCACATTTGCTCTTCTCGAGGAAATTGCGCATTACATGCAAAATACAGTTAAAGCATATATTTGACGTAAAGAATTTTAATAACTTAAAGTTGAATTCATTACATACCACTAAATTGTTTTGTCGAATTCTCAAATTGGCATAAATAAATTTGTAATCCGAAACACACTTCTAAATTTTATTGTAAACGCCACGTAAACAAATTGTAGCTTCAAATAAACAGTGCTTCGTGTATTTTTGCGATTTCTTTGTCTCTGTAAAAAGCGCGCAAAAACTTTGAAGACGTGTACAACGTCACGTGAAATGTGTTGGTGTATTTATTGAACAGCAAGTCAGGCGACATACGTGTGTTCAGTTGGAAAACCCCGTCTTGATTGGACATTATTTCATCACATCTTTTAATTGTCACATATGCGAAAAATTCATTTGCTACTTTAGAAAAAAGGCGAATGTTTATGTTTATGAAATTCTTGAGTTTACCATTTAAAACGGAATATACGGGATAATCTGGCATTGAATAGCGACGAGAAAAGAAGTAAGTATGCAGTAATTGATAAGATTGCGCTGATACGGATGCATTGGGGAATCGATCCAGTTGGGATTATGCGAGTCTATGCGTGAGAAAAAGTGTTCAGCAATGAAATAAATGTCGTTATCCATGACTTTATAGGTTTTTTCTTAAAGAGTCATAACGGACCAAAATAACGCCATTAGTAACGTACAGAGGAGGCTCATCTTTCTACGTTATGTAATTTGTCATGTCGGCAAAATTGTTCCTCAATAATTTAAAGAAAATAATTAAAATATTAGATACACATAACACAACATGTACATGATTCTAGGCTAGTTATTCTCCAGCAAGGAAACCAACATTCTAAAGATGGTTGCCATTGCAGGAACCAATTGCGAAAGAAAAAGAGACGTTATTTTGTCTAAGTTATCTCTATAACATAACTATTAGGATAAACAGTGCACCCACAATTCGACCCGTGCTTTAAGACACACTCTTTATAAATTTGAATGGGTTTTGTTCAGTTCAAACGTGCGATACAAAGAGCTGTAACATAATTTTCAAAACTGAGTCGCGTCTAAGATTATGCAATAGCGTACAAATTCAGTGCCTTCAGCGCTTTGATTAGTTATACTATTAGTAACTGATGGTGTATGGGCTATATACACCTCGGTAATTTCATACCTTACGAGAGCCAAGCTCTAGTATGGTATGAAAGTACGTAGGGTGTATATCTCATACACCATCCGTTACTAACGATTATATCTCAACCGACTACTCGATTACTCGGGGTGTATGGGAATTACAACATGGGCACTTGGGCGCTCTTAGTCAATCGGATTAGGTCATTTTCGTAGGATCACCGTAGGAGGTGAGGTGAAATACACTTAAATACATTTTTGATAAAAAGTAATCAATAGTTGCAACAGAAAATGTTGTGGAGCACGTGCAAATAAGAGAACACTACAGAAGGAAATAAGTGTTTAGTTTTAGACCGCAAATTTAAATACAAAAAGGGAAATTCTAAAAATATGTAAGTTCAAATTCTTGAGTACTGCACATCTATATAAAAAGATTAACCTATTTTATATTTTTCAATTTGATACATCTTTCAGTATTAAATAATTACCACGGAAACAATAATGATGGCATGTGTAACAACGACCACCTGTTGCCAAACTACTGAAGGATTAAAGCTATCCCTTGTGTTCTCGGGCTAACTTATTCACAGTAGTTTACTTTACGGTAATTGCCATTATTAAGTTTACTTTTCGACGTTACAACTATGTATTATTTCGCAAAAGCATTGCCTTTATACTTATAAACATAATTGCAAACATACAAGGCAGTATTTCTTCAAAGTCTCCACTTGAGGGGTGGCTGGTTCCGGTGGCAGGTAAAGTTTCAGGGCCTGAATTATGTACAGTAACACATCAGCAATCATGTCATAATTGTTGGTTCCACATGACAAAAAATATTGTACTATACTATTAAATAAATAAATATATATATATATATATATATATATATATATATATATATATATATATATATATATATATATATATATATAGTTATATAAGTAAAATGTAATAATCCAGATTGTGAATATTATATAATAAAAGTAAAAACACGTGTCTGGGATTTTAAATATATATTGATTTAGCCAACGCGTTTCGCATAGCTCATCGGGGCATAATACAATATATTACAACGTCAAAATGTCATGGAGATAACGTCATATCAATTATGACGACATAACGTCAATAAATATTAAATGAAATTTAATTTGGGTTTAAATACATGTATAAAATGTTGTTCTTTTGCTAACCTAGCTGAAATATTGTTCGAAAATAGCTTATAAAATGGAAATATTTTAAATTTTGGTTCATTATGTGAACATTCATCTAAATGTTTACTTAAAGGCATCTGTCTTGTTGAGGGGTCTCGCATTTGTTGTTCATGGACAGATCGCCTATTTCTAAGTCAAACTGGCGATAAACTTAAAAATAGGCGATCTGTCCATGAACAACAAATGCGAGACCCCTCAACAAGACATATGCCTTTAAGTAAACATTTAGATGAATGTTCACATAATGACTATATTGTATTATGCCCCGATGAGCTATGCGAAACGCGTTGGCTAAATCAATATATATTTAAAATCCCAGACACGTGTTTTTACTTTTATTATATATATATATATATATATATATATATATATATATATATATATATATATATATATATATATATATATATATATATATGTTTTCATCTTCGCAAAATGATTTACACTCAGTGACTAAAGTGTACATCCCAATTTTATATGCTGACACGTTAATCTCACATGGACGGGTATAAGCCTCTCGACAAAACATGCGTGCAGATTCCATTATCCCTTTACATTGATTTGACTAATAGCTGAGAAATGCTTATATTGTTTGCAGCATGTATGTGAATAATCCGGCCGAAGTAAAAATGCGTGAAATATATGTCGGACTGTTCTGAATCATAGACTGTATTTATGTTAAGCAAAACTGTTATTTACAACGTTCTTTTTCCACCATATCACAAATTGTTAATCATATATGATAATTGACAATGTGATTGAAAGTTTTTGCTTTTGATGAATCGTTTTTTAAGGGAATGCTTATTTCCACTTATTCCATCAACGCTGTTGCCTCCAGTTATGTCTTCCTTTAAACATAGTATCGCACAGTAACGGGTATGCAATTTACAGTTTACCAGTATAAATTTTGATATTTCTATAAAACACAATTACCGAGAAAGTGTTTTGACGTCAATGTCAATGACATGACAGCAAATAAAGCCGAAACATTTATAATGTAATTGTTGCTCTCGGAATGTTTACAAAAGTACGTACTGTAACACTAAACACACATACGTTTGTCAAAATACTTAAATAGCTAAGCTTTTATTTATAAATACCTGGTGCATTTTTACAGCACTTGCCAATCGACTTTCCGTCAGGATACTTGCACGAGTAACCATTAGAACATTTTGACAAGCTGTCGCAGAATCCGGCTTGACCGTATATGCAAATTCCATCTTCTGAAAAAACTGTTGATATCTCCAGATAAATAGAAATAGAGCACGCGACTTGCGTTCATGCAAACGATACCTTATATTTGGTGGTAAATTGTGTTATTTTGTAATTGATTTGTTTGACTGGTATATTAGTTAATTGATAAATTCCTCGTATTGTTCGAGATCAATATATATATATATATATATATATATATATATATATATATATATATATATATATATATATATATATATATATACCCTTATTCAAAATAAATATATTTAGAAAACATATATTTAAATCAATAAACAAGTTTTTCTTACCGATAATTGCTGTTTCAGGTGGACCATTTCCGATACTGCTTGACGTTCCACCAGCACTTTTCGTTCCTTGTAATATATCTTTGATCTGTGGAACGACTTCTAGACACATTGATCGCATTGTATGAAATACAAATATTATTTTGTAGGAAACATATATTCCCAACAAAGAGACCCTTAAAGATTAAGTATCGTTCCGAAACTCAAGATTTGTAAATGAGACTTTTAATGTGCTATCATTATACGAAAAAAATATGTTTTTAAACAAATATTTTGAAAACTAATATACATGTTTTTTCTTACCAATAACCGGTGTTTCTGGTGAACCATTGCCCATGCTACTTGTAGTTCCGCCAGTACTTCCGGTTCCTTGTAATATATCCCTGGAGTTTGGAACTCCTTCTACATCTATGTCATCATTATTTGTTCCATCTTTACTTTTCTTATTTTTGCGGGTTCGACCATTTCTATCGGGCTTATCAACATCTTCATCAGTCGAGCCAACGCGGCGCCTTTGTTGATTTTTGGATCCGGTGGGTACTTTTCTCACAACACCTATTGCGTTTTCAACATAATAAAACATAATACATTTGTTTATGTCTCAACTCCACTACAGCTCGGAATACGTAGGCCTAAAACATCCGAAAGCATATCATTAGGTTTCGAAACAAACATAGAATATACACTTACATACAAACATATACACCTTTTCCACAAAAGGATATATATCAGCATGAAAAAGAACGTTCAAGAACACTAATATTATATTCGACAACTACTAAAAAACGGATAATATCGCCCCCTTGGTGCAAAATGGTACCATGTGACATTGAAATAAGAAGGCACATGATTCCTTTTTGCTCCAATGGAGCGATATATAATAATAACATACGTATGATTTGAAACCCTTGTCGAATACATCTTTGCAGATTTCTCTAGGCCAAGGTCCCCATAAACAGACATGTTTATCCCGCTGCATATTTTATGTAAAGGCTACTTGAAACACAATCAACCATTTTACTTTTCTGGCGCGTCTTTGCAACATTTGCCGAGCGAAGTGTCGGTACAGGATACCCAATCAACCTATTGGCTTATCTGATGCGTCCTTACAACACTAGTCGAGTGAAGTGTCGTTACAGGATACACAATCAACCCATTGGTTTACCTGATCTGTCTTTGCAACACTTGCTGAGCGAAGTGTCGTTACAGGATACACAATCAACCGAATGGCTTACCTGGCGCGTCCTTGCAACACTTGCTGAGCGAAGTGTCGTTACAGGATACACAATCAACCCATTGGCTTACCTGGCGCGTCCTTGCAACACTTGCTGAGCGAAGTGTCGTTACAGGATACACACTCAACCCATTGGCTTACCTGGCACGTCCTTGCAACACTTGCTGAGCGAAGTGTCGTTACAGGATACACAATCAACCCGTTGGCTTACCTGGCACGTCCTTGCAACACATGCCGAGCGAAGTGCCGTTACAGGATACACAATCAACCGAATGGCTTACCTGGCGCGTCCTTGCAACACTTGCTGAGCGAAGTGTCGTTACAGGATACGCAATCAACCCATTGGCTTACCTGGCACGTCTTTGCAACACTTGCTGAGCGAAGTGTCGTTACAGGATACACAATCAACCCATTGGCTTACCTGGCGCGTCTTTGCAACACATGCTGAGCGAAGTGTCGTTACAGGATACACAATCAACCCATTGGCTTACCTGGCACATCCTTGCAACACTTGCTGAGCAAAGTGTCGTAGCAGGCTATACAATCAACCCATTGGCTTACCTGGCACGTCCTTGCAACACTTGCTGAGCGAAGTGTCGTTACAGGATACACAATCAACCCATTGGCTTACCTGGCACGTCCTTGCAACACTTGCCGAGCGAATTTCCGTCAGCGAAGTGGCATGTGTAACCAGCCTGACATTTAATGTTAAGGGCGTCGTTGCAAAAGCCGGCTCCACCATGCTTGCATTTCATGGATTCTGAAATTTTGTTTATAATATCGTTTACTGCGAGTATTAATGTCACGATCACACATACCCATGTTATTAAAAAATACCGATAGATTCCTATCGTTTTTAGCAAGAAAACCACTGTATGATAGTAACATCAGTATAAGCAAAATAATAAAAATTAAAAAATGTAATAAAGTGGATTAAAATAAAAGTTGTCTCTTACCTTTCTTTTTCATGGCGTCTTTAATTTCACCGCTTTTCAGGTCCTTTCTTTTATCATTTAAACTGCGTTTGGTTCTGTGACCTTTGTATACTTCTAGGCGGAAGAATATACATTATAATGTGTATAGTTAATTATGGTAACAATATTCTGTTTAGAGAATAACACTATGCATTCGAATTTGTATCGTACGCGGACAAAATCTTCTCATAATATGTTCGCGTCTCAAAATGTACTAATCAATAGTTAATGAATGTTACTGTAGCAATACATCGATTACTAAATTGTATTTAGTCATGATCATCAGGATCATTTGAAATATATTTACATCTTATTTAACAACGTCAATTTTTTTTGTTAAAAATTGCATAATCATGGTGAAGATATGCGCTAAAAGAATATGATAACATCATTCTAATATTCTGAGCCAATAACGATAACATAGTAACTTATCGATATAATCTATAATTTGTTCTAATATTTTTCTAATTAAACACTATTAATAACATGACCTTTTTTGCTACGAATGAACCATAGTTTGACCATTTACCACAATCAACACTTTCATTATTTTTTATACCTGGTCCATTTTTGCAGCACTTCCCTAGTCCGGTGTCCATGAACGAGCACGTGTGCCCAGCTGGACATTTGACGTTTTCATTGCAGAACCCGGCTGTTCCGTGCTCACAAACGTTCAGTTCTACAATATTTCAATAGTTGTTATTTGAAACTTAGTTCACATCGTTTTAGCAACTTAGTTGCAAACCAGCCGCAGCCTACGAACACGGGCTTTAGGACACAAACAGTGTGACTCCAGACTGTTAAACCCGGTTTCATACTAGGCCAACACGGCGGCCGCCTTGGGCGGCACATTAATGGGGCGGCAGTTCGAAACCTTGGGTTACGTAAAAATATCAATATTAAAACATTGCCGCACTTTAGTAATACATGGATTGTATGTATATTTAGTGGAGTGACGCTTTTTCAAACTAGGTTAATTTATACTTAATCATGTCGTATCAATCCGTTGCATGAGATGTGAACTTACATCGCGAAAGATCGTCAAACCGAATTATGCATGTTTCCGTGTGTTTTCCTGGTAGTTAGATTGATTCCAGTTAATGGTTTTGAACTGTTGCTGTTTGATGACGGCTTTACGGTAGACTGGTGTGAACAGATATCGATTTAATCCTTTAGTTGAATAAAACTAGCAATGGATTAATGGGAAATTGCTTGAAGACATTTTCAAAACATGTATACTCCAAATATTTTAATATAAATAAGTAGTTTATCTAAGCAGTTAACTGAAAGCCATTTTAAGTAGAGTTGTACGCTGTACATTGCCACAGGATGTACTCAACTTTATATTGAACAATTATCTATCATAAAATGCACTAAACTCTGTTATAGCTCTGCTAATCCTATTGCCACTTCCAGTTTTTGTGGCTAGTAGTGAGCGAAGCTTTTCGAAGCTCAAACTCATAAAACCGTTCTGCAAGATTGACTTTTTGGACTTGCTTCGCTTTCAACTGAGCATGGAATTGCCAATTCATGTTAACTCAAACAAACGGTAGCACCGCATTCATTTGTGAAAGTTAGTAAAAATTAAATAATTAATTGCCGGATATGTTACTTTGACACCGGCCCTGATTCCAGATATGTTTGTTTTGTTCGTTTACACTGGTGACGAGTAATAATGTCCGCTAATAAGCCCACGAAGCTTGAAATTATTGTTTTTCTGGATTGTCTGTACGCCTGTGAATCTGATGCAGTTTTATCGATTATTGTAACTTTTTCAAACACACGTCATACATTGTCGGCAATAATAATATTCAGAAAAAGGTTAGTTGAACAATTTAACAATGCTAACATGGCATAGACAAACATATGCATATCAAGCTTTTGTATAAAATTAGGTCAATGCAGGCTTATTTATGTTAAGCAGTTTCACATGATATAATCGCTGATCTCCGTAAAGGCACACAAACAGTTAACTTTATACTTGTATTTAATAATAATTTAAATTGCATAAACATAAGGCACACATTTCTGTTCCCTGTTGGTTGCCATGTTTTATTTCCAACTCTTTAAAACTACAAATTCTATGTGTTTACCGATAATTATTTTATGCTTTGCGATGGATTATAGAGAAATATCAGTGTATTAAAACTGATATATCAATGTTGCAAGCAGTGAACAATAACAGTGAAAATTATTGATAATTTTCATGCTTTGACCGAAACTATTTTTAGATATCTTTGGTTTTGCTATTGAGACCCCCCCCCCTCCCGCCCCAATGTTACCAAGTGTGAATACTCTGTATTGAATGTTTATAACAACATTCAGTTAAGCGTCCCTTGAACATACATGTAATAACATTAAGGGGCGCCCAACGCGAAATTATATTGTCCGGAATTGCAAAATAAAAAAATATTCATTTGTAAGCATAACATGAAAATAAAATTTGTTGGATTTGGTATAATATTGACTTTAATTCACTCGTGATTATGATCACTCGTAAATTAAAATCGATATTCCACCAAATCCAACAAATATCCATTTTAACAACATATCAGTTTATGTAGCAATAATTGGCGATTTTGAAACATCACCGCGTCGTAATAACAGGCAGGGGAGTCATACGTCAACAGTACTAACTCATCCTTGCTCTTCTACCATTCTTAATTTTTTTCTTAGATTTTTGCACAACGAAGTGAATTAGTTCTTAGCATCATCTTTAATTGATTTCGCATGTGTTTTTGTATATTTTATAAGAAGTGCGTCATATTCTGATTATTTTGCTAGATTTGGAGCATCCATCATATAATATAATTATATTATAATGATCCCGAGAGCAGCAGAAACTATGTTTGCAGACTGGGATAATTCGATTAAGAAATACCTTTATGCTGCCGTCGAAAAATATTTATGTTTGAAAGTACGATTCATTTACATTTATCATATATTTCACAATATACTGGATAGCACTACCCACACGTATACATCAACTGCTCAATGTTATTCAAATAACTATCTGCGACATCTGAATGTGTTATATATTTTCACCGACCTTTAAAACTGACTAAATACATTAATATAATCGTCAATTTCATCAAAACACCAAATTATTACAATTTGATTGAAACAGTATGGGGTCCTTTAAATATCGATTTGAATAACGACGTGTTATTTGCCTTGCGGAACTGAGTGTCTGGCTTTTCTGTCTCTAAACAAGTATGAACTAAAAATATTTTTTGCAGTGGGGGCTATGACTTGCAGATATCTAGTGTGTTGTGCTAATATTAAGTATCGGCATTAAGGTACACATTGTTAACCACTAATGTAGCTTTATAACGGTCGAATGCATATTACAGTAACATATATGTATGCCTAGCACTTATGCTGTTGCACTACGTGTACATGCTTGTGACAATGTCACGTAATGCTAATCTAAAATAATAGTTGACCATTTTTTAAACGTTTAAATGTTATCGATATATCGTATAAATAATATGCATACTTCCAATTGTTTGTGGTGAACCATTCCCGCTGCCACTGGTAGTTCCGCCAACTCTTCCGATTCCTTGTAAAATAGTTCCTTTAAGATTACCGACATCGTCGTTTGTACGATCACTATTATGTTCTTTGTTTTTGAGCGTTAGACCATACTTATCGGTCTTATCAACGTCTTTGTATTTCCCACTCCCGAGGTGCATTCCTTGACTTTTGGATCCCTTGTCATCTTTTCTCACATCACCTATTTAAAACGCAATAGTGCAATTAGTAGTACATTAGTCTTTGTTGCAAGTTATCATTGTTATAAATTGGCAGACAGAGCCACATACACAATCTCATCCTAAAATATTTAAACAATCATAAAAGAAAGGATGTTAAGATTCAAAATATTAACACAAATTTAGACAATACAAATAGAAAAGTTAGCATGAAAATTATGTTCAATAAGATTGTAAAACAGTTTCATAACGTAACTAGTGACGAAGAAAAAAATGAATATCGTCATAGTACGCAATACATTTGTTTTTAAAAACTTGTCAAATACACTGTACCTGGTCCTTCTTTGCAACACTTCCCTAGGCCACCGTCCGTGATAAACATACAAGTATATCCAGCAAGGCATTTAATGTTGTCGTTGCAAAACCCGGCAGTGCCGTGTTGGCAAGCTTGTTCTAGAAAAAGATTTCATTTTAAAGGAATCATACACGTGATTCTAAATATTTAATGTAAATGTTGGAACAGAAAGCGACGTGTAGCAATTGAAAACGGATAACAAGGGAGTAAAATGAAAACAGAACTACGAAAGAGGAATACGTGATTAATAATATTGAAGATGTGTACACAAATATTATTGACCATGTTGTGTAAAAGTTGGTAAAATGTTCAAATACTTGGCAAATATTTAAATAACAATGTGCCTCCACCTTTATAGCTGGAACCACCAACTTCACTGACTCCTCTATTGTCACTCGTTCTTCCGCCGATACCTAACCCGTTTGTGTTTGCCATTCTCGATATTGAATCTTGAAATGAAGAACACTATCTGTGTTTTATACAGTATATTTTTCAATATTTTCATACGCATTGCGTGTCTTTTGAAACGCAGAATTTTAAGGTACCGACCAAATAAATGCATTGACCTACCTGGTGCATCTTTACAGCACTTTCCGAGTGCAGTTCCGTCAGTGAACTGGCAAGTGTAACCGGCCAAACATTTAAGTGCGTTGTTGCAGAAACCGGCTCCACCGTATTTGCATTTTCCAGATTCTTAAAAAAAAAAAAAAATATGTAAATAACATTTAAATATTACAGGTCGTTATTAACATGTACATTTAAAAGTATTTTTTTTAAATATTAGTGAACATCGGTTCAGGGGTACTCGTGACGCGGTGGATATTATGTTTTCTTAGCTACGAATACATTAAGTATTAGATTCATACACTGGGAGTTTTCTCAAGATCATCTTTAACCCTTTGCATGCTGGGAAATTTGTCGTCTGCTAAAATGCCGTCTGCTGAATTGATAAAATTAGCATTTTCTTCGATTTTTTTTCAAAGAATACTATCAGAATAGCAAACAGTTTGGATCCTGATGAGACGCCACGTTCTGTGGCGTCTCATCTGGATCCAAACTGTTTGCAAAGGCCTTAAATATTCGGTTCCCGCATTGTAAGGGTTAAAACAACACGAACTGTTTTACCCACAAGAAGCAGTTGGCTTTATTTCCAATTTGGTTTGAACAGCCTAGTCTTAACTTAATAAATTTTATTTAATGTCTTTAAACAAAATAAGATATTTATAAGTATATTCGAAGAAATTGTATTGTCGTTCTTTAAGTGATATTATAGGCATCTAACAGTATATAGGTGTATATCGCAACCGTTGTTTATTTTTTGGTGTTTTCATTTCATATACACTTATATTTGTTGATGCAGCATCAACATACTTAAACAATATCCCGGAAAGAGAAAAATTATTCGATGTACAATGTGAGTCTAAATGTAGTTTTTATGCAGATTCGTTCATACGACACAAAGACACAATTTTGTTTTACGGATCATCGGCTTAGAGGACTGGGTGAGTCATGTAAAATATCGAAAATAATATATAGTGTTCATAAACAACTGGTAGCAAGACGAGTTGTAAATAATTGGTCAGTTACCAAATTTTAACTTATTATTTTGACCTGTTAATTCTTTGCAGCTCAATTCAACAGTGAAAAATGCCCATAATATCACTTAAATATAAACACCTTTGTATTGATTAATTTCACACAAGAAAATATCTTACAACTGAGCTATTTTCCTGGGAAGAAATATAACATACCTGCAATCCTAGTACCATCACCAGCTAGTATACTCCCGACGGCATGAGTATCACCAGTTTTTCGACCAGACCCAATAATGTTTACTATATCAGACTTGGCATCTAGAGTTCGAGAATTATAAATGCAACTAATTATTAAAAATCTAACCGTGTGAGCTCAATGCAATTCTGGAAACATCGACAGGAGTTAGCTTTATATGTAAGCCAACTGACCAAAATGACAGGACAATATATGAAGGATATTTTTTGGATTCGTTAAATTATCGATTTTAATACACGAGTGATCATAGAAAAAAATATTTTCACGAGTAAAAATATATATTTTCTATGATCACGAGTGAATAAAAATCGATATTCCACCGAATCGAACACATATTATTTTTATTTTATGCTTTTTTCACCGTTTATAAACATTGTTTAAGAGTTTAACTATAGAATTTTGCTTGGATAATGACGTCATTTCGTTACAAAATGACGTCATTTCACAGAAAACAGTGACAATTATCGATAATGTTTACTGTTAAATTTCACTGTTTGAAAAAATGAAATTGTCAGTTTTAATTCACTGATATTTCTCTTTAAACCACCGGAAAGCATAAAATAAATAGGACTTAACATTAGACATTAAATGCTTTAAAACTAATACAACAGCTAAATACACCCACAGAGACAATATGAAATTAGTCGCGACAAAATAGCACTTACCTGGATAATTTTTACAGCACCTGCCAAGCGACGTTGCGTCCAGAAACTGGCACGTGTGACCATTTGAACATTTGATAAAGCTGTTGCATGAACCGGCGTCACCGTATTTGCATTTTCCACTTTCTGAAATCAGGATTGATTAATCAAAATCAATACAAATACAACATGCAGCAAAATTCAATCACACGCAATATAAGAAAAGATACAAGAGGGTTATAACAGCATGTACATGCATATTTTCATATGACTAATTGTGTTACATCACCTACGTTCTTGTTATAAGTATTGTGCTTCGTTATATATACAAAGTGGACACTGACAAAAAACTGTTTGCTTACCGACTGCAGCTGATTGAGGTGACCCGTTCCCAGGACCATTTGTTGTAGCACCAATGCCTCCGGTTCCGGAACCACCACCTTTACCACCGCCATTATTGATAAGAGCTGACCCAATAATGTTGGCCTTTCCAGATCCTGCATCTAAAATTTTAAAATAATATAAACGTCATACATCATTCTTGTCTCATACTTGCTTCTTGTTAATGCAAGACGTTGACCATGATATTAATTTCCCATCTAATGCTTTAATATTTATATCGCTTTACCTCGCGTATCTCTACTACACTAGCAAGGTCCTCCGTAAACTGGCACGTGTAATCAGCCGATTTAGAATTATTACTGATTTAACAACTTTTTTAATTCATACAAAATAATTAATTAATTTTATAAAAAACGCGTTCCTCTACCTGCAATTCTAGAAGCATCATTAGTAATGACACCACCGCCATTGCTGTTGTCTCCTGTGACAACCACGTTTGCAATACCCGATCCGACATCTAAAATTTGATACAAAATATCAATAATCTTACGAATGCAGAATATCATGAATGCAAAAAATCCAATACAGTACTAGGACGACAAAAAGACATTGGAAGTACTTAACACTTTGCTTATTTGGTTCACTAGTTATTTTGGCCGTTCGACAAAATATACTGTATGAACTGAAATTAAACTCATAGACACAAGCCCTACAATATTTGGCTTTCTGTACGAAAGAATAGACAAACATAGGATGGTTGCCAGGTTTTACTGAGTATACCTGAGTCGTGTCATTAATTATCATATTATGTTAACAGTACATTCACCAGTCAATATAATGTAATTCATATTTAATTTTTAGACTATATTAAAATGTTATAAACACTGTACCTTTCCCGTGTTGGCAACACTTTCCTATTCCACCGCTCTTTTTGAACATACACGTATGTCCCGCCGGGCATTTGATGAAGTCGTTACAGAAACCGCTCTGCCCGTGTTCGCAAACGTCGTGTTCTACAAAAATAAGTTAGTTGACGGTACCCTCCTAAGCGCTTAAAGAAACAAGGAGCATACCTAATCAAATTACTTGCATGTGATATAATTAATCTTTTCCCTTTGCTACTTTCATTAGAAAGGCATGTGTAAATTATTTGAAGACGTTTACTTTTTTATACTAAAGCGAACACATTCTCTATTGGTTACGTACAAACAATAGTATGCCTTATTGAGAAAAAAAGATGAGTAACATAAGCACAGCAACAGATACTAAACAATATATTTACGGGTCTCATGAACGCAATGCATTGCCAGGAGGGAATAACTTGAACAACATAGATAATTGCTAAGTTATTTTTTTTTATAAATTATAATGTTGATTTTACCTGCGATTTTAAAACCATCGCCAGTAACTACACGTCCACCGCTATTGCTGTCGCCTGATCTTCCAGCAGAACCAATAGTTGTATCTATACCAGAAACGACAGCACGTCCACCGCTATTGCTGTCGCCTGATCTTCCAGCAGAACCAATAGTTGTATCTTTACCAGACACGACAGCTAGAATTGCATGAATAGAACAGATGCATTAAATTAAGAATGTATGCAGTGAATATAACTCTAGGAAAACAACATTGTGTGCAAAGTTTTGTCACCATCCACTTGGCTTTAACTTTAACACAACTAAACAATACAGGACAAGAAATACAACGCCACATACAACATACACATGATTCAAGTTAAAACCACCCATTAAAATTTGTGTACAACATTAATTTATATAGTTCTGGTAAAACTTATATATACAGTAACGAAACTTATATAAATATTTCAGAACAAACATTACCTTTACCATTTGTGCAGCACTTCCCTATACCCCCGTTCTTCCTGAACATACACGTATGTCCAGTCGGACATTGTATGTAGTCGTTACAGAAACCCCTTTGTCCGTGGTGACAAACTTCATTTTCTGCTAGTTCTGTAAAGAAATATTATAATTTTACAGTGAAATTATTAGTATTAAATGTGCGACCCATTATCTGCTTATGAATGCGAATTAATATTGATATCCTTCGATACTTTTGAAATGTTACAAACACAATTATTTACGAGATGTGACCTTAGAATGAGTCGTTGACTCTCCACAAAGGAAGATAAGACATGGTAGAATCTAAACATAATTACGTTTGACCTTTAATTTTGACCTTGAAATGTCATTTAGGTGCATGGAATTTGTTATTTATATACTGTTTGCTTAACGGTTATATTATCAAAAATTATTAAAGTAAAATCCTTTTAGGCTAATAAATGTAAAAGAGCGGAGAAAAACTGTGCAATGTCATGATGACATTGATACTTGCTGTACACTCAAATACAAGTCAGTGCTTACGTCTGTCTGTATTGGTGGGACCACCGACTGTGATTATTCCATCTCCTTTTTTGATGTCACTCGTACTTCCGACAGGACCTTATGAAAGAAATTAAACTCTATAAAAAGTTATCAGACGAGAAATTCCAAATAGCCCCATTAATTCAAATATTCAAAATAAAACTCTTGTGTAAGAAAAATGCAATAAATATTGCTTCGTTAATGGATATTCATCAATCACTTTCATCTTATATTTGTACATACGTGTGTTACTAACATAGCGTATAAGAGGCGCTTACAATTATAAAAACATGCATGATGGTGTAGTTGCTCCTTAAGGTGGAATTATTGAGATGGCTACCAATTTATTCAACTTCGTTCTCTTTCTATTACATTTATTTTAAATTATTCCAAATGAGCGCACTGAATGATATATTTCAAACTGTATATGTGAAAATGTACACAATTTGTGTTACATGATCAGAAAAGCTATTGCGAGATGTGATTAATGACACTAAACTGTTTGTTATTTACGGTCTATGAAGTTTCTAGCAATGATAATAGGTTTATGCCAAAAAGGGCCAATTCAAAACCGTATTACAAACGGATGGCACGACTGATGAAAACTAGTAAATTAATAATATCATTTGTAAACAAACAATTTTTTTCAAATAGTTTTTGTTCAGACAAATGCTAGTTTGTGTTAGTTATTATGTGTTGCGGGCGTGGGATCCATGTATGTGTCGCTTGTTTTCATCTATATTTGGGACGTACTCTCTGAAAAGATGGGTTAATGCATGGGCTTAACGTATCGTCTCAGATTAGCATGTGCAGTCATAACAGGCTTATCAGGAACGACAATTTCTGCTTTTATGATTTTTTTCGTTTTAAGAAAGTCTCTTCTAAGCAAAAATCCAGTTAAGGCGGAAAGTGTCGTCACTGATTAGCTTGTGCGGACTGCACAGCTAATCTGGGACGACACTTCACGCACATGCATTAAACCCCTTTATTACAGAGCCCGGCACATTCGGTCTTGTAAATTATATTTTACTTTTAATGTGAAACAAGTTCGAATTATCAGTATTCTGCTTGTCAAAATTAATTACACAATTCTATTGAAATATAGCCTATTCATATGATCTTGATATTATTGAATGTAAGCTTGACAATTTAAATGATATTGATGTTGCCGAGAGTACCTTTCCCTGTATTGCTCGGGCCGCCAACAGTAAAAAAATCCCCTTTGTTTGTGTCGGATGTATGTCCGCCGGTAACTGCCCCAATGATGCTTGCAATTCCCGATCCGGCATCTAGCATTTTGAAATATTAGTGAGTTTGGCGTTTATATAAAGAGCACGCATACGAAATTATTGTTCTTTTAAAAATAAAACCACTTAACAAACTTATTGATATCGATTGGCATCTGGCGGTGTTTAATTTCAATCGAAATTAATTGAAATTACGCGTTAAAGCTTCCTGATTAATTCTGGGCAAAACGTGTTTGCTTCAGCTCGCCTACGTGTTTGCAATGACGGTTCCCACGCAGTGACCAGAGCAGGAATCAATTGTGATATTGGCTTTATGTATAGACAATTGGTCACTGCTTTAATCTCAATATAACACATTGAAACCTCCGCTTAATCGTCTGGCGGATGGCAAGACACACGTACGAGATAATATAACTGATGATTAAATGATCTTATATTCGACATTTAATTCATAAAGAATTTTTTTTTACAAAATAGTACATCCAGAAGAACATTGGCAATATATATTGATAGTATTGAACGTAAGCATGACAATTTAAATGATAATGATGTTGTCGATAGTACCTTTCCGTGTATTGCTAGGGCCGCCAACAGTAATAACATCGCCTTTGTTTGTGTCGGATGTACGTTCGCCGGTAACTGCCCCAATGATGCTTGCAATTCCCGATCCGGCATCTAGCATTTTGAAACATTAGTGAGTTTGCCGTTTATATAAACAGCGTGCATACAAAATTTTTGTTCTTTTAAACATTAAACCACCTAATGAAATTATTTATTTCGATTGTCATCTGGTCGTGTTTATTTTTAATTGAAATTAATTGAAATTGAGCCTTTACGCTTTCTGTTTAATTCTGTGGAAAACAAGTGTTTGCTTCAGCTCGTCTATCAATATAGCAAAGTGAAACTTCCGCTACATGGTATGGCGGATTCAGCTCGTCTATCAATATAGCAAAGTGAAACTTCCGCTACATGGTATGGCGGATTCAGCTCGTCTATCAATATAGCAAAGTGAAACTTCCGCTACATGGTATGGCGGATTCAGTTCGTCTATCAATATAGCCAAGTGAAACTTCCGCTACATGGTATGGCGGATTTAGCTCGTCTATCAATATAGCAAAGTGAATTTTCCGCTACATGGTATGGCGGATTCAGCTCGTCTATCAATATAGCAAAGTGAAACTTCCGCTACATGGTATGGCGGATTGCAATACAAGTGAAACTTCCGCTACATGGTATGGCGGATTGCAATACAAGTGAAACTTCCGCTACATGGTATGGCGGATTGCAAAACAAGTGAAACTTCCGCTACATTGTATGGCGGGTTGCAATACAAGTGAAACTTCCGCTACATTGTATGGCGGATTGCAATACAAGTGAAACTTCCGCTACATGGTATGGCGGATTGCAATACAAGGATTCGAGATAATATAACTGATGTTTAAATTATCTTATATTCAACACTTAATTCATAAAGAATTTTATTTTAAAAAAGCAAATAATAGTACACCCACAAGAACATTGGCAATATATATTATATTCATTACTTATTATAATTCAGTCGTGTCTTTAAATACATATCTTACTTTAAACACCACCCGTAGAAATGTGTGTACAGCATTAATTTATATAGTTTTGGTAAAACTAATATATATATATCTTACATTTACGAAACTAAAAAAATATTTCAGAACAAACATTACCTTTTCCGTTTGTGCAGCACTTTCCTATACCTCCGTTCTGCCTGAACATACACGTATGTCCAGTCGGACATTGTATGAAGTCGTTACAGAAACCGCCTTGTCCGTGTTGACAAACTTCATGTTCTGCAAGTGCTGATAAGAAATATTATAATTTTAAAGTGAAACTATTATTACATGTACGATTTCCGTTTTCATGTTATGAAAAAACTGCGTGTCAAGAGTTGTAACATATGCTCTAGAGTGAATGCCTTTCATGGAGGCGCAAATTAACAATGACTAGTGCATAAGTTATTATCTAAATTGTAAAAGAACAAATGAACATTCATAACCACTGACTATGATTTGTTACCATGTGTAATTACCTGAGAGCATAAGAATTCTTCTTAACACATCATACGTTCACCATGGAACACTAATTAAAAAGTATCATATTCTTCCTACGCGTCAAAGAAAGGGAATTACAGTTGACCTTTATTTGAATATGTACCATGACATTTTACATAGAAGCGGTGAGAATAATACTTGGCCTATTATCTGCTCATGAATGAGAATTAATATTGACATCCATCGATACTTTTGAAATGTTACAGAAACAAATATATACGAGATGTGACCTTAGAATCAGTCGTTGACTCTTCACAAAAGAAGATGAGACATTGTAGAATCTAAAAATTATTACGCTTGACTTTTAAGGTGGACCTTGAAATGTCATTAAAAAGCATGGTATTTGTTATCAATACAATGATAGCTTAAAGGTTATATTATCAAAAGTAAAAGAAAAATCGTTCTAGGCTAAAAAAACGTAACAGAGCGGAAACAAACTGTGCAATGTCATAATGACCTTGATAATTGCTTTACACTAAAGTACAATTCAGTGCTTACGTCCGCCTGTATTGGTGGGACCACCGACTGTGATAATTCCATCTCCTTTTTTGATGTCACTCGTACTTCCGACAGGACCTTATATAGGAAATGAAACTCTATAAACTAATATCGCACGAGAAATTCTAAATAGCCCCAGAGACCGGATTCATCGTATTTGCATTTTCCAGATTCTGAATGTATAACTCCATTTTTTAGGAAAATGAGTTTTTCATTATTTAAATATAATGCCAATTTGAAAGATTAAAGAGAGATTTTATTTGGTTATAAGCAAACGTAAATAAGTTTTGTAGAACAATGTATTTTAAGCAAAAGTAAACAAGTTTTGTAGAACAATGTATAATTTAAGTCGGCAAAGTAGAGACGTAGAAAAACACATATGATAAAAACGATGAATCACCAAACTAATTAATCGAAGAAGAATTTAACTAATTTGCGATAGTCTTTTATTGACCGTTTGCCTTTACAATAGATATACCACAAAACTTACACATACACAATCATAAACATTCAAACAGTATTATAAGCTAAATTCTTACCGGTACTCTCCAAACACTCTACATATGTGCCAACAGCAAAATGTTCCACAAACTACTTAAATTACTTAAATACATTAAAAAATAATGCTTCATGCGACGGATGTTTATACTTTTGCCGTACCCGTAACTCCAACAGCGGAGCTTCCTCCAAAGTTAATTGTGTTTGCAGAACCTGCGTCCGTAGGTGTACCACCCCCGTGTCCACCTTATTACGACAATGTAGTGTAATATGATGACTAGCTTTGATAAAGTCAAATAATCTTTCCGATAATAATTATGAAGAGTTCAATATTTATATATAAGGCTTGTTTTCAATAAATTGTATATTGGTACGCGTATTTTTTTCTTTATTAATATAATTTATTTATGGTTTATTATTTATGAATATAATCTATTGCTTTTTGCATATCCTAATTACTGTTTTAAATGATACAGACATACATTTATTTATAAAGTTGTTAAACATAGTATGGCATACTAAACCACTACGCATATATATCTGTATATATATATATATATATATATATATATATATATATATATATATATATATATATATATATCCTAGCGTTACCATAAAAAATGGCATTTTCTTGGAAAGCCCGAAATTCGAATTCCTATTTATCTGCTTCAGTTACTCAAACATAGGTACATTTAATTATATCGATAATAACTTTGAAATGTTTACATTTTCATCTCACGAGGCACATACGTACTTTCAGTGACGTCCTTTCCTTCGAGTATACGATCTTTCCTTCGAAGTTGCTTTCGGCCTTTATCGTTCTTGTTGACACCATCGCCACTACTGCCAATGGCTGTGTTGGAACTGGCCCTAACATTGCTTCCACCTAATTAGACAGTAAATTGTATGTGACGACTTACTTTTATAAGCTCCAGCAACCTTTCCGATAATCAGTATGAGGTATTAAATAGTTATATGAAGGGCATGTTTGAAACAGTTGGTAGATGTGTTCACATTGTTCCACATTAGCTCCACAAAAGGCCGACACGAAATAAATATCATATAGAGTTTAGGGGTTCATTTAATCTTGCAACCATAGAAGGGTGCTATCTACCGAAGGTAGAAATAGAAATAACTCTTCCAGAAACCCAAAACAAATCTATGATATTTATTTTACAAGACAAATATGGTGTACATTAAGAACATACCAGTATATTGTTATTGTTTACATTTAGGATCATAAGCGCGTGACTAGTTTGCACACATGCATGTGCTAAATCAATAAGCGATACACACTGTAAATAACTAAAATCTATTTCATTGCTATCCCATTAAGTACCGATGTTGCATAAATCTATTAATTAAATTCTATTTATATACAATATGTCAATTGATTCTGTTAAATAACGGTCTCAGACACTCAACACTGACAATGCTCTGGTTTAACGAAACAAACCAACGCTTTTATTAAGCCAAAAGTTTATTTTGGAAAATGAATCAATTATGTAAAATGAATAATATTTCATATTATAAAAGACATGTCAATATAAACTTTTTGTTGATATGTATTTGATATTATAAATGATGATAATCTCGATGCAAGAACTCTAATTGTATTATCATTTTACTGGGTGTGTGCTAGCGTTTGGTATTTTTAATTAACGATCAAAATATAATAGGTGTTTTAATAATAAAAAGAACCAACTTCATCACATGAATCGAATTATTTGTTTATTATTTCTTATTTCCAAAATGTGTTATACGTGGCATTTCAGCAAGTTTTGTTTTTCCTGGCTTAATTTACCATAACTCCAAATATTTTTTTCAAAAACGAGACTTGAAACTAGCACAATTTGTGTTACATAATCAGAAAAACTACTGCGAGATGTGATTAATGACACTATAATGTAAGTTATTAACGGTCTGGGAAGTTTCTAGCAATGATAATAGGTTTGTGCTTAAAAGGGCCAATTCAAAACCGTACTATAGAAGGATTGCACGACTGACGAAAACAAGTAAATTAATATTATATCATTTGTAAAGAAACAATTACTTTCAACAATAATATTTTTTGTTCAGACATACATTGTATACCGGTTCGTGTTAGTTATTTTGTGTTGTGGGCTTGTGATCAATCTAAATGTTATTTGTTTGCATCTATATGTGAGACGTGCTGTGTGAAACGGGGGTTTAATGAATGTGCGTAAAGTGTCGTCCCAGATTAGCATGTGCAGTACACATAGGCTACTCACGGACGACACTTTACGCTATTATGATTTTTTCGTTTTAAGAAAATCTCTTCTTAGCAACAATTCAATTTAGGCGGAAAATGTCGTCACTGATAAGCATGTGTTGACTGTAAAGGGTAATATGGGACGATACTTTACGCGCATGCATTAAACCCTCTTTTCACAGAGCACGGACAATGTTTTATTGTACATTATATTTTACTTTTCATTTGAAACTAGTTGATTGATTATTGATTTTTATTCAGGTTTTAAAACACATAATATACAAGTTATCTTTCAAAATTACATAACAATTTTAACTAAAGGCATTTGTGAGATTTCTGCTGATCAAAACCTATGGTATAAAAACTGCCATAAAATAATATAAAATATGACATGACAAGGAAAATGAACACAAAAGTGAAACAATATAAAATTGTCTTAAAGAAGCGTATCACCTCAAATTAGATTTGAAGGGAACAGATCAGCAACAGCCTCACACTTAAAATATGATTTAATGTGACTTTAACATAATACAATATATTGATTGATTATCACAGTTAAACATGTCACATATATTTGTTATCACAGATTTTCAGCACAGACTATTAATTTGATATATTATAGAAACAAATTCACAACTTTAGGGAAAACTTAGTATGTAAAAAAAAATAACTTGGATAATATAGTGTAAAAACCTAGGATTGCCCATGAAAGCTCGAAAGCTTATTTCCAATGGGGTCCAGTTTAGGTTATACTTACTATAATATAATCCTGTGAGAAAGTTACACAATATGAACAATAAGTCCCTGATAATTTGAGTATACATGTAAGTTGTTACAATCATGTTTCTATAATATATTTGCCATGATGACTAGTACACACATATTATAAAAGTACAATTAAAGTGTTTTAGCTAAGCACAATAGATGGTTCTTAACAGCTAATTTGAACTGGTGTTTATTATCAATTTTCTTTATTGTATCTGGCAAAGCGTTCCAATCGCTAATTGCACAGTAGTAAAAGGTAACATTTCCTTTACCATAGCATATGGGCACTCTAAAATTGTACGTGTTTGCCCTTGTTGAATATGAATGGGTATCTTTCACATATACAAAATTTTCTTTCAAGTATGATGGACACTTGTCTTTAACAATTTCAAAAACATGATTCAATCTTAATTGTTTATTTCTATTCTCCACATTTAGCAATGACATATCTGACAGGTTACATTGATTAATACTTTCTTTAGGACCCAGTCCATAGATAAATCTGAAAATTTTATTTTGACATATCTGTAATTTGTCTTTTAAACCTTTATTTAAACTTGGATACCAAGAAGAACAAGCATAGTCAATGTGACACTGAATCAAGGCAGAACATAAGTATTTTCTAGTCCTTGTATCTAAAGACTTAGCATTTCTATACATAAATTTAAGACGAGAGTTTACGTTGCTAACAATGTTGTTTACAATGATTTCACCAGATAATGTGTTATCAATACTAACACCAAGATATTTAACAGCAGTTGAGGGTTCGATTTTATGCCCATTACATTCAATATTAAATTTTTTTAGTTGTTTTAACTTTCTCTTTGATCCATATACAATACATTCAGTCTTCCCCAAATGAAGGGATAATTTATTGTCAACTAACCAGTTTGAACATGAATCCATGACCCTGCTTAATTTTTCAGATATAACATGTGGATCATTGTGTGCATACAGAATAGCGCTATCATCAGCATAAAGGATCAATTTACAGTCGGGATCAATACTTATAGACATGTCATTAACATAGCATAAAAATAGAAGGGGTCCCAAAATACTTCCTTGGGGTACCCCACAAGTCACAGGTTTAAAATCTGAGATGTTGTTGGCACATACAGTTTGTTTTCTACCAGATAAGTAAGACTTAATCCAATCAGTATTATCCATATCCATCAATTTTAATTTACCACATAGTATATTATGATCCACTGTATCGAACGCTTTCTGCAGGTCTAACATTACCATGCCAGTATAGAGTCCTTTAGAATTATTATTTCTAATATGATCCATTAAGTGGACTGAACAGGTATCAGTAGAATATGAGTTTCTAAACCCAGACTGGAGTTCATACAATAAATTATTATCTAGTAAATATTTCTCCAGTTGTGTATAAACTGCTCTCTCTAAGATTTTGGATATGATACTTAAGATACTAACAGGTCTTTAGTTTCCAACATTAAGATTACTACCTTTCTTAAACAATGGTTTCACTCTAGCTTCTTTCATATCATCAGGAACACAATTTTCAGAAATAGACATATTAATAAGAAATGTAACAGGTAGTTTTAGAAAACTAGCAGAATCCTACACAAATTTGGCAGGAATTTCATCTAAACCAGTACTTTTGGAAGTTTTTAGATTTTTAAGTTCTTTGAAGACAAAAGATTCAGACACATGCTTTAATGCAAATGTACTATTTCTAACATTTCTTTTTCTATAAAAGTCAAGCAGGGCAGAGGAGTTTAAATCAAACAATTTGGTAGGGGATGGTAACTTTTCAACAAGCTTTGTTGCAACAGAGGTAAAAAAGATGTTAAAATGAGAGGCAACTTTCTTAGGGCTGAAACAGTTTTCACCATCAATATTTGGTACAATATTTCCATTTCCAGATTTAAGAGATTTATAACCAAGCTGTTTCAGTTGTTTCCATAAACTTTTAGGGTTATTTCTGTTTTAAGCAATCTGATCTGAAAAGTATGTTGATTTGGGGTTCGATTTCTGAGTCTTCTGCTTGTCAAAAATAATAACACAATTCTAATGCAATACAGCCAATTAATATTATATTGATATTATTGAATGTTAGAATGACAATTTAAATGATATTGATGTTGCCGAGTCTACCTTTCCCTGTATTGCTAGGGCCGCCAACAGTAATTACATCCCCTTTGTTGGTGTCGGATGTACGTCCGCCGGTAACTGCCCCAATGATGCTTGCAATTCCCGATCCGGCATCTAGCATTTTGGACACATTAATGAGTTTGGCGTTTATATGAAGAGCGTGCATACGAAATTATTGTTCTTTTAAAAATAAAATCACCTAACAAAATTATTGATATCGATTAGCATCTGGTGGTGTTTAATTTCAATTGAAATTATCTGAAATAACGCGTTAATGCTTCCTGATTAATTATGGGGAAAAGTGTTTGCTTCAGCTCGCCTACGTGTTTGCAATGACGGTTCCATGCGGTGACCAGAGCAGGAATCAATTTTTGTTAAGTGTCGTTGCTTTATGTATAGAAATTGGTCATTGCTTTAATTTCAATATAACTAATTGAAGCTTCCGCTAAATGGTCTGGCGGATGGCAATACACACGTTCGAGTTTATATAACTGATGTTTAAATGATCTTATATTTAACACTTAATTCATAAAGAATTTTAGTTAAAAAACAAATGATAGTACACTCAGAAGAACATTGGTAATATATATTGCATATATTATTGTTGACAATTCAGTCGCGTCTTTAAATACATATCAAAATTTAAAAACCGCCCATTGAAATTTGTGTACAACATGAATTTATATAGTCTTGGTAAAACTAATATATATCTAACATTAACATTAACGAAACTAATAAAATAAATTCAGAGCAAACATTACCTTTACCATTTGTGCAGCACTTCCCTATACCCCCGTTCTTCCTGAACATACACGTATGTCCAGTCGGACATTGTATGAAGTCGTTACAGTAACCGCCTTGTCCGTGTTGACAAACTTCATGTTCTGCAAGTGCTGATAAGAAATATTATAATTTTAAAGTGAAATTATTATTACATGTACGATTTCCGTTGTCATGTGATGAAAAAACTGCGTGTCAAGAGTTGTAACATATGCTCTAGAGTGAATGCCTTTCATGGAGGCGCTAATTAACAGTGACTAGTACATAAGTTATTATCTAATTTGTAAAAATACAAATAAAAATTCATTACCACTGACTATGATTTGTTACCATGTGTAATTACCTGAGAGCATAAGAATTCTTTATAACACATCATACGTTCACCATGGAACACTAATTAAAAAGTATCATATTCTTCCTACGCGTCAAAGAAAGGGAATTACAGTTGACCTTTATTTGAATATGTACCATGACCTTTTACATAAAAGCGGTGAGAATAATACGTGGCCTATTATCTGCTCATGAATGAGAATTATATTGACATCCATCGATACTTTTGAAATGTTACAGAAACAAATATATACGAGATGTGACCTTAGAATCAGTCGTTGACTCTTCACAAAGGAAGATGAGACATTGTAGAATCTAAACATTATTACGCTTGACTTTTAAGGTGGACCTTGAAATGTCATTAAGAAACATGGTATTTGTTATCAATACAATGATAGCTTAAAGGTTATATTATCAAAAGTAAAAGTAAAATCGTTCTAGGCTAAAAAAAACGTAACAGAGCGGAAACAAACTGTGCAATGTCATAATGACCTTGATAATTGCTTTACACTAAAGTACAATTCAGTGCTTACGTCCGCCTGTATTGGTGGGACCACCGACTGTGATAATTCCATCTCCTTTTTTGATGTCACTCGTACTTCCGACAGGACCTTATATAGGAAATGAAACTCTATAAACTAATATCGCACGAGAAATTCTAAATAGCCCCATTTATTCAAATATTCAAAATAAAACTCTTGTGTAAAAAAATGAAATTATATAGCTTCGTTAATAGATATTCATTAATCGCTTTCATCTTTTATTTGAACATACTTGAGTTAATAACATAACGTTCAAGAGACGCTTATAATTATTAAAATATGAATAATGGTGTAGTTGCTACTTCAGGTCGAATTCGAGAGAAGGCTACACATTTATTCCACTTCGTTCTTTTTCTATTCTATTAATTTGAAAGTATTCCAAATGAACCCACTATATAATATATTTCAAAATTTACATGTAAACAGTTCTTATAATATACTAAACAAATTATATATTAGTGTATAGAGCATTTAGTCACATACTATTTCCTATAACTATAAAGAATATGCTAGCCTTACCCGGTGCATTTTTACAGCACTTGCCAATGGTATTTCCGTCAAAATATTGACACGTGTAACCGTCCGAGCATTTGATGAAGCTGTTGCAGAGACCGGATTCATCGTATTTGCATTTTCCAGATTCTGAATGTATAACTCCATTTTTTAGGAAAATGAGTTTTTCATTATTTAAATATAATGCCATTTTTAAAGATTAAAGAGAGATTTTATTTGGTAATAAGCAAACGTAAATAAGTTTTGTAGAACAATGTTTTTTAAGCAAGGGTAAACAAGTTTTGTAGAACAATGTTTAATTTAAGTCGGCAAAGTAGAGACGTAGAAAAACACATATAATAAGAACGATGAATCACCAAACTAATTAATCGAAGAAGAATTTAACTAATTTGCGATAGTCTTTTACTGACCGTTTGCCTTTACAATAGATATACCACAAAACTTACACATACACAATCATAAACATTCAAACAGTATTATAAGCTAAATTCTTACCGGTACTCTCCAAACACTCTACATATGTGCCAACAGCAAAATGTTCCACAAACTACTTAAATTACTTAAATACATTAAAAAAGAATGCTTCATGCGACGGATGTTTATACTTTTGCCGTACCCGTAACTCCAACAGCGGAGCTTCCTCCAAAGTTAATTGTGTTTGCAGAACCTGCGTCCGTAGGTGTACCACCCCCGTGTCCACCTTATTACGACAATGTAGTGTAATATGATGACTAGCTTCGATAAAGTCAAATAACCTTTCCGATAATAATTATGAAGAGTTCAATATTTACATATAAGGCTTGTTTTCAAAATGTTGTATATTTGTACGCGTATTTTTTCTTTATTAATATAATTTATTTATGGTTTCTTATTTATGAATATAATCTATTGCTTTTTGCATATCCTAATTACTGTTTTGAATAATACAGGCATACATTTATTTATAAAGTTGTTAAACATAGTATGGCATACTAAACCACTACGCATATATATCTGTATATATATATATATATATATATATATATATATATATATATATATATATATATATATATATATATATATATATAGATATATATATATATATATATATATCCTAGCGTTACCATAAAAAATGGCATTTTCTTGGAAAGCCCGAAATTCGAATTCCTATTTATCTGCTTCAGTTACTCAAACATAGCTACATTTAATTATATCGATAATAACTTGGAAATGTTTAGATTAACATCTCACGAGGCACATACGTACTTTCAGTGACGTCCTTACCTTCGAGTATACGATCCTTCCTTCGAAGTTGCTTTCGGCCTTTATCGTTCTTGTTGACACCATCGCCACTACTGTCAATGGCTGTGTTGCTTCCACCTAATTAGACAGTAAATTGTATGTGACGACTTACTTTTATAAGCTCCAGCTACCTTTCCGATAATCAGTATGAGGTATTAAATAGTTATATGAAGGGCATGTTTGAAACAGTTGGTAGATGTGTTCACATTGTTCCACATTAGCTCCACAAAAGGCCGACACGAAATAAATATCATATAGAGTTTAGGGGTTCATTTAATCTTGCAACCATAGAAGGGTGCTATCTACCGAAGGTAGAAATAGAAATAACTCTTCCAGAAACCCAAAACAAATCTATGATATTTATTTTACAAGACAAATATGGTGTACATTAAGAACATACCAGTATATTGTTATTGTTTACATTTAGGATCATAAGCGCATGACTAGTTTGCACACATGCATGTGCTAAATCAATAAGCGATGCACACTGTAAATAACTAAAATCTATTTCATTGCTATCCCATTAAGTACCGATGTTGCATAAATCTATTAATTAAATTCTATTTATATACAATATGTCAATTGATTCTGTGTAACAACGGTCTCAGACACTCAACACTGACAATGCTCTGGTTTAACGAAACCAACCAACGCTTTTATTAAGCCAAAAGTGTATTTTGGAAAATGAATCAAATATGTAAAATAAATAATATTTCATATTATAAAAGACATGTCAATATAAACTTTTTGTTGAAATGTATTTGATATTATAAATGATAATAATCTCGATACAAGAACTCTAATTGTATTATCATTTTACTGGGTGTGTGCTAGCGTTTGGTATTTTTAATTAACGATCAAAATATAATAGGTGTTTTAATGATAACTTTAAAAAGAACCAACTTCATCACATGAATCGAATTATTTGTTTATTATTTCTTATTTCCAAATGTGTTATACGTGGCATTTAAGCAAGTTTTTCCTGTCTTAAATTACCATAACTCCAAATATTTTTTCAAAAACGAGACTTGAAACTAGCACAATTTGTGTAACATAATCAGAAAAACTACTGCGAGATTTGATTAATGACACTATAATGTAAGTTATTTACGGTCTGGGAAGTTTCTAGCAATGATAATAGGTTTGTGATAAAAAGGGCCAATTCAAAACCGTACTATAGAAGGATTGCACGACTGATGAAAACAAGTAAATTAATATTATATCATTTGTAAAGAAACAATTGCTTTCAACAATAATAGTTTTTGTTCAGACATACATTGTATACCGGTTCGTGTTAGTTATTTTGTGTTGTGGGCTTGTGATCCATCTAAATGTTATTTGTTTGCATCTATATGTGGGACGTGCTACGTGAAACGGGGGTTTAATGAATGTGCGTTAAGTGTCGTCCCAGATTAGCATGTGCAGTACACATAGGTTACTCACGGACGACACTTTACGCTATTATGATTTTTTCGTTTTAAGAAAATCTCTTCTTAGCAACAATTCAATTTAGGCGGAAAGTGTCGTCACTGATTAGCTTGTGCGGACTGTAAAGGGTAATATGGGACGATACTTTACGCGCATGCATTAAACCCTCTTTTTACAGAGCACGGACAATGTTTTATTGTACATTATATTTTACTTTTCATTTGAAACTAGTTTGATTTCTGAGTCTTCTGCTTGTCAAAACTAATAACACAATTCTAATGCAATACAGCCAATTAATATTATATTGATATTATTGAATGTTAGAATGACAATTTAAATGATATTGATGTTGCCGAGTCTACCTTTCCCTGTATTGCTAGGGCCGCCAACAGTAATTACATCTCCTTTGTTGGTGTCGGATGTACGTCCGCCGGTAACTGCCCCAATGATGCTTGCAATTCCCGATCCGGCATCTAGCATTTTGGACACATTAATGAGTTTGGCGTTTATATGAAGAGCGTGCATACGAAATTATTGTTCTTTTAAAAATAAAATCACCTAACAAAATTATTGATATCGATTAGTATCTGGTGGTGTTTATTTTCAATTGAAATTATCTGAAATAACGCGTTAATGCTTCCTGATTAATTATGGGGAAAAGTGTTTGCTTCAGCTCGCCTACGTGTTTGCAATGACGGTTCCATGCGGTGACCAGAGCAGGAATGAATTTTTGTTAAGTGTCGTTGCTTTATGTAAAGAAAATTGGTCATTGCTTTAATTTTAATATAACTAATTGAAGCTTCCGCTACATGGTCTGGCGGATGGCAATACACACGTTCGAGATTATATAACTGATGTTAAAATGATCTTATATTTAACACTTAATTCATAAAGAATTTTAGTTAAAAAACAAATAATAGCACACTCAGAAGAACATTGGCAATATATATTGCATATATTATTGTTGACAATTCAGTCGCGTCTTTAAATACATATCAAAATTTAAAAACCGCCCATTGAAATTTGTGTACAACATTAATTTATATAGTCTTGGTAAAACTAATATATATCTAACATTAACATTAACGAAACTAATAAAATTAATTCAGAGCAAACATTACCTTTACCATTTGTGCAGCACTTCCCTATACCCCCGTTCTTCCTGAACATACACGTATGTCCAGTCGGACATTGTATGAAGTCGTTACAGAAACCGCCTTGTCCGTGTTGACAAACTTCATGCTCTGCAAGTGCTGATAAGAAATATTATAATTTTAAAGTGAAATTATTATTACATGTACGATTTCCGTTCTCATGTGATGAAAACACTGCGTGTCAAGAGTTTTAACATATGCTCTAGAGTGAAAGCCTTTCATGGAGGCGCTAATTAACAGTGACTAGTACATAAGTTATTATCTAAATTGTAAAAGTACAAATGAAAATTCATAACCACTGACTATGATTTGTTACCATGTGTAATTACCTGAGAGCATAAGAATTCTTTATAACACATCATACGTTCACCATGGAACACAAATTAAAAAGTATCATATTCTTCCTACGCGTCAAAGAAAGGGAATTACAGTTGACCTTTATTTGAATATGTACCATGACCTTTTACATAGAAGCGGTGAGAATAATACGTGGCCTATTATCTGCTCATGAATGAGAATTAATATTGACATCCATCGATACTTTTGAAATGTTACAGAAACAAATATATACGAGATGTGACCTTAGAATCAGTCGTTGACTCTTCACAAAGGAAGATGAGACATTGTAGAATCTAAACATTATTACGCTTGACTTTTAAGGTGGACCTTGAAATGTCATTAAGAAGCATGGTATTTGTTATCAATACAATGATAGCTTAAAGGTTATATTATCAAAAGTAAAAGTAAAATCGTTCTAGGCTAATAAAACGTAACAGAGCGGAAACAAACTGTGCAATGTCATAATGACATTGATAATTGCTTTACACTAAAGTACAATTCAGTGCTTACGTCCGCCTGTATTGGTGGGACCACCGACTGTGATAATTTCATCTCCTTTTTTGATGTCACTCGTACTTCCGACAGGACCTTATATAGGAAATGAAACTCTATAAACTAATATCGCACGAGAAATTCTAAATAGCCCCATTAATTCAAATATTCAAAATAAAACTCTTGTGTAAGAAAAATAAAATTATATAGCTTCGTTAATGGATATTCATTAATCGCTTTCATCTTTTATTTGTACATACTTGTGTTAATAACATAACGTTCAAGAGACGCTTATAATTATTAAAATATGAATACTGGTGTAGTTGCTACTTCAGGTCGAATTCGAGAGAAGGCTACACATTTATTCCACTTCGTTCTTTTTCTATTATATCAATTTGAAAGTATTCCAAATGAACCCACTATATAATATATTTCAAAATTTACATGTAAACAGTTCTTATAATATACTAAACAAATTATATATTAGTGTATAAATCATTAAGTCACATACTATTTCCTATAACTATAAAGAATATGCTAGCCTTACCCGGTGCATTTTTACAGCACTTGCCAATGGTATTTCCGTCAAAATATTGACACGTGTAACCGTCCGAGCATTTTATGAAGCTGTTGCAGAGACCGGATTCATCGTATTTGCATGTTCCAGATTCTGAATGTATAACTCCATTTTTTAGGAAAATGAGTTTTTCATTATTTAAATATAATGCCAATTTTAAAGATTAAAGAGAGATTTTATTTGGTTATAAGCAAACGTAAATAAGTTTTGTAGAACAATGTTTTTTAAGCAAGGGTAAACAAGTTTTGTAGAACAATGTATAATTTAAGTCGGCAAAGTAGAGACGTAGAAAAACACATATTATAAGAACGATGAATCACCAAACTAATTAATCGAAGAAGAATTTAACTAATTTGCGATAGTCTTTTACTGACCGTTTGCCTTTACAATAGATATACCACAAAACTTACACATACACAATCATAAACATTCAAACAGTATTATAAGCTAAATTCTTACCGGTACTCTCCAAACACTCTACATATGTGCCAACAGCAAAATGTTCCACAAACTACTTAAATTACTTAAATACATTAAAAAAGAATGCTTCATTCGACGGATGTTTATACTTTTGCCGTACCCGTAACTCCAACAGCGGAGCTTCCTCCAAAGTTAATTGTGTTTGCAGAACCTGCGTCCGTAGGTGTACCATCCCCGTGTCCACCTTATTACGACAATGTAGTGTAATATGATGACTAGCTTTGATAAAGTCAAATAATCTTTCCGATAATAATTATGAAGAGTTCAATATTTACATATAAGGCTTGTTTTCAAAATGTTGTATATTTGTACGCGTATTTTTTTCTTTATTAATATAATATATTTATGGTTTATTATTTATGAATATAATCTATTGCTTTTTGCATATCCTAATTACTGTTTTTAATGATACAGGCATACATTTATTTATAAAGTTGTTAAACATAGTATGGCATACTAAACCACTACGCATATATATCTGTATATATATATATATATATATATATATATATATATATATATATATATATATATATATATATATCCTAGCGTTACCATAAAAAATGGCATTTTCTTGGAAAGCCCGAAATTCGAATTCCTATTTATCTGCTTCAGTTACTCAAACATAGCTACATTTAATTATATCGATAATAACTTGGAAATGATTACATTTTCATCTCACGAGGCACATACGTACTTTCAGTGACGTCCTTACCTTCGAGTATACGATCCTTCCTTCGAAGTTGTTTTCGGCCTTTATCGTTCTTGTTGACACCATCGTCACTACTGTCAATGGCTGTATTGGAACTGGCCCTAACATTGCTTCCACCTAATTAGACAGTAAATTGTATGTGACGACTTACTTTTATAAGCTCCAGCAACCTTTCCGATAATCAGTATGAGGTATTAAATAGTTATATGAAGGGCATGTTTAAAACAGTTGGTAGATGTGTTCACATTGTTCCACATTAGCTCCACAAAAGGCCGACACGAAATAAATATCATATAGAGTTTAGGGGTTCATTTAATCTTGCAACCATAGAAGGGTGCTATCTACCGAAGGTAGAAATAGAAATAACTCTTCCAGAAACCCAAAACAAATATATGATATTTATTTTACAAGACAAATATGGTGTACATTAAGAACATACCAGTATATTGTTATTGTTTACATTTAGGATCATAAGCGCATGACTAGTTTGCACACATGCATGTGCTAAATCAATAAGCGATACACACTGTAAATAACTAAAATCTATTTAATTGCTATCCCATTAAGTACCGATGTTGCATAAATCTATTAATTAAATTCTATTTATATACAATATGTCAATTGATTCTGTGTAATAACGGTCTCAGACACTCAACACTGACAATGCTCTGGTTTAACGAAACAGACCAACGCTTTTATTAAGCCAAAAGTGTATTTTGGAAAATGAATCAAATATGTAAAATAAATAATATTCCATATTATAAAAGATATGTCAGTATAAACTTTTTGTTGATATGTATTTGATATTATAAATGATGCAAGAACTCTAATTGTATTATCATTTTACTGGGTGTGTGCTAGCGTTTGGTATTTTTAATTAACGATCAAAATATACTAGGTGTTTTAATGATAACTTTAAAAAGAACCAACTTCATCACATGAATCGAATTATTTGTTTATTATTTCTTATTTCCAAATTGTGTCTACGTGGCATTTAAGCAAGTTTTTCCTGCCTTAAATTACCATAACTCCAAATATTTTTTCAAAAACGAGACTTGAAACTAGCACAATTTGTGTAACATAATCAGAAAAACTACTGCGAGATGTGATTAATGACATTATAATGTAAGTTATTTACGGTCATTGGAAGTTTCTAGCAATGATAATAGGTTTGTGCTAAAAAGGGCCAATTCAAAACCGTACTATAGAAGGATTGCACGACTGATGAAAACAAGTAAATTAATATTATATCATTTGTAAAGAAACAATTGCTTTCAACAATAATAGTTTTTGTTCAGACATACATTGTATACCGGTTCGTGTTAGTTATTTTGTGTTGTGAGCTTGTGATCCATCTAAATGTTATTTGTTTGCATCTATATGTGGGACGTGCTATGTGAAACGGGGGTTTAATGAATGTGCGTAAAGTGTCGTCCCAGATTAGCATGTGCAGTACACATAGGCTACTCACGGACGACACTTTACGCTATTATGATTTTTTCGTTTTAAGAAAATCTCTTCTTAGCAACAATTCAATTTAGGCGGAAAGTGTCGTCACTGATTAGCTTGTGCGGACTGTAAAGGGTAATATGGGACGATACTTGACGCGCATGCATTAAACCCTCTTTTCACAGAGCACGGACAATGTTTTATTGTACATTATATTTTACTTTTCATTTGAAACTAGTTCGATTTCTGAGTCTTCTGCTTGTCAAAAATAATAACACAATTCTAATGCAATACAGCCAATTAATATTATATTGATATTATTGAATATTAGAATGACAATTTAAATGATATTGATGTTGCCGAGTCTACCTTTCCCTGTATTGCTAGGGCCGCCAACAGTAATTACATCCCCTTTGTTGGTGTCGGATGTACGTCCGCCGGTAACTGCCCCAATGATGCTTGCAATTCCCGATCCGGCATCTAGCATTTTGGACACATTAATGAGTTTGGCGTTTATATGAAGAGCGTGCATACGAAATTATTGTTCTTTTAAAAATAAAATCACCTAACAAAATTATTGATATCGATTAGCATCTGGTGGTGTTTAATTTCAATTGAAATTATCTGAAATAACGCGTTAATGCTTCCTGATTAATTATGGGGAAAAGTGTTTGCTTCAGCTCGCCTACGTGTTTGCAATGACGGTTCCATGCGGTGACCAGAGCAGTATCAATTTTTGTTAAGTGTCGTTGCTTTATGTATAGAAAATTGGTCATTGCTTTTATTTCAATATAACTAATTGAAGCTTCCGCTACATGGTCTGGCGGATGGCAATACACACGTTCGAGATTATATAACTGATGTTTAAATGATCTTATATTTAACACTTAATTCATAAAGAATTTTAGTTAAAAAAAAAAATAGTACACCCAGAAGAACATTGGCAATATATATTGCATATATTATTGTTGACAATTCAGTCGCGTCTTTAAATACATATCAAAATTTAAAAACCGCCCATTGAAATTTGTGTACAACATTAATTAATATAGTCTTGGTAAAACTAATATATATCTAACATTAACATTAACGAAACTAATAAAATTAATTCAGAGCAAACATTACCTTTACCATTTGTGCAGCACTTCCCTATACCTCCGTTCTTCCTGAACATACACGTATGTCCAGTCGGACATTGTATGAAGTCGTTACAGAAACCGCCTTGTCCGTGTTGACAAACGTCATGTTCTGCAAGTGCTGATAAGAAATATTATAATTTTAAAGTGAAATTATTACTATCATACGTGCGATATCCGTTCTCATGTGATGAAAAAACAAAATGCGTCAAAAGATGTAAAATATATATATGCCCCTAAAGTTAATGCCTTTAAAGGACGGGCTAATTTAATTAACAATGAATAGTAAATAATTTTTTATCTAAATGTTATAAGAACAAATTAAAATTCATAACCGCTGACTATGAATTGTTACAATGCATAATAACCTGAGAGCACAATATTTCTGTCAAACATCATACGTTCACCAAGGAACACTAATTATAAAAGTATCATATTCCTCCTACGCATTTAACGTCAAAGAAAGGGAAATAAAGTCGATGACATATGACCTTGAGTTTAATTTTTAAGTTGACCTTTAACATAGAAGCGGTGAGAATAATTCGTGACCAATTATCTGGTTATGAATTCGAATTAATATTGACATCCTTCGATACTTTTGAAATGTATCAGAAACAATTATCTACGAGATGTGACCTTAGAATGAGTCGTTGACTCTTCACGAAGAAAGATGAGACATGGTAGAATCTAAACATTATTTCGTTCGACGTTTCATTTTGACCTTGAAATGTCATTTAGGTGCATGGAAAATGTTAGTACTACATTTTTTGCTTAACGGTTTTATTATCAAAAGTTAACTTAAAATCCTTCTTGGCTAACAAATATAACAGAGCGGAGAAACACTTTTCAATGTTATGATGACTTTGATAATTTCTTTAACCTCAAATACAATTCAGTGCTTACGTCCGTCTGTATTGGTGGGACCACCGACTGTGAGTGTTCCATGTTCTTTTTTGATGTCACTCGAACTTCCGAAAGTACCTTATGAAGGAAATGAAACGCTACAGAAAGTTATCAGACGAGAAAATATAAATAGCTCCATTAATTCAAATATTCCAAATAAAAACTCCTGTGTAAGAAAAATGAAACAAATATTGCTTCGTTAATGGATATTCATCAATCACTTTCATCTTATATTTGTACATAAGTGTTACTAACATGGCATTTAAGAGACGCTCACAATTATAAAACCATGCATGCTTGTGTAGTTGCTCCTTAAAGGGGCCTTTTCACAGATTTTGGCATTTTTTAACTTATTCATTAAATGCTTTATATTGATAAATGTAAACATTGGATCGTAAAAGCTCCAGTAAAAAATCAAGAATAAAATTAAAAAAAGGAAAAGAACAGTGCCCGGAGCAGGTTTCGAACCAGTGACCCCTGAAGTCCTGCCAGAGTCCTGAAGTAAAAACGCTTTAGCCTACTGAGCTATTCCGCCTAGTACACATACTCGACGTATTTTATACCTTATATAAGCAATCTTCGTAGTTTCACAAAATTTAACGACAAAAACAGAACTCTCCAAATTATTCAATCGTTTCGCGTTGCAACGCTTTATAATTTTTAGGTTTTAAAATCGTCAAAAGATGCATATAATGGCTATATTAGACCATGGTAAATGTTCAGTATTACTGTTTCCTCACAAATATCATAACTAAAACGAAAATTTGCGAATCTGAAACAACTTTTTTCAATTTTGTCAATTTACCAAAGCGTGAAAAGATCCCTTTAAGGTCGAATTCTAGAGAAAGCTACCAATTTATTCAACTTCGTTCTCTTTCTATTAAATTAATATTAAATTATTCCAAATGAACGCACTAAATGATATATTAAAAAAATTATATGTGAAAAATGTCTTATAATATACAATTTATGTATATATATATATATATATATATATATATATATATATATATATATATATATATATATATATATATATAGTGTATACAGCATTAAGTCGCATTATATTTTCCTATAACTATAAAAAATATGCTAGCCTTACCCGGTGCATTTTTACAGCACTTGCCCATGGTATTCCCGTCAAAATATTGACATGTGTAACCGTCCGAACATTTGATGAAGATGTTGCAGAGACCGGATTCACCATGCTTGCATATTCCAGATTCTGAATTAATAGTTCTTTTTTTTAAGAAAATGAGTATTTCATTTTTTAAATATAATTCGACTTTTAAAAGAATTAAGAAATATTTTATTTGGTTATAACCAAGGGAAAATAAGTGTGGTAGAATAATGTATTTTAAATCGGCAACGTAAACACGTAGCGTTTTGCATGCTTTTTGTGTTAAAAACACATACTTTAAAAATGTTCCAGAGCAATCAAATGGAGAAAATTTAACTAACTGGCGATAATCTTTCAGTGACCATTGACCTTTACAATACATACACCACTCTATGATAAACACTCAAACAGTTTTATAAGCTACATTCTTACTCAACAAATGTACCAACAGCACAATGTTCAACACATTACTACAATTACTAATGAAATACATTTAAAAAGAATGCATTCGACGGATGTTTATACTGTTTCCGTACCCGTTACTCCAACTGCGGAGCTTCCTCCAAAAGTTCTTAACGGCGAGATAACATTCTGTCTAGCCCGTGTGTAAACCCCTGAAAACCCCGTTGATTCTGCATCCTGGCATATATATATCTATATATATGCTAGCGTTACCATACAAACTGACGTTCTTTGCTTGGATAGCCCGACCTTCGAATTCCTATTTATCTGCTTGACTGACTTAAACATAGCTACATTTAATTATATCGATAATAACTTGGAAATGCGTGCATTTACATCTCACTAGGCATATACTTACTCTCAGTGACGTCCTTACCTTCGAGTTTACCAATCTTTCTTCGAAGTTGCTTTCGGCCTTTATCGTTCTTGTTGACACCATCGCCACTGATGTCAATTGCTGTATTGGCACTGGCCCTAACATCGTTTCCACCTAATTACGACAGGAAATTGTATGTGACGACTACTTTCGATAAGTTCAAACAACCTTTCCGATAATCATTATGAGGTATTCAATAGTTATATGTATGGGATGTTTGACACAGTTTGGAGATGTGTTCACATTGTTTCTTATTAAAAACGTATGTTTTTAAGTTCCGTGACAATTCTTAAAAGTAAATTATGAATTTAAATTATGAACGGAAATAATAAAGCTATTTATAAAACTGTTAAACTAATTTTGTCAGGCTACAATATGCTCATATGCTAGCGTTACATCATCTTGCTGTAATTCTTTTCGTATAATATTACAAGATTTTGTATACAAAATGAATTCATTTTAAATACATATTATGTACCAGTGATGAAACTCAAGACGAATCCAATGATGGGTTTTGTTAAACCGTTGTAAATGGAAAATATTTTGTATTTCGAAAGATCCATTGTCAGCTCCACAAAATGCCGGCGCGAAATAAATATCATATTGAGTTTAGGGATTCATTTAATCTTGCAACAATAGAAGGGTGCTATCTACCAAAGGTTGAAATAGAAATATCTCTTCCAGAAACTCAAAACAAATCTATGATATTTATTTTACAAGACAAATATGGTGTACATTAAGAACAGACCAGAATATTGTTATTGTTTATATATAGGATTTTAAGCGCATGACTGGTTTGCACACATGCATGTGCTAAATCAATAAGCGATAAACACACTAATTTATTAAAAACTACTTCAACGATATCCAATTTAGTACCGATATTGCATAAATGTATTAATTAAATTGTATTTATATATAATATGTCAATTGATTCGGTGTAATAACGGTATTATACACTCAACACCGACACTGCTCGGGTTTAACGAAACAAAACAATGCTTATATTAAGTCAAACGTGTATTTTGAAAAAATGAATCAAATATATAAAATAGATAATATTGTATATTATAAAAGATATGATAATAGACATTGTTTGATATGTATTTGATATTATAAATGACGATATTCTCGATGGAAGAACTTTAATTGTATTATTATTTTACTGGGTGTGTGCTAGCGTGTGGTATTTTTAATTAACGATCGAAATATAACATGTGTGCACTGGATCGACCATAAATCAAAGCTGCATAAAAAGTACACGATAATATTTAAATTCATGACACGAAGAACGGCTATTTAATTATAACTTAAAAAAGAACCAACTTCATCACATGAATGAATTATTTTTCAGAATGTGTTATACGTGGCATTTAATCAAGTTTTTTTTGCCTTAAATTACCGTTACCCCATATACATTTTTTTAAAACTTGACTTGAAACTAGCACGATTTGTATTACATGATCAGAAAACTTATGCGAGATGTGATTAATGACACTATAGTGTTATTTACGGTCTGGGAAGTTTCTAGCAATTATAATAGGTTTGTTCTAAAAAGGGCAAATACAAAACCGTGTAATAGAAGGATGGCACGACAGATGAAAACAAGTTAATTAATATAATATAATTCGTAAAGAAACAATTGCTTTCAACAATACCAGTTCTTATTCAGACATATACTGGTTCGTGTTAGTTATTGTGTGTTGTGTGCGTTGGATCCATCTATGTGTCGCTTATTTTCATCTATATGTGGGACGTGCTATGTGAATCGGGGGTTTAATGTATGTGCGTAAATTGTCTTCCCAAATTAGCATGTGCAGTCCACACAGGCTAATCAGGGACGACACTTTCTTCTGCTTTTATGATTTTTGTCGTTTTAAGAAAGTCTCTTCTTAGCAAAAATCCAGTTTAGGCGGAAAGGGTCGTCCCTGATTAGCTTCTGCGGACTGTAAGGGTAATCTTGGACCACACTTTACGCGCATGAATTCAACCTTCTTTTCAGCTCGGCCCATTTGGTTTTGTACATTATATTTTACTTTTAATCTGAAACTAGTTCGATTACTGAGTTTTCAGCCTGTTTAAAATAATAACACAATTCTTATGCAATATAGCCAATGCATATGATATTGATAATATTGAATGTAAGCATGGTCATTTAAATGATAATGATGTTGCCGAAAGTACCTTTCCCTGTATTGCTAGGGCCGCCCACAGTAAATACATCCCCTTTGTTGGTGTCTGATGTACGTCCGCCGGTAACTGCCCCAATGATGCTTGCAATTTCCGATCCGGCATCTAGCATTTTGGAAACATTATTGAGCTTGGCGTTAACATAAAGAGCGTGCATACGAACTGATTATTATTTTAAACATAAAAACACCTAAGGAAATTATTGATATCGATCGGCATCTGGTGTTGAATAATTTCAATTGAAATTAATTGAAATTACACGTGAATGCTTCCTTATTAATTATGGGCAGAAAGTTTATGCTTCAGCTCGCCTAAGTATTTGCAATGACGGTTCCCACGCGTTAACCAGAGCAGGAATCAATTTTGTTTAGTATCGTTTTTTATTATATACCTGTATAATGCTTTTAACAAAATACAGGTTGTATCAATCGTTGAAATAAAAAATCCCGTATTACGCTAATCGCTGTTTCCAATTCCGTATTACCATACTAGCCGGACTACTTCGACCCATTTTATGACGTAACATTACGCGCACCGAAAATATAAATATTTTATATAACGAAATATATGACGTAGTACATCGTGTGACGTCATTTCTGTGACGAAACACAATAGTTTTATCTAAACTCTATGGAATTTAAGGACCTGTCGGACGTGGTGTTTTTTTTATAGTAAACTATTTGTTAAAATTATCGAACGAATTCAAAACGTATTTTGGAGTGTGTGTTTATCATGCATAAATGTATATTTCGATAGGAATACAATAAAATAGTGTGGTTTAAACTAAGTTTCGATAAAGACATGGAAGATAGAAGTGAAGTGCATATTGTTTCAACGTTTTTGTTATAAACATCAGATTAAAGTCGTCAACTGAATTGTTATAAACATTGGATTAACGATGGCATTAAGGTAAGCGTGTCGGAAACCTATGTTTTCCATGTTCGAATGTTTACACGTTAATTTACATAAAATGTATTCATACGCGTCTTAAATAAACTATGGCGTACCATTTTAGTCATTGTTTTGTCAGTTTTGTTATCGTAAAAAATACAATTGTTAACTGTTTTCGTTAGATGTTGTATATAATAAAAGGAATATTACGCTAGTCAATTGTTCCAAGAGTTTGTATAACTCTCGTGGCTTTTGCTATTTCGCATCACACTCGAGGCTCCGCCTCTCGTGTGATACGTCATCACACAAGCCACTCGAGTGATACAAACTCTTGGAACAATTGACTAGCTTAATATTCCGTATGTATTTGCTGTTTGTATAGACAATTGGTCATTGCTTTAATATCAATATAACGAATTGAAACTTCCGCTACATGGTATGGCGGATGGTTATACACACGTTCGAGATAATATAACTGATGTTTGAATGAGCGTATATTCAACACATATCTCATATAGTATTTAATTTATAAAAAAACAATAATAGAACACCCAGAAGAACATTGAAAATATATATTGTTTATATTATTTATTATCATTCAGTCGCGTCTTTAAATACATATCTAACTTTAAAAACCACCCATTAAAATTTGTGTACAGCATTAATTTATATAGTCCTGGTAAAACAAATATATATCTAACATTTACAAACTAATTATATTATTTCAGAACTAACGTTACCTTTTCCATTTGTGCAGCACTTCCCTATACCCCCGTTCTTCCTGAACATACACGTATGTCCAGTCGGACATTGTATGAAGTCGTTACAGAAACCGCTTTGTCCGTGTTGACAAACTTCATGTTCTGCAAGTGCTGTTAAATTTTTTTATAATTTTAAAGTGGAATTATTATTACATGTGCGATTTCCGTTCGCATGTGAAAAAAATGCGTGTCAAGAGATTTTACATATGCCCCTAAAGTGTATGCCCATTAAGAAGGGGCTAAATTCATTAAAAATGCACAGTACATTAGTTATAATCTAAAAGTTGTAAGAACAAATCAAAATTGATAGCAACTGACTATGAATTGTTACAATGCATAATTACCTGGGAACATAAGAATTCTACATGACACATCATACGTTCACCAAGGAACACTAATTAAAAAAGTATCATATTCTTCAATATTATTGAATGTAAGCTTGACAATTTAACTGATTATAATGTTTCCGAAAGTACCTTTCCCTGTATTACTAGGGCCGCCAACAGTAATTAGATCCCCTTTGTTGGTGTCGGATGTACGTCCGCCGGTAACTGCCCCAATGCTGCTTGCAATTCCCGATCCGGCATCTAGCATTTTGGACATATGCATGAGTTTTGCGTTTATATAAAGAGCGTGCATACGAAATTATTGTTCTTTTAAACATAAAACCACCTAAGGAAATTATCGATATCGAATTGCATCTGGTGGTGTATAATTTCAATTGAAATTACGCGTTAACGCTTCCGTATTTATTCTGAGCAAAAAGTGTTTGCTTCAGCTAGCCTACGTATTTGCAATGACGGTTCCCACGCAGTGACCAGAGCAGGAATCATTTTTTGTTTAGTGTCGTTTTGTTTTGGCTGTTTGTATAGACAATTGGTCATTGCTTTAATATCAATATAACGAATTGAAACTTCCTCTACATGATCTGTCGGATGGTAATACACACGATCGAGATAATATAACTGCTGTTTAAATGATCGTATATTCAACACTTAATGCATAAAGAATTGTATTTAAAAAACAAATAATAGTACAACCAGAAGAACATTGGCAATATATATTGTATATATCAATTATTATAATTTAGTCGCGTCTTTAAATACATATCTAACTTTAAAAAACACCCATTGAAATTTGTGTACAGCATTATTTATATAGTTTCTGTAAAACTAATATATATTATATGAAGTCGTTACAGAAACCGCTTTGTCCGTGCTGACAAACTTAATGTTCTGCAAGTGCTGTTAAGAAATATTATTGTTATATATTATTACAGACTTGTTTGCAGGCATGTATTAATTAAATTTCATGTATAAGTCATATGTCAATTTATTCGGTGTTATAACGGTCTCAAGACACTAAAAACCGACAATGCACTGGTTTAACAAAATAAAACAATGCTTTTATTAAGCCAAATGTGTATTTTGAAGAATGAATCAAATATATAAGATAAATTAGAATGCATTTTATAAAATACATGTTAATAATCATTTTGCTGATATGTATTTGATATTATAAATGATGATTATCTCGATGCAAGAACTCTAATCGTATTATCATTTTACTGGGTGTGTGCTAGCGTTTGGTATTTTTAATTAACGATCAAAATATAATAGGTGTTTTAATGATAACTTTAAAAAGAACCAACTTCATCACATGAATCGAATTATTTGTTTATTATTTCTTATTTCCGAAATGTGTTATACGTGGCATTTAAGCAAGTTTTTCCTGCCTTAAATTACCATAACTCCAAATATTTTTTCAAAAACGAGACTTGAAACTAGCACAATTTGTGTTACATAATCAGAAAAACTACTGCGAGATGTGATTAATGACATTATAATGTAAGTTATTTACGGTCTGGGAAGTTTCTAGCAATGATAATAGGTTTGTGCTAAAAAGAGCCAATTCAAAACCGTACTATAGAAGGATTGCACGACTGATAAAAACAAGTAAATTAATATTATATCATTTGTAAAGAAACAATTGCTTTCAACAATAATAGTTTTTGTTCAGACATACATTGTATACCGGTTCGTGTTAGTTATTTTGTGTTGTGGGCTTGTGATCCATCTAAATGTTATTTGTTTGCATCTATATGTGGAACGTGCTATGTGAAACGGGGGTTTAATGAATGTGCGTAAAGTGTCGTCCCAGATTAGCATGTGCAGTACACATAGGCTACTCACGGACGACACTTTACGCTATTATGATTTTTTCGTTTTAAGAAAATCTCTTCTTAGCAACAATTCAAATTAGGCGGAAAGTGTCGTCACTGATTAGCTTGTGCGGACTGTAAAGGGTAATATGGGACGATACTTTACGCGCATGCATTAAACCCTCTTTTCACAGAGCACGGACAATGTTTTATTGTACATTATATTTTACTATTCATTTGAAACTAGTTCGATTTCTGAGTCTTCTGCTTGTCAAAAATAATAACACAATTCTAATGCAATACAGCCAATAAATATTATATTGATATTATTGAATGTTAGAATGACAATTTAAATGATATTGATGTTGCCGAGTCTACCTTTCCCTGTATTGCTAGAGCCGCCAACAGTAATTACATCTCCTTTGTTGGTGTCGGATGTACGTCCGCCGGTAACTGCCCCAATGATGCTTGCAATTCCCGATCCGGCATCTAGCATTTTGGACACATTAATGAGTTTGGCGTTTATATGAAGAGCGTGCATACGAAATTATTGTTCTTTTAAAAATAAAATTACCTAACAAAATTATTGATATCGATTAGCATCTGGTGGTGTTTAATTTCAATTGAAATTATCTGAAATAACGCGTTAATGCTTCCTTTTTAATTATGGGGAAAGTGTTTGCTTCAGCTCGCCTACGTGTTTGCAATGACGGTTCCATGCGGTGACCAGAGCAGGAATCAATTTTTTGTTAAGTGTCATTGCTTTATGTATAGAAAATTGGTCATTGCTTTAATTTCAATATAACTAATTGAAGCTTCCGCTACATGGTCTGGCGGATGGCAAAACACACGTTCGAGATTATATAACTGATGTTTAAATGATCTTATATTTGACACTTAATTCATAAAGAATTTTAGTTAAAAAACAAATAATAGTACACCCAGAAGAACATTGGCAATATATATTGCATAAATTATTGTTGACAATTCAGTCGCGTCTTTTAATACATATCTAAATTTAAAAACCGCCCATTGAAATTTGTGTACAACATTAATTTATATAGTCTTGGTAAAACTAATATATATCTAACATTAACATTAACGAAACTAATAAAATTAATTCAGAGCAAACATTACCTTTACCATTTGTGCAGCACTTCCCTATACCCCCGTTCTTCCTGAACATACACGTATGTCCAGTCGGACATTGTATGAAGTCGTTACAGAAACCGCTTTGTCCGTGTTGACAAACTTCATGTTCTGCAAGTGCTGATAAGAAATATTATAATTTTAAAGTGAAATTATTACTATCGTACGTGCAATATCCGTTCTCATGTGATGAAAAAACAAAATGCGTCAAAAGATGTAAAATATATATATGCCCCTAAAGTTAATGCCTTTAAAGAACGGGCTAATTTAATTAACAATGAATAGTAAATAATTTTTTATCTCAATGTTATAAAAACAAATTAAAATTCATAACCGCTGACTATGAATTGTTACAATGCATAATAACCTGAGAGCACAATATTTCTATATCAAACATCATACGTTCACCAAGGAACACTAATTATAAAAGTCCCATATTCCTCCTACGCATTTAACGTCAAAGAAAGGGAAATAAAGTCGATGACATATGACCTTGAGTTTAATTTTTAAGTTGACCTTTAAAATAGAAGCGGTGAGAATAATTCGTGACGAATTATCTGGTTATGAATTCGAATTAATATTGACATCCTTCGATACTTTTGAAATGTATCAGAAACAATTATCTACGAGATGTGACCTTAGAATGAGTCGTTGACTCTTCACGAAGAAAGATGAGACATGGTAGAATCTAAACATTATTTCGTTCGACCTTTAATTTTGACCTTGAAATGTCATTTAGGTGCATGGAATATGTTAGTACTACATTTTTTGCTTAACAGTTTTATTATCAAAAGTTAACTTAAAATCCTTCTTGGCTAACAAATATAACAGAGCGGTGAAACACTTTTCAATGTTATGATGACTTTGATAATTGCTTTAACCTCAAATACAATTCAGTGCTTACGTCCGTCTGTATTGGTGGGACCACCGACTGTGATTATTCCATGTTCTTTTTTGATGTCACTCGAACTTCCGACAGTACCTTATGAAGGAAATGAAACGCTACAGAAAGTTATCAGACGAGAAAATATAAATAGCTCCATTAATTCAAATATTCAAAATAAAACTCCTGTGTAAGAAAAATGAAACAAATATTGCTTCGTTAATGGATATTCATCAATCACTTTCATCTTATATTTGTACATGCGTGTGTTACTAACATGGCATTTAAGAGACGCTTAAAATAATAAAAACATGCATGATGGTGTAGTTGCTCCTTAAGGTGGAATTATTGAGAAAGCTACCAATTTATTCAACTTCGTTCTCTTTCTATTAAATTAATATTAAATTATTCCAAATGAACGCACTAAATGATATATTTAAAAAATTATATGTGAAAAATGTCTTATAATATACAATTTATGTATATATATATATATATAGTGTATACAGCATTAAGTCGCATTATATTTTCCTATAACTATAAAAAAATATGCTAGCCTTACCCGGTGCATTTTTACAGCACTTGCCCATGGTATTCCCGTCAAAATATTGACATATGTAACCGTCCGAACATTTGATAAAGCTGTTGCAGAGACCGGATTCACCATGTTTGCATATTCCAGATTCTGAATTAATAATTCTTTTTTTTAAGAAAATGAGTATTTCATTTTTTAAATATAATTCGACTTTTAAAAGAATTTAAAAATATTTAATTTGGTTATAACCAAGGGAAAATAAGTGTGGTAGAATAATGTATTTTAAATCGGCAAAGTAAACACGTAGCGTTTTGCATGCTTTTTGCGTTAAAAACACATACTTTAAAAACGATCCAGAACAATTAAATGGAGAAAATTTAACTAACTGGCGATAATCTTTCAGTGACCATTGGCCTTTACAATACATACACCACACCATGATAAACACTCAAACAGTTATATAAGCTACATTCTTACTCAACAAATGTTCCACCAGCACAATGTTCAACAAACTACTACAATTACTAATGAAATATATTTAAAAAGAATGCATTCGACGGATGTTTATACTGTTTCCGTACCCGTTACTCCAACAGCGGAGCTTCCTCCAAAGTTAATTGTGTTCGCAGAACCTGCGTCCGTAGGTGTACCACCTCCGTGTCCACCTTATTACGACAATTAAGTGTAATGGTATGACTTGTTTTGGTAAAATCAAATAACCTTTCCGATGATAATTATGAAGAGATCAATATTTACATATACGGCTTGTTTGCAAAATGTTGTATATTTGTACGCGTTGTTTCTTATTTATTAATATTATTTATTTATGGTTTCTTATTTATAAATATTATCTTTTTATTTTTGCAAATCCTTACAACTGTTTTGAATGATACCATCATAAATTTGTTAATAAAGTTTTAACCATAGTCCGGCACACTTCACCAATGCGCATACAGCGTGCAGGATCAAGTGACTTTTGGGGTTTTCCACATTTTAACATGTACGGATTTAAACGACGGTAAGTGGTGCTTTATTTCAAATCACGTTTTAAAACAAGTTTTCTTAAGAATTTTAACTGGTGCATAAAAGACAGATTGTATGCTGCTTATGGCAATGTGAAATACATCAGAATTACTGTTATTAAAAAGCAGGTGTTTTTGTTCAAAAATTCCGTTTTTACTGCATTCATTGTACATGTTTTGTGTAACGCAACTTAAAATTTTGTCACCGATTTAAGACGTATTCAAGGATTTATTCTTATAACTTAAGATATCGGCACAAGCTGCAAGACAATCTGTCTTTTATGCTTAATAGATTTTTGCAAATGTATTTCAACTACTTGATATATCTGCAAAAATTAAGTTCTTAACGGCGAGATAACATTCTGTCTAGCCCGTGTGTAAACCCCTGAAAACCCCGTTGATTCTGCATCCTGGCATATATATATATCTATATATATGCTAGAGTTACCATACAAACTGACGTTCTTTGCTTGGATAGCCCGACCTTCGAATTCCTATTTATCTGCTTGACTGACTTAAACATAGCTATATTTAATTATATCGAAAATAACTTGGAAATGCGTGCATTTACATCTCACTAGGCATATACTTACTCTCAGTGACGTCCTTACCTTCGAGTTTACCAATCTTTCTTCGAAGTTGCTTTCGGCCTTTATCGTTCTTGTTGACACCATCGCCACTGATGTCAATTGCTGTATTGGCACTGGCCCTAACATCGTTTCCACCTAATTACGACAGGAAATTGTATGTGACGACTACTTTCGATAAGCTCAAACAACCTTTCCGATAATCATTATGAGGTATTCAATAGTTATATGTATGGGATGTTTGACACAGTTTGGAGATGTGTTCACATTGTTTCTTATTAAAAACGTATGTTTTTAAGTTCCGTGACAATTCTTAAAAGTAAATTATGAATTTAAATTATGAACGGAAATAATAAAGCTATTTATAAAACTGTTAAACTAATTTTGTCAGGCTACAATATGCTCAAAACAAATCTATGATATTTATTTTACAAGACAAATATGGTGTACATTAAGAACAGACCAGTATATTGTTATTGTTTATATATAGGGTTTTAAGCGCATGACTGGTTTGCACACATGCATGTGCTAAATCAATAAGCGATAAACACACTAATTTATTAAAAACTACTTCAACTGTTTTGAATGATACCATCATAAATTTGTTAATAAAGTTTTTAACCATAGTCCGGCACACTTTACCAATGCGCATACAGGGTGCAGGATCAAGTGACTTTTGGGGGTTTCCACATTTTAACATGTACGGATTTAAAGGGATCTTTTCACGCTTTGGTAAATTGACAAAATTGAAAAAAGTTGTTTCAGATTCGCAAATTTTCGTTTTAGTTATGATATTTGTGAGGAAACAGTAATACTGAACATGTACCATGGTCTAATATAGCCATTATATTCATCTTTTGACGATTTTAAAACCTAAAAATTATAAAGCGTTGCAACGCGAAACGATTGAATAATTTGGAGAGTTCTGTTTTTGTCCATAAATTTTGTGAAACTACGAAGATTGCTTATATAAGGTATAAAATACTTTAAGTATGTGTACTCGGCGGAATAGTTCAGTAGGCTAAAGCGTTTTTACTTCAAGACTCTGGCAGGACTCCAGGGGTCACTGGTTCGAAACCTGGTCCGGGCAATGTTCTTTTCCTTTTTTTAATTTTATTCTTGATTTTTTACTAGAGCTTTTATGATCCAATGTTTACATTAATCGATATAAAGCATTTAATGAATGAGTTAAAAAATGCCAAATCTGTGAAAAGGCCCCTTTAAACGACGGTAAGTGGTGCTTTATTTCAAATCACTTTTTAAAACAAGTTTTCTTAAGAATTTTAACTGGTGCATAAAAGACAGATTGTATGCTGCTTATGGCAATGTGAAATACATCAGAATTACTGTTATTAAAAAGCAGGTGTTTTGGTTCAAAAATTCCGTTTTTACTGCATTCATTGTACATGTTTTGTGTAACGCAACGTGAAATTTTGTCAACAATTTAAGACGTATTCAAGGATTTATTCTTATAACTTAAGATATCGGCACAAGCTGCAAGACAACCTGTCTTTTACGCACTATAGATTTTTGCAAATGTATTTCAACTACTTGATATATCTGCAAAAATTAAGTTCTTAACGGCGAGATAACATTCTGTCTAGCCCGTGTGTAAACCCCTGAAAACCCCGTTGATTCTGCATCCTGGCATATATATATATCTATATATATGCTAGCGTTACCATACAAACTGACGTTCTTTGCCTTGATAGCCCGACCTTCGAATTCCTATTAATCTGCTTGACTGACTTAAACATAGCTACATTTAATTATATCGATACTAACTTGGAAATGCCTGCATTTACATCTCACTAGGCAAATACTTACTCTCAGTGACGTCCTTACCTTCGAGTTTACCAATCTTTCTGCGAAGTTGCTTTCGACCTTTATCGTTCTTGTTGACACCATCGCCACTGATGTCAATTGCTGTATTGGCACTGGCCCTAACATCGCGTCCACCTAATTACGACAGGAAATTGTATGTGACGACTACTTTCGATAAGCTCAAACAACCTTTCCGATAATCATTATGAGGTATTCAATAGTTATATGTATGGGATGTTTGACACAGTTTGGAGATGTGTTCACATTGTTTCTTATTAAAAACGTATGTATTTAAGTTCCGTGACAATTGTTAACAAGTAAATTATGAATTTAAATTATGAACGGAAATAATAAAGCTCTTTATAAAACTGTTAGACTAATTTTGTCAGGCTACAATATGCTCATATGCTAGCGAGCCTAGCGTTACATCATATTGCTGTAATTCTTTTCGTATCATATTACAAGATTTTGTAAACAAAAAGAATACATTTTAAATACATATTATGTACCAGTGATGAAACTCAAGACGAATCCAATGATGGGTTTTGTAAAACCGTTGTAAATGGAAAATATTTTGTATTTTGGAAGATCCATTGTTAGCTCCACAAAAGGCCGGCGCAAAATAAACATCATATTGAGTTTAGGGATTCATTTAATCTTGCAACCATAAAAGGGTGCTATCTACCAAAGGTTGAAATAGAAATATCTCTTCAAGTAACTCAAAACAAATTTATGATATTTATTGTACAGACAAATATGGTGTACATTAAGAACAGACCAGTATATTGTTATTGTTTACTTTTCGGATTTTATGCGCATGACTGGTTTGCACACATGCATGTGCTAAATCAATAAGCGATAACACACTAATTATTAAAAACTACTTCAATGATATCCAATTTAGTACCGATATTGCATAAATGTATTAATCAAATTGTATTTATATATAATATGTCAATTGATTCGGTGTAATAACGGTCTCATACACTCAACACCGACACTGCTCTGGTTTAACGAAACAAAACAACGCTTATATTAAGTCAAAAGTGTATTTTTTAAAAATGAATCAAATATATAAAATAGATAATATGGTATATTATAAAGGATATGTTAATATACATTGTTTGATAAGTTTTTTGATATTATAAATGACGATATTCTCGATGGAAGAACTTTAATTGTATTATTATTTTACTGGGTGTGTGCTAGCGTGTGGTATTTTTAATTAACGATCGAAATATTACATGTGTACACTGGATCGACTATAAATCAAAGCTGCATAAAAAGTACACGATAATATTTTAATTCATGACACGAAGAATGGCTATTTAATTATAACTTAAAAAATGAACCAACTTCATCACATGAATCATTTATTTTTCAGAATGTGTTATACGTGGCATTTAATCAAGTTTTTCCTGCCTTAAAGAACCGTTACTACATATACATTTTTTTTAAACTTGACTTGAAACTAGCACGATTTGTATTACATGATCAGAAAACTAATGCGAGATGTGATTAATGACACTATAGTGTTATTTACGGTCTGGGAAGTTTCTAGCAATGATAATAGGTTTGTGCTAAAAAGGGCCAATTCTAAACCGTGTAATAGAAGGATGGCACGGCAGATGAAAAGACGTTAATTAATATAATATAATTCGTAAAGAAACAATTGCTTTCAACAATACCAGTTTTTATTCAGACATATACTGGTTCGTGTTAGTTATTGTGTGTTGTGTGCGTTGGATCCATCTATGTGTCGCTTATTTTCATCTATATGTGGGACGTGCTATGTGAAACGGGGGTTTAATGTATGTGCGTAAAGTGTCTTCACAGATTAGCATGTGCAGTCCACACAGGCTAATCAGGGACGACACTTTCTTCTGCTTTTATGATTTTTGTCGTTTTAAGAAAGTCTCTTCTTAGCAAAAATCCAGTTTAGGCGGAAAGGGTCGTCCCTGATTAGCTTGTGCGGACTGTTAAGGGTAATCTTGGACGACACTTTACGCAAATGAATTCAACCTTCTTTTCAGCCCAGCCCATTTGGTTTTGTACATTATATTTTACTTTTAATCTGAAACTAGTACGATTACTGAGTATTCAGCCTGTTTGAAATAATAACACAATTCTTATGGAATATAGCCAATGCATATGATATTGATAATATTGAATGTAAGCATGGCAATTTAAATGATAATGATGTTGCCGAAAGTACCTTTCCCTGTATTGCTAGGGCCGCCCACAGTAATTACATCCCCTTTGTTGGTGTCGGATGTTCGTCCGCCGGTAACTGCCTCAATGATGCTTGCAATTTCCGATCCGGCATCTAGCATTTTTGAAACATTATTGAGCTTGGCGTTTACATAAAGAGCGCCCATACGAAATCAGTATTCTTATAAACAAACACCTAAGGAAATTATTGATATCGAATTGCATCTGGTGTTGAATAATTTCAATTGAAATTAATTGAAATTACACGTGAATGCTTCCTTATTAATTCTGGGCAAAAAGTGTTTGCTTCAGCTCGCCTACGTATTTGCAGTGACGGTTCCCACACGTTAACCAGAGCAGGAATCAATTTTGTTTAGTGTCGTTTTGTATTTGCTGTTTGTATAGACAATTAGTCATTGCTTTAATATAAATATAACGAATTGAAACTTCCGCTACATGGTCTGGCGGATGGTAATACACACGTTCGAGATAATATAACTGATGTTTGAATAAGCGTATATTCAACACTAAACTCATAAAGAATTTTATTTAAAAAACAAATAATTGAACACCCAGAAGAACATTGACAATATATATTGTATATATTATTTATTATAATTCAGTCGCGTCTTTAAATACATATCTAAATTTAAAAACCGACCATTAAAATTTGTGTACAGCATTAATTTATATAGTCTTGGTAAAACAAATATATATCTAACATTTACGAAACTAATTAAATAATTCAGAACTAACGTTACCTTTTCCAATTGTGCAGCACTTCCCTATACCCCCGTTCTTCCTGAACATACACGTATGTCCAGTCGGACATTGTATGTAGTCGTTACAGAAACCGCTTTGTCCGTGTTGACAAACTTCATGTTCTGCAAGTGCTGTTAAGAAATATTATAATTTAAAAGTGAAAATATTATTATATGTGCGATTTCCGTTCTCATGTGATGAAAAAAATGCGTGTCAAGAGATTTTACATATGCCCCTAAAGTGTATGCCTATTAAGGAGGGGCTAAATTCATTAACAATGCACAGTAGATAAGTTATTATCTAAATGTTGTAAGAACAAATCAAAATTCATAGCAACTGACTATGAATTGTTACAATGCATAATTACCTGAGAGCATAAGAATTCTACATGACACATCATACGTTCACCAAGGAACCCTAATTAAACAAGTATCATATTCTTTAAAATTATTGAATGTAAGATTGACAATTTAACTGATTATAATGTTGCCGAAAGTACCTTTCCCTGTATTACTAGGGCCGACCACAGTAATTACATCCCCTTTGTTGGTGTCGGATGTACGTCCGCCGGTAACTGCTCCAATGATGCTTGCAATTCCCGATCCGGCATCTAGCATTTTCGAAACATTAATGAGTTTTGCGTTTGTATAAAGAGCGTGCATACGAACTTATTATTCTTTTAAACATACAAACACCTAAGGAAATTAATGATATCGATTGGCATCTGGTGTTGAATAATTTCAATTGAAATTAATTGAAAATACACGTGAATGCTTCCTTATTAATTCTAGGCAAAAAGTTTTTGCTTCAGCTCGCCTACGTATATGCAATGACGGTTCCAACGCGTTAACCAGAGCAGGAATCGATTTTGTTAAGTATCGTTTTTTATTATGTACCTGTTTAATGCTTTTAACAAAATACAGGTTGTATCAATCGTTGAAATAAAAAATCCCGTATTACGCTACTCGCTGTTTCCAATTCCGTATTACCATACTAGCCGGACTACTTCGACCTATTTAATGACGTCACATTACGCGCACCGAAAATATAAATATTTTATATTACGAAATATATTACGTAGTACATCGTGTGACGTCATTTCTGTGACGAAACACAATAGTTTTATCTAAACTCTATGGAATTTAAGGACCTGTCGGACGTGGTGTTTTTTAACAGTAAACTATTTGTTAAAAACAACGAACGAATTCAAAACGTATTTTGGAGTGTGTGTTTATCATGCATAAATGTATATTTTGATAGAAATACAAAAAAAATAGTGTGGTTTAAACTAAGTTTCGATAAAGACATGGAAGATAGAAGTGAAGTGCATTTTGTTTCAACGTTTTTGTTATAAACATCAGATAAACATCGTGACTTGTGCTATTTCGCATCACACTCGAGGCTCCGCCTCTCGTGTGATACGTCATCACACAAGCCACTCGAGTGATACAAACTCTCGGAACAATTGACTAGCGTAATATTCCGTATGTATTTGCTGTTTGTATAGACAATTGGTCATTGCTTTAATATCAATATAACGAATTGAAACTTCCGCTACATGGTCTGGCGGATGGTAAGACACACGTTCGAGATAATATAACTGATGTTTGAATGAGCGTATATTCAACACTTAACTCATAAAGAATTTAATTTAAAAACAAAAAAAATAATAGAACACCCAGAAGAACATTGATAATATATATTGTTTATATTATTTATTATAATTCAGTCGCGTCTTTAAATGCATATCTAAATTTAAAATTCACCCATTGAAATGTGTGAACAGCATTACTTTATATAGTCTTGGTAAAACAAATATATATCTAACATTTACGAAACTAATTAAATTATTTTTGAACTAACTTTACCTTTTCCATTTGTGCAGCACTTCCCTATACCCCCGTTCTTCCTGAACATACACGTATGTCCAGTCGGACATTGTATGTAGTCGTTACAGAAACCGCTTTGTCCGTGTTGACAAACTTCATGTTCTGCAAGTGCTGTTAAGAAATATTATAATTTTAAAGTGAAATTATTAGTATATGTGTGATTTCCGTTCTCATGTGGTGAACAAAATGCGTGTCAAGAGATTTTACATATGCCCTAATGTGTATGCCTTTTAAGGAGGGGCTAAATTCATTAAAATGCACAGTACATAAGTTATTGTCTAAATGTTGTAAGAACAAATCAAAATTCATAGCAACTGACTATGAATTGTTACAATGCATAATTACCTAAGAGCATAAGAATTCTACATGACACATCATACGTTCACCAAAGAACACAAATTAAAAAAGTATCATATTCTTTAATATTATTGAATGTAAGCTTGATAATTTAACTGATTATAATGTTTCCGAAAGTACCTTTCCCTGTATTACTAGGACCGCCAACAGTAATTACATCCCCTTTGTTTGTGTCGGATGTACGTCCGCCGGTAACTGCACCAATGATGCTTGCAATTCCCGATCCGGCATCTAGCATTTTGGACACATTCATGAGTTTTGCGTTTATATAAACAGCGTGCATACGAAATTATTGATCTTTTAAACATAAAACCACATAAGGAAATTAATGATTGGTGTATAATTTCAATTGAAATTAGTTGAAATAACACGTTAACGCTTTCGTATTTATTCTGAGCAAAAAGTGTTTGCTTCAGCTCGCCTACGTATTTGCAATGACGGTTCCCATGAAGTGACCAGAGAAGGAATCATTTTTTGTTTAGTGTCGTTTTGTATTGGCTGTGTGTATAGACAATTGGTGATTGCTTTAATATCAATATAACGAATTGAAACTTCCTCTACATGGTCTGGCGGATGGTAATACACACGTTCGAGATAATATAACTGATGTTTAAATGATCGTATATTCAACACTTAATGCATAAAGAATTGTATTTAAAAAACAAATAATAGTACAACCAGAATAACATTGGCAATATATATTGTATATATAATTAATTATAATTTAGTCGCGTCTTAAAATACACATCTAACTTTAAAAACCACCAATTGACATTTGTTTACAGAATTAATTTATATAGTTTTGGTAAAACAAATATATATCTAACATAAACGAAACTTATTAAATAATTCAGAGCTAACGTTACCTTTTCCATTTGTGCAGCACTTCCCTATACCCCCGTTCTTCCTGAACATACACGTATGTCCAGTGGGACATTGTATGTAGTCGTTACAGAAACCGCTTTGTCCGTGTTGACAAACTTCATGCTCTGCAAGAGCTGTTAAGACATATTATAATTTTAAAGTGAAAATATTATTATATGTGCGATTTCCGTTCTCATGTTACGAAAACAATGCGTGTCAAGAGATGTAACATATGCCCCTAAAGTGCATTCCTTTTAAAAATGGCTGAATTCATTAAAAATGCACAGTAAATAAGTTATTATCTAAATGTTGTAAGTACAAATGAAAATTCATAGCAACTAACTATGAATTGTTAAAATGCATACTTACATTAGAGCATAAGAATCCTACATGACACATCATAGTTTCACCAAGGAACACTAATCAAACAAAGTATCATATCGCTCCTACGCATTTAACGTCAAAGAAAAGGGATTAAAGTTGAGGACATAATACCGTGATTTAAATTTTTACTTTGACCTTTCACATAGAAGCGGTGAGAATAATACGTGACCCATTATCTGCTTATGCATGTAAATTTATATTGACATCTTTAGATACTTTTGAAATGTTGCAGACACAATTATTAAAGAGTTGTGACCTTAGAATGTGTCGTTGACTCTTCACGCAGAAAGATGAGACATGGTTAAATCTTAACATTATTATTTTGACCTTTCATTTTGACATTGAAATGCCATTTATGTGCATGGACTTTGTTTTTAATAAATTGTTTGCTTAACTATTATATTATCAAAAGTTAAAGTAAAATCTTCTTAGGCTAACAAATGTAACAGAGAGAGAAAAACTTTGCAATGTCATGATGACCTTGATAATTGATTTACATTCAAATACAAATCAGTGCTTACGTCCATCTGTATTGGTGGGACCACCGACTGTGATTATTGCATCTTCGTTTTTGTTGTCACTCAAACTTCCGACAGTACCTTATATGGGAAATGAAACTCTATACAAAATTATCAGACGAGAAATTTTTAATAGCCCCATTAATACAAATATTCCAAATAAAATTCCTGTTTGAAAAAATAATGAAATATAAATTGCTTCGTTAATTGATATTCATCAATCGCCCCCATCTTTTATTTGTACATAAGTGTTACTAACATAGCGTTTAAGAGACGCTCATAATTATAAAAACATGCATGCTTGTGTAGTTGCTCCTTAAGGTCGAATTCTGCAGAAGGCTAAAGGGTTTAACCTGGTCCATCTTTGCAGCACTTCCCGAGTCCGCTGTCTTTTCTTAACATGCAGGTATGTCCCGCTGGACACTGTATAAAGGCGTTACAGAATGAATCGCTTTGTCCATATGCACACACATCGGGTTCTACAATACAGTTGCGTTGAAAATAAAGATGATTCATTTTCTAAACTAATACGGTATATACTTCAATTTTTTTTTAATTTAAAAAAATGGAAGGTCACATGATGATACTAATATAATGTCATACATTTGAATTATGTTTATAAGGATGCTACGTTCTCAGAATTTCGCATACGGATTAATATTGATCCGGATAAAGTTGCGCAAAAGACTTGCGAGACAAGGAAGTTTTTGAACAGGTTCATCGACAGTCTTTTGTTTCTGTTATGAACTATCAATTTGTATCCATTTTCAAATGTTCCTATATTCAGACAGAAAAGTACACACGCATGAAAACAAACAACAACGATTACATACTGTACCTCCCCATAAGATACAACGTACATTTTTATGTGACAATCGTTTTAGAAGGGCAACCGATGTTCATACGAGGGAACACAACACAATCCAAATGTACAACATTAGTGAGTAAAGTAAATTAAATAGTGTCAATATGTCAACACTTTTACACATATGGTAAGTTACACAACACTTTTTTTATAACAAGAATTTAATTAATAAACTTCGTCTTAACCACCAAAAAACCAAATGAGGCCAATCGACGTATTTATTATATATCATTATCACACACAACCAGTTGTTTTTTTCAATAAACAAAAATAAACGCATTTAAGGCACAATTGAACAAGTATGAGACACATCTTGTTATTGTGATTCTTTCTTTTGTTAGTGAAATATTTCTTATTATTATACCTCACTTTTATTCACAATGCTAAACTCCCATAGGCCATCGTGACATAGAAATACTGTCAGACCCAGCGGGAAAAAATTTACTGTCCAAAAAGTACTGTCGCCCGCTGCCTTGGCAATCACGTGCCACCAGCGGGAAAAAAATTACTGTACAAAAAAAACTGTATCCCGCTGCCTCGGAATGTTCGAAAAATATACTGTCCCATTCGCGCATGCGCAATACGCAGTTTTGCCTTTCCGCTGTAAACAGACGACAAAATGGCAAGTAAACGTTTTTCAACGATGAGCGAGGAGGTTGTAAAGGCATTGGATCGTGACTAGGACTCTAAAAACACTAAACGTAAAGTTAAACATGGTATGAACTTGTACAACGAATTGTTTCGTTCCAATTACGTGGATCTTGGTGATCTCGTGGAAAGTCCAGCGGAACTTAACAACCAGTTATTGAGTTACGCTTTTTGTTTTTCTATGGCTATGCATCTGTACGTCAGAAAAACGGCGACAAACTAAAGAAAAAAATCTTTGGACAGTCTGATGTATGGAATTTCCAATCATCTCTTTAGCACGTATAACATTAATTTGAAAGACCAACAATTTTCATCAAGTAATGAAACCTACAAGTCAAAAGTTATGCAGCTTTAGCGAAGTGGACATGGAAGTGTCGACCACAAACCTGTAATATCCGACAGCGATCTTGAAAAATTAAGTGGCAACAGTGTACCGTTTAATATTAACATATTAACACCACATGTGGTTTTCAAAATAGGGTGTGGTTTAACTTAATGTACTACCTTCTGAGGAGAGGCCAAGAGAATTTAGGGTCAATGACGAAGTCAACATTACTATAGCAACTGATTCAACCGGGAGAAAGTTTATACACCAGGTCATCGCAGAATCAACAAAAAAATCACAAAAAATCACGGGTAGGTTCAATTAAACAAATATTATAATGTCAACCTTTCAAATCGTAGTAATTGTACTAAAATCTGGCAGTTGCTGCAAAGAATTTAACTATAAAAGGTGGCTGTTAATTTGTCTGACAGAGGAAAAAAACAACATAAATTACATGGAATGTTAGTGGTGAAACCGCATAATCTTTTAGCAAACATATCTATTTTTGGTTTCAGGCAATTTTAAATGTCAGACCAGTGTCTTATTAAATGAATTCATCTTTTTAGGATTGACGATACGCCTGATGATACCACAGGAGAAGGAAAGATCTACGAGCTGGCAGTACGTTTTGTCCAGTCCGATGCTTTGATAAATACCTATCTAATCTGAACCCTAAACTCGAAGCATTATGGCAAAGACCGTTAGAATCATTTCAAGAGACCAGTGACATTTGGTATTGTGCTGCATCATTAGGAAAGAATACTTTAACTGTGTACTTTTATTTTTGTTATCAAAATATAAATGGTAATTCATTGCTGAATTTAACTACAATTATTGAATCTTAAAATTATTCATGGTTCTTATGAATTGTTCATGTTTGAAAAGTTTGTTCGGTATAATACAATAAATATTACATGTCTGACAGGCTGACCCCTGTCAGACATGTAATATTTATTTTATTATACAGAACAAGTGATAAGAAATTGACTGTGTTAACCTTCAAATCCTCCTCGCTTATCGTTGAAAAACGTTTGCTGGCAATATTGTTTGCCATTTTGTCGTCTGTTTACAACTGTGTTAACCAGTGTACTTTTATTTTTGTTATCAAAATATAAATGGTTATTCATTGCTATATTTAAATACAATTATTGACTATTAAAATTGTTCATGGTTCTTATAGATTGTTCATGTTTGAAAAGTTTGTTCGGTATGATAAAATAAATATTACATGTCTGACAGGGTGACAGTAAATTTGTCAACTTTCGGAAAAACACTGTCAACCTCGGCTTCGCCTTGGTTGCCAGTATTTCCTCAAGCAGACAAATTTACTGTCACCCTGTCAGCCGTGTAATATTTATATACTATTTTAGCACAACAGAAAAGCATACAGCAAACACAGACGCAAGCGAATGAAAGCGGGGTTATAATTAAGAATGATTTTTTATTAAACTGGTTTTATGAGGTCAAGATTACAGATATACAATTTTAATATTCTCCTGTTATGATTAATAAAACGTTACTAGGTTAAAATATGAGCAACATGATTCAAATATGGCAGTTTCAGACGTATAGTATATAATTATAAATTAATGTGAATTATCGCGTCATTTTACATAATTTTCCAAATATATTTTCTTTCGTGTTTATACATCTATATCTTTCTTGATATGCAATATATTGATTTCAAACGCGTGTGCAGTCTTCAAAATCTTAAGACGAACAAGCACATAACAATACATTATAAATCGATTATATATAGTTTGAACAACAGATGAATAAAAACTCGTCTATTTTATGTCAGTATACACAAAAATTCACCAAATCTGGATGTGAACTACTAAAAGCAATGTTGATAAAAGCATTAAATCATACATTTATAAGCCAATACTTTTACATGACTATAGCAGCTGTTCAATATTTCAGTGTAATACAGTATTACCCTGTCGCACAACAATCATACAAATAATTATGAGAACAGTAATTAAAATTGATATTTTGTAAAAACTGAGATTGTTTACTTTTCTATAAATAACCGAAAATGAATCGTATAACCCGATCGTTAAATGAGTTATATGATAAATAAACAAAAGTTACGCTTATTGACATTTTCAAACCGAAGCGGTTGGGAGTAGATCTATTCTTGTTGACTTTTGAGAAACACATAAATATTGTCATGTCTGGCGACGCTTATGTATTGTTTAATTGTATTATACGTGTCATCACAAGTTCTTTCAATAAGGGTGACTTTTGTAGCACAAACATGAATGAAACCCGAAAACATAGCAAATTATTTATATTTGTACTTTTATTTACATAAATAACATTAAATACCTACCGTTATATTTGAACTCTCCACGTCGCCGATGATTGGGCGTTTTATAATTGCTATCATCTTTCTGATTTGTATAGGGCTTTCCGTCTACAACAGTGTATATACTTCATTCCTTTCGAAGAACACAGATATAATGTGCCGTATATAAAAATTACATATATAAAGTAAATCGCTTTTCTTTTAAAATAAGTATTATTTTCAAAACACTGCTCTACCTGGTCCATTAACGCAGCATTTTCCAATTCCAATACTGGACATATACATGCATGTCGAACCGGAAGGACATTTAATGATATTGTTGCAGAAACCGTTTTGTCCGTAGTCACAGACATCATGAACTGTCAAGACATAAATTGTACGTGATATATTATCAACATGTGTATTACTTGTTGATGTTTATTTATTAGCAAAATACGTTATATACGACTGATACGTTAAAACATAGAGCAATTTAAAAAAATTAGTAACGTAATCAATTATTTATAATCAACCTCAATCTAAAACTAATTATAATAATTGTCATCGGTGTTTACCGCTACTTATGGTAAAAACATCATGGACTTTACAGCACGTTATGTGATAATATAAATAAAGTACATATTTTAATATGTACATTTAAGTCGTTTAAACTTATAATAAGTAGTACCTGGAAGAATAATGTCGCTTTTCCTGTGGTCTTTAGTTACCTCTTTTCCCCTTCTTCCTTTTCGGCCGGGTTTACCATCTTTCGGAAAAGAAATTTGAATTATATTACAAGTAACTGACTTTAAATGTCTCAAAGTTGTTTATAAAGTCTCAGACCTTCGAACGTGAAGCCATGGGTTTTATCTGCATCAATGATTAAGCACTTATATTCCTGCACTGTGATAGTATGTATATTACTTTATTCATGCGCTACAATTCTGACTATCAGATGTACTAATTTTAATGCTAGTACCCTCCTTAGTATCCAGACTCTGCATTTTAAAATGAAGACGTGTGATTAAACAGTAGTGAATAAATTGTGTGACACAGGTATATACTAATTTTAGCTTTTTCAAAGTCCTACCTTTCAAACTATTTTCAACGGGATTCGATGCGCTTTCATGTAATACTACGCCTCCGCCGCCGACGCCAGATATTCCATCCTTGCAGCATTTTCCAAGTTTACCGTCGTTTCTGAACATGCATGTATGTCCAGCTGGACATTTTACCAGGTCGTTACAGAAACCGCTCTGTCCGAGCTCACAAACGTCGTGTTCTGTAATATAGTTCATTCAAATTATAATTAGATACGTGAGAAGGTTTTGTACATAATTAACAAGTATGCTTAAACATGGGGATTCTGAGGGCATATTTGTTGCGGCCGTGTCCAGATTAGAGATATGCTTACAGACTTAATACTGTTATGTAGATAAGAAAACTCGATGTCCTTCATCGAGTCCTAAAATGGAAACAGGTCAGGGTAAATACAAACTTTATATGTATTACTTTATTACATTATTTCTAGTCTAAATGATAGAATGCATGTACCATTATTTTTTGAGCTTTTTACGTTAAAGCCCGCGTACTCGTCTACTTATACGCTACTATAAATAGCCCGTTCATTGTAATATACTGTCTATAATGTTAGTGATGTGCTGCGATAGATAATCGATAACGTTTATTTATGTGATAGCCCGAGTGTACTGTCCTTACCTACAAAACTAGATACTTCACCAATATTGTCCTTTGGACGACTAACGTCATCTTAAATATAAATTATAAAACCATGTTCAATTGTTAAAAAGATTTGTATGAGGGTTAATAGCGGTCAATAAATTAACGGCATCAGTAACTGCAACGATCTTCTTCCGTAAGATGTTGATGGCTAAATAAAATGAGTATGGTTTAAACAGCTGACATATATATTATTTATGATTTTAAATTATTTTAAATGATTTTTAAAGTTATAAGTGCTGGTAATTGTTTCGATAACTTTTTTCACCTACAACGAACCTTTTTCGAAAGATGTTGATCGCTAAAATGCACTTATACGGTTTCCGTTGTCGATTGAATGTTAATTCAGTAATCGCAACTGGCTTTACTTGAAAATTCAAAATCAACGTTAAAAAAAGCAATTCTACTTATCCCGGAAAATAACATACCGTATTCATTTTATGCTCGCCTGTGATAACAAAGGAAATATCAGTGACCAAATACTGCACATTCGCTTTCAAACATTAACGAAAACTCAGAAAACAGTAAATAATTTGAGCCAATTGGGTTTAGAATGGCGTATTTTTATTGACGCCATGACGTAATATTCCTGCAGAGTTCAAACGTAAATCACTCTTCGATTTCGGCTTTCCGATCCGTTATTTTATTCGTACCGAGCCTCATATATTACAAAAAGATCAGGCAGTAATCTGTTTTTCTGATTATCATACCACTACACATGACACTACAATTGCTGTTTTGTTCGTCCGAAAACATTACTCTTTTCATGTAATGAGACAGTCAACAAATATATATGTTTTAAGCCTTTGAATTCGCATGTGGTCAGTACGAATTGTAAAATTGTAAATATCAAAATATACATTAATCGTTACTATTGATTATTGAATATTAAAATTGATGACAACATATGTTTATTAATCTTGAGTTTGTAAATTCATACTAAGGTTACGGGTCACTTAAAACGCAGTCAATAACTCATCAGTTACTATAACAACATATTAAACAGTAACAATTATGCGACTTAACGACTTTGTTTGGAAAGCACATTTTAAATGGAAGGAAATACATTCTTTTAAGTGGAGGTAAATATGTTCTCTGATATAACTGGTTTTGATAAACCAACTCGTGACAACTAAAATGCTCTGGCCTTACCTCCAGTACTGGACATTTCACCGATCTTGTCTATTGGACGACTTCTGTCATCTAAATAATAAATTATATTACAATGTTCAAAACATTTTAACTTCTTTAAAACGCTAATTGCGGTAAATAATACAAGGGCATTGAAAACTAAAACGACCGACTCCCGTAAAATTTAATGGCTATACAACACAGCTATGATTGAGGACAACTGAATAATAAACTGTTAAAGAATGCTCAAATTCGTTTAATGGATTTTTAAACTTATATATGATGGTTATTGATTCAACAACATTGTCATGTGGAACGAAACATATTCGTAAGTTTTTGATCGCTCAAATGCACTGATAAGGTTTACGAACATAGCAAGGCGGCACTTAAACTTTATATTAAATATAGAAATAGGCGATACTTGCAAATGTAAAACTAGCGTTGACAAACACACGTCTACTTACTCAGGTACAATAACCTATAGTTGTTATGTTATTTTCGCCAGCGGGTTCAGAGGAAATATCAGTGACTTATTACAGTAAAATCATTGTTTCAAACACTACTTAAACTGTTAAGTGACGTAATGATATATAGTGCTTAATTCAGACATTTATTAAATTTCAAATTAAAAACTAAGTAAATAACCGAAATGTACCTCGTCCTTTTTTACAGCATTTCCCCAAAACGCCGTCCTTGGGGTATATGCACTTATATCCATCTTTGCATTCAATATATTGGTTGCAAAATTCCCTACAGTCGTCGTAGTCTGAAGGGGGATGATCAATTTCAATTTAGTACCACATGAACTTATAAATTGCATATAAATGGCACACCAATTGTCATTTTGTTCGTCCGAAAACATAACTATTTTCATGAAATGAGACAGTAAAAAAAATATTTGTAAAGCCTGTGTATTCGCATGTGGTCAGTACAAATTGTAAAATTGTAAATATCATAATACATTAATCGTTAATATTGACTATTGAATATTGATAACAACACATGTTTATTAATCTTGAGTTTGTAAATTCATACTAAGATTACGGGTCAATTAAATAACAGTCAATAACTCATCAGTTACTACAACAACATTATAAACAGCAATAATTATCCGACTAAACGACTCTCTTTGGAAAGCACATTTTAAATGGAAGGAAAATTGATTATTTTAGTGGAGGTAAATATGCTCTCTGATATAACTGTTTTTGATAAACAAACGCGTGACAAATTAAATGCTCTGGCCTCACCTCCAGCACTGGACACTTCAACGATCTTGTCTATTGGACGACTGCCGTCATCTTAATAACAAATTAAATTACAATGTTCAAAACATTTTAACTTCTTTAAAACGCTAATTGCGGTAAATGATACAATGGCATTGGAAACTCAAACGACCGACTCCCGTAGAATTTTAATGGCTATAGAACACAGCTATGATTGAGAACAACTGAATAATAAACTGTTAAAGAATGCTCAAATTCGTTTAAAATATTTTTTAACTTGCATATGCTGGTTATTGATTCAACAACATTGTCATGTGGAACGAAACATATTCGTAAGTTGTTGACCGTTCAAATGCACTGATAAGGTTTGCGAACAATGCAAGGCGGCACTTAAATTTTATTTCAAATATAGAAATGGGCCATACTTGCAAATGTAAAACTAGCGTTGATAAACACACGTCTACTTACTCGGGTACAATAACCTATAGTTGTTATGTTATTCTCGCCAGCGGTTTCAGAGCAAATATCAGTGACTTATTACAGTAATTTCATTGTTTCAAACAATATTAAGAACTGTTAAGTGACGTTATCATAGATCGTGCTAATTGCAGACATTTATTAAATTTCGAATAAAAAACTTAGTAAATAACCGTAAATTACCTCGTCCCTTTTTACAGCATTTCCCAAAAACGCCGTCCTTGGGGTATATGCACTTATATCCATCTTTGCATTCAATATATTGGTTGCAAAATTCCCTACAGTCGTCGTAGTCTGAAGGGGGATGATCATATTTCAATTTAGTACCACATGAACTTATAAATTGCATATAAATGGCACACCAATTGTCATTTTGTTCGTCCGAAAACATAACTATTTTCATGTAATGAGACAGTCAAAAAAAATTTTTTTAAGCCTATAAATTCGCCTGTGGTCAGTACAAATTGTAAAATTGTAATTATCATAATACATAAATCGTTAATATTGACTATTGAATATTGATAACAACACATGTTTATTAATCTTGAGTTTGTAAATTCATACTAAGGTTACGGGTCAATTAAAAAAGCAGTCAATAACTCATCAGTTACTATAACAACATTATAAACAGCAATAATTATCCGACTTAACGACTCTGTTTGGAAAGCACATTTTAAATGGAAGGAAAATTGATTATTTTTAGTGGAGGTAAATATGTTCTCTTATATAACTGTATTTGATAGACCAACGCGTGACAACTCAAATGCTCTGGCCTTACCTCCAGCACTGGATACTTCAACGATCTTGTCTATTGGACGACTGCCATCATCTTAGTAATAAATTAAATTACAATGTTCAAAACATTTTAACTTCTTTTAAACGCTAATTGCGGTAAATGATACGATGGCATTGGAAACTAAAACGACCGACCCCCGTAAAATTGTAATGGCTATAGAACACAGCTATGATTGAGAACAACTGAATAATAAACTGTTAAAGAATGCTCAAATTCGTTTAAAATGCTGGTTATTGATTCAACAACATTGTCATGTGGAACGAAACATATGCGTAAGTTTGAACATTCAAATATTTTCAAAATAATTACAATGCTCGTAGTAACAAGTATTTATTAACTCTGATAACTGTTGTCATTTAACATTCATTGCGAAAGAAGAACTATTTTGACAAACCAACAAAACAAAATTGATTTAATGCAGGGTAGTCACAACTGTGGCACAATTCCCTTCTATAAATGACATTCAGTATGTTCGCTCATTTACTTCAATGAAAAAGAGTACGCTAGTTTATAATACAAACCTACTAACAATGCAGATATGGTATTCGATTTGCACTGTTTTGAATAAGAGAAACAGTTTATGGCAATGGCATGAATTGAAAAATTAAAAACTTACCATTCAAAATACTCCCAACCAGATTAGACACACCGTCTGGTAGTCCTACAATACTGCTGATTCCCGTGGCACCGATCGTGTCTTTTGGACGTCTACCGTCATCTGTATGATACATATGAAAACAATATTCAAAAAATGAAAAATGATTTTTCAAATAGTACATGTAGGTATATGATGTAAGACCGTTGTAAACTGCAACGACCACTTCCATGAAATTCTGATCGAATAATGCAAAATATTGTCTACGATCACGTTTATTTGATTATGAAATCTGTTTCTTCGGAGGAAATAATGAGAATTAACATATTGTGAAAAAATGAAAACAATATTGATTGTATCTTTACACCCATGCAGCGACGTTCTTACCTCGAAGTTTTCCCTTCTTTCTTCCATGCCGCTTTCCTGCATTATCGGTCTTGTCTGAATCATTAACGATGTCAATGACGATGTTTGAGCCAGCTCCAATATTGCTTCCATCTAATACCGAAAATATTCGCTTGATAACTGTATGTGGTCTAACACATCGACGTCCCATTAAGTAATGACGCATTACATAATTATATGCACTGTTTTTTAAGTTTAATTATGTATTTTTAAATATTGTATATGCAGGCATCTTATGGTTTCGTCGGTAAGTTTGCATCTGCTTTTGTGTTTGTTATCAACTAATCAAATAACGTTTAACGTGTCAACTTCAATATTGATTGTTCTAATAAAGCAGACATAACTAATCCTACAACAGAGCGCATATTGAGTTCAAATTGAATAATATGAATATGATCGTGTTTGTCATATTTGCTTACCTTTCAATATACCCCCAACCAGACTCGATACACCGTCTGGAACCCCTGCAATACCGTTGATTCCCGAGGGGCCGATCTTTTCGTTTGGACGTCCACCGTCAGCTGAGTAATAAAGGGGAAAACATTGCTAAAACACTTTTAAATAGATTTTTTAAATTATACATGCTGGTTAATGATTGAACGGCACAATAAAGATTTGTTGTGGAGCTGTTCAATGTCCGGTGACACATAATTGTAAGACGCTTTTATGCTTATTCCATAGAGTAGTTTACTTTTCAAGAACACAACAGGTTTGTTTTAGAGTACGATTTTAATATAAATTTTTAAATAGTTGTCATTGTATTTGAAGAGGAAGACATTCATTGTTTAAGAAATGTGTGATATTTTGACATGGGAACAAAACGCAACTTCCGGATTAGGTTACACTCTATGCGGTTGTTTCATAGCAGTGGAAATAACCTTCACTTATACAGTACCTAAGTACGCTTACTTACATAAGTAGAAAACAGAACGTTGCTTCATAGTTCATACCTGTTTACAATGCAGACATGTGTTGTCATTGCACTGCGTTGAAATTAAAAACAATTTATATGACTTTTTTGAACGTGTTTGCCAAATTAACTTACCGTTCAAAATACTCCCAACAAGATTAGATGCACCTTCTGGTAGTCCTACCAAACCGCCGGTTCCCGTGGCACCGATCATGTCTTTTGGACGCTTACCGTTATCTGAATAATAAAGGAGAAAACACTATTCAAATGATGTCAAATAATTTTTAATTATACATGCAAGTTCATGACTAAACATCATTTTAAAGTGTGACGACCTACTTCCGTAAAATTTCGATCGATAAAATGTACATATATTTTTTACAATCACGTCAATTTAATTAATGTCATTCATTGCTCCGGAGGTGAATATAACTATTTATATCTTGTGACAATCATATTTCTGTCATCGTTTGATCCACGCAGTGCTATTCTTACCTCTATGTTATGCTAGGCGTTTGTTTCATAACTGTGGCAATATCATTCACTTTTACAGTACCTAAGTACGCTAACTTACATAAGTAAAAAACAGAACGTTACTTTATAGTTCATATCTGCTTTCAATGTAGACATGCGTTGCAATGGTACTGTGTTGAAAACAACTTATATGACCTTGTTATTGTTTGCCAAATTTACTTACCGTTCAAAACACTCCCAACCAGATTAGATACACCTTCTGGTAGTCCTACAATTCCGTTGATTCCCGTCGCACCGATCTTTTCTTTAGGACGTATACCGTCATCTGAAACACAAATTAGAAAATTATATTCAAATAATTTTAAATGATTTTTAAAATTAAACATACATGCATCTTATTAACCTGCACAGTAAACTACAGCGGCACACTTACGTAAAAGTCTGATGGATGCATGCAAAATTTGGTTTACGATCCCATTGTGTTTTGTGTAATCTGTTTCTCCGGAGTAGATAAAAAGAATGTGCATCTTGTGACAGCAATAATTATTTAATCGGTACCGCCATTCAATGGCGTCCTTACCTCCAGGCTGTCCCTTCTTTCTTCCACGCCGCTTTCCTGCATTATTGTTTTTTTCGTCACCATTTCCAACGATGTCGATGACGATGTTTGAACCAGCTCCAATATTGTGTCCATCTAATTCCGAAAATAATCACTTGATAACTATCTTTGGTCGAACCAACCAGCGTCCCATTAAGTAATACGCATTTATTATTGTTAAACATTTGTTTAAATGAATCGTATGGTTTCGTCGGTCAGTGCGCTTTAGTTTTTGTATTTATTATCAACTTTTGGTATAATATTTTAAGTGTCAACCTTAATAATGAAGGTACTCATATGCAGTAATAACTCATGCAACGTAACTGCACAAAATGCATTTAAATTGAAAACTATGTATATTATCGTGTATGCCAAATTAACTTGCCTTTCAAAATAGTCCCAAACAGATTAGATACACCGTTTGGTAGTCCTGCAATACCGTTGATTCCCGTGGCACCGATAGTGCCCTTTGGACTTTTATTGTCATCTGTGTTATAAAGGAGAAAATAAGGTTCAAAGACTTACGAATGACTTTAAATTTATTCACATGCTGATAAATGATTAAACGGAATCGTAAAGAGGTTCGTGAAGGTGTTCAATGTCCGGTGACACATCATTCTAGAAAGCTCTTGTGTATATTCCATGGCTTATTTAATTTTTCTAAAACACAATATATAACTGGTAGACTAAGAGGTGAATTTAAATGTTTATACTTTTGCTATTGTCAGTTACAAAAAAAAACAATCGATGTTTAATGAGTTTGTAATATTGCGACATGCGCAAAGAAAACACATCTTCCGTATTAGATTAAATGCTAGGCTGTTGTTTCATAGATGTGGCACATTTCCCGTCACTAAACAACAGCAACTAAGTACGTAAAGTTTCATTAGAAAACATAACGTTACTGTATTATACATATCTGCTAGAAAATTATGGAGCAAACTGTCACTTTAAAACACAAGATTCAATTATAGAAGTGTCAAACATTCATCACATTTATATAGATGTAAGTCAATTACCAGCTCCCTTTTTACAGCATTTGCCCAAAATTGTGTCTTTCGTGTAGATGCATGTATACCCATTTTTACATTCAATATATTGATTGCAAAAGTCAGTGCAGTCCTCATAATCTGAAAAAGAATAAAAAATATAGCGATACTTGACTACATAAACGTGTTCGCAATTAAAAGACAACATTTACACACATTTATACCTTTATGTGTCAAAACTTATAAAAACAAAATTTAAATATTATTAAAAACATATTATCAATAAATTCGTTGTGAATATTTTCCGAGAATACTATTCTCATCAAATGAAGCGAATTGAACATCAGATATTATGTTTAATATTTAAAATAACGCCATTTTATTCGTTGAGACAGTGATCGATGAACGACTATATCATTTTTTAAATACTCAAAAGTCCAACTTTCAGCACGTTATCCTAGGTCTAAAAACAGCTGATGTTTTAACCAGTTCAATTACGGTAAAATGACGTTTGTGCAAACACAGCGGGGGCAAATTAGTTTATGTCACATAAATGACACCCTGTTATTCTTCCAACGTTTGGAGTGCATTTTATTTCAAGAAATCATTTACAAATACTGATTAATGGATTTTCGGAACAATAAATTCGTGTGCTGCTTTCAATTTTTCAATTTAATTCAAATTTAGTTACATAGGTGTAAACTACTTTATAGGTTAACTATTTTACTTTCTTGATTTTGTATTGTAAGTATGATTTAATCTTGGTTATTATGTAAACTAAACATATATCGTTTTATGTACAATTCATCATTTATTTATTACTGTTGTCATTCAACATGCATTTGTGCTATTTGTACGAGCCTTTGTTTTCTCTGTTGTGTTCGATCCAAATCGAGCTTAAATTATTTATGGATAGTTTATATACTTGTCAAACAATTTTTCTAATGTAATTATATAGCTTCAAAGACCCTTGATTGGTGAAAAGATCCTCTTCTGTTATATAATATTATATTCTCTTCTACTCTATTATATTCTGTAACTAACTGTTATTAAAAAGGGAAAGTTAGAATGTGATCTTAAATTCATTGGAAGTGAAACAAATCGACTCAGTCTAACAGTTAAAACCACACCTTATTTTATGCTTTCCGGTGGTTTATAGAAATATATCAGTGAATTAAAACTGATAATTCACTGTTTCAAACAGTGAACAATAACAGTGAAAATTATCGATAATTTCACTGTTTTACTGTGAAATGACGTCATATTTTAACGAAATAACGTCATTATTCCTGCAAAAGAATTCAGTTAAACTTTTTAACAATAAATAAACGGTGACAAAAAGCAGAAAATAAAAAGAAAATTTGTTGTATTCGGTGGAATATCGAATTTATTCACTCGTGATGATATAAAATATTATATTTTCTATGATCGCTCGTGAATTAAAATCGATAATCCACCGAATCCAAAAAAATATCTATTATATATTAAATGACCCTAAATTAATTTATGGCATTCTAGTAAATTTTATTAATAAAGCAAATCATTTTAGTGATCGTTACTATATCGCAATCGCCGAGAAGGCAGTCTTTACCTCCGAGGCTTGACACATCTCCCTGCTTTCTTCCTCGTCGTCTTTTACCCTTGCCTTTGTCAGCAGGATGGATCTCTGTTAAAACATGCTTTAAGGTATATGGTTCCTGTTTAAAGATTGATTCGAACAAGTAAATTTGTTGTCAAATATGATGTTTTCACCCTATACAAGCATTGTCCATTTGTTGGAAATGTTAATGTCACGTCAAAAAAGTACTCAACCAGGTCACCAAACACAAGTTGTTATACTCTACCTCTGCAAATTTTACACAGTTACTGCTGTACGAATATATTAATTACGAAGAAAGAACAATTGGAAAACATACTTTTACATAATTGCGGTTTCAGACATTCATCATGCAGTTAAAAAAACCAGTGAATTACCGGGTTCTTTTTTACAGCATTTTCCCAAAATATTGCTTTCAGTGTATGTGCACGTATATCCATCTTTGCATTCAATATATTGGTTGCAAAAGTCAGTGCAGTCTTCAGATCCTATATAAAGAAGTACATTTTTGAATGCATACATAGTTGGAAGAGGAAATGAAAACAATAGTCGCATATTTAGTATCACTTAAAACAGACTCAACAAATCTTGCTATTCGCCCAAACAGGAAACATTTATAAAAGCCCAGAGTATACTTTTTTGCACATAATACGTATACGTGTTAAAACAATAGTTGTAATTTATAAATGTGTCTAATTATTATCCTGGTACATATCAACGACCATTAAATTCCAATCCAGAATGCAAAACAAACTGAACGTGTTTTTTAAATAATAAACGAAAGAGCATGCGATGAGTAAAATCATTAAATTGTGTAAATTATACATGACAAAAGTTGATTATATTGAACGTATACCATAATTAAATATATATTGTTATATATATGTATATATATATATATATATATATATTGTGTTATATATATATTGATTGGTGAATAGATCCGCTTCTGTTATATAATATTATGTTCTCTTCTACTCTATTATACTCTGTAACTAACTGTTATTAAAAAGGGAAAGTAAGAATGTGATCTAAAATTCATTGGAAGTAAAACAAATCGACTCAGTCTAACAGTTAAAACCACACCTTATTTTATGCTTTCCGGTGGTTTATAGAAATATATCAGTGAATTAAAACTGATAATTCACTGTTTCAAACAGTGAACAATAACAGTGAAAATTATCGATAATTTTCACTGTTTTTCTGTGAAATGACGTCATGTTTTAACGAAATAACGTCATTATTGCTGCGAAAGAATTCAGTTAAACTCTTTTACATTAAATAAACGGTGACAAGAAGCAGAAAATAAAAAGAAAATTTGTTGGATTCGGTGGAATATCGAATTTAATTCACTCGTGATGATATAAAATATTATATTTTCTATGATCACCCGTGAATTAAAATCGATAATCCACCGAATCCAACAAATATCTTCTATATATTAAATGACCCTAAATTAATTTATGGCATTCTAGTAAATTTTATTAATAATGCAAATCATTTTAGTGATGGTTAATATATCGAAATCGCCGAGAAGGCAGTCTTTACCTCCGAGGCTTGACACATATTCCTGCTTTTTTCCTCGTCGTCTTTTACCCTTGCCTTTGTCAGCATGATGGATCTCTGTTAAAACATGCTATAAGGTATATGATTCATGTTTAAAGATTGATTCGAACAAGTAAATTTGTTGTCAAATATGATGTTTTCACCCTATATAAGCATTGTCCATTTGTTGGAAATGTTAATGTCACGTCAAAAAAGTACTCAACCAGGTCACCAAACACAAGTTGTTATACTCTACCTCTGCAAATTTTACACAGTTACTGCTGTACGAATATATTAATTACGAAGAAAGAACAATTGGAAAACATACTATTACATAATTGCGGTTTCAGACATTCATTATGCAGTTAAAAAACACAGTGAATTACCGGGTTCTTTTTTACAGCATTTTCCCAAAATATTGCCTTCAGTGTATGTGCACGTATATCCATCTTTGCATTCAATATATTGGTTGCAAAAGTCAGTGCAGTCTTCAGATCCTATATAAAGAAGTACATTTTTGAATGCATACATAGTTGGAAGAGGAAATGAAAACAATAGTCGCATATTTAGTATCACTTAAAACAGACTCAACAAATCTTGCTATTCGCCCAAACAGGAAACATTTATAAAAGCCCACAGTATACTTTTTTGCACATTATACGTAAACGTGTAAAAACAATAATTGTAATATATGAATGTGTCTAATTATTATCCTGGTACATATCAACGACCATTAAATTCCAATCCAGAATGCAAAACAAACTCTTACGTGTTTTTTAAATAATTAACGAAAGAGCATGCGATGAGTAAAATTATTAAATTGTGTAAATAATACATGACAAACGTTGATTATATTGAACGTATACCATAATTAAATATATATTGTTAACGCTGTAAATGTATAACTAACTGTAATTGTGCCTTTTAACATTTGTTTCCATGTTAGTCCCGTAAGAAGCGCTCTTTTAGGAAAATAAAGAGAGACATCCGAATTAGTTGGGGAATTGTTTGGTTTACTGTCTTGACAGGGGTCGCTTATTGTTATTTATAAATGTATTGTAAAGCCAACTGCGTTCTTATGTTTTAGCCAAACCATATATTGTGAACTTCCGAGACATATGAATCATTTTCATTAATAATTATAAATATACATGTAGATATTAAGCGGACCTTTTTCACGTTTTTGGTAAAATGTTTTCTTTTTTTTTGGTAAATTGAAACAATTGTATGAGCACGGATGGCCGAGTGGTCTTAACGTTAGACTTTTACTCCAGGGACCAGTGTTTCGAGCCCAGCCGAGGATTACTTTTTTTCTTTCATAAATTTTATTCTTGTTCTTAATAGAGCTTTTCAGATCCAATCTTTACATTTTTCAATATTAAGCATTTAATGACAAACTTCAACGCATGCCGAAATCTGTGAAAAGGTAAATTTAAAAAATCGCGCAAAATAAGATGTTTTCGGATTAATAGGATAAACATGAATAAAACGGTTAAAAAATACGTAAGGTGGTCAATTATTTATTATAAACTTACTAAAAACAAATTCTCACACTTATCACATGTGTTTGCGAAAAGTAAATGTTTTTAACTAAACAGATCGGGAAGCACATAAACAGATTATTTATAAATTCATAACTGTAAAATAAAAATCCATAGCCCTTGGAATGGAAATTAAATTATGTATATATTTATATACCTGGCAGAGCAATCTCATTACTTCCTTTCAAGTCTGTTTTTATCTGTTTAAAATTTTGTTTGATTTTCTTTTTGTCATCCTTTAACTCATGTAAGTCGTCGTGTACGTCATCTAATTTCTCTTCTTTGTGTGATTTTTTATTTTTTAGGCGTTCAAGTTTGTTCTTCTGCTGTTTGAGTTTGTCTTTTGTTTCCCCTATATCTTCCTTTATGTCACCCTTTTGTTCTCCCTTTTTCTGAATTCTCTTTGTCAATCTATTAATTTTCTCGTTGATCGTTCTAATTTTTTCAATTTGAAATCTATCTGGAACTTTATCGGTTAAAAGCTTGTCTAATCGGCCTTGCAAATTTTCTACTCGCCTTTCTAACTTCTGGAGTTGCTGTTTTTTGTTTTCGAGCTCTCCACGAAGTTGTTGCAATTGATCTTTATTTTTGTCGGCGCGCTTTTCAATCGTATTTATTTTATTTTCAATTTTTTCTATGTCATCCTTTAGTTTTTGCTTTCTGCGAAGTATCTTGTGGATTTCTTGTTGTAAGATATCTTTCTTGTCATATAGTTTTTCCAGTGTGTGTAGTTTATTCTTGGTATCAGATGTTATCGGTTCTTTAACACAGCATACATGTCTCTGTTCGAAGCAATATCCTTCCGGGCAATCAAATGATGAAGAACATTTCGCAATAAAACCATTGTACGTCAGCGGCTCATCATCATTTGGACATGTATATTTTGCTAATAAAAAGACAGAAACAATCTTTAGTAAAATAAGTATGCGCATTCAGAATAAATAAAACCCAAATATTCACGAAAAGGTTCATACAAATTTTGAAATAAACTCATGTACAAATATTTTTTTAAGATTATCATTCATTTAATAATGACAAAGTTCCCATTATCTTTCAGCTCGGGAAAGAAACCCGGAAATGTAAACAATATTATTTACAAATTCAATTATGAAGTAAACGTCTCCAAATCTATGCCATAAACATTAGCGTTGACTTTTACTGATGACCTTACCCTTTGACCTAGGGACACATATAGGTATTGCACGCAATAGGTCATTCACAAATGAGTAACATGTGTGACATTATTTGAAAATTCTGCGTTGAACGATTTAGTATTAGTCTGCTTAAGCGTTTCGTTGCCCATATTTGACCCTTTATCTTTTTATTTGCCTTTAAACTTTAACATAGGGATTTTTGCCCAACGTGTTAAATCCGTTTCTAATTTGTTAAGAATTCCGGTAATAAGATGCTGACTTATTAAGTGATGGTAATCACACAGAACAGTATGTATGCGAGAGTTTGAAAATTGACCTCTATCTGTGACCTTGATCTCAAAGACAATGTCACAAGCTTGCAACGCGTTAAGCAATCTCTACATGGTACACATTATTGGTAAGATGTTTTTAAAATTGCACTGTGAAATTTTAAGTTTTAACAAACGTTTACAGACGAACCAACTCACGCGCGCACCATATACCGCATATACACCGCACCGCTATGTTCAAAGCTTTATCAACTTCGACATGAAGGGAAAACGTATATCGGAAATATATGATCTACAGCTCTTGCAACAATTTAGTTACCTTCTTCGTTCTTGCAACATTTACCGATTCCATGTTGAATGCCAATAGGCAAAAACTGGCAGGTATAGCCTTCTGGGCACTTAAGGCCAATTAGTCCGCCGCAGAATCCGTACTGACCATTGTCGCACACGTCAAGTACTGGAATAAAAGAAACGCACAAGGTGAATGAGGTTTTAAGATTGAAGACTACGTTCATTCTATCAAATATAATTTTAGTGATTTTAAAATGCAAGACATAAAATTTAAAAATATCATATAATTGTCTGTGCATGCGATTGCACAACATAACTTACAAACTATACAAACAGTAGAATATTTTTTTAATGGAGGCTGATTTACGAATTACAAATCGGCGATGCATCTGCCTACACCAAATATAATATAAACAATAATGTATAAGGTATCTAATTTGATGACTACATCAAAATTAAACATACATGCATCTTATTAACCTGCACAGTAAACTACAGCGGCACACTTACGTAAAAGTCTGATGGATGCATGCAAAATTTGGTTTACGATCCCATTGTGTTTTGTGTAATCTGTTTCTCCGGAGTAGATAAAAAGAATGTGCATCTTGTGACAGCAATAATTATTTAATCGGTACCGCCATTCAATGGCGTCCTTACCTCCAGGCTGTCCCTTCTTTCTTCCACGCCGCTTTCCTGCATTATTGTTTTTTTCGTCACCATTTCCAACGATGTCGATGACGATGTTTGAACCAGCTCCAATATTGTGTCCATCTAATTCCGAAAATAATCACTTGATAACTATCTTTGGTCGAACCAACCAGCGTCCCATTAAGTAATACGCATTTATTATTGTTAAACATTTGTTTAAATGAATCGTATGGTTTCGTCGGTCAGTGCGCTTTAGTTTTTGTATTTATTATCAACTTTTGGTATAATATTTTAAGTGTCAACCTTAATAATGAAGGTACTCATATGCAGTAATAACTCATGCAACGTAACTGCACAAAATGCATTTAAATTGAAAACTATGTATATTATCGTGTATGCCAAATTAACTTGCCTTTCAAAATAGTCCCAAACAGATTAGATACACCGTTTGGTAGTCCTGCAATACCGTTGATTCCCGTGGCACCGATAGTGCCCTTTGGACTTTTATTGTCATCTGTGTTATAAAGGAGAAAATAAGGTTCAAAGACTTACGAATGACTTTAAATTTATTTACATGCTGATAAATGATTAAACGGAATCGTAAAGAGGTTCGTGAAGGTGTTCAATGTCCGGTGACACATCATTCTAGAAAGCTCTTGTGTATATTCTATAGCTTATTTAATTTTTCTAAAACACAATATATAACTGGTAGACTAAGAGGTGAATTTAAATGTTTATACTTTTGCTATTGTCAGTTACAAAAAAAAAAAATCGATGTTTAATGAGTTTGTAATATTGCGACATGCGCATAGAAAACACATCTTCCGTATTAGATTAAATGCTAGGCTGTTGTTTCATAGATGTGGCACATTTCCCGTCACTAAACAACAGCAACTAAGTACGTAAATTTTCATTAGAAAACATAACGTTACTGTATTATACATATCTGCTAGAAAATTATGGAGCAAACTGTCACTTTAAAACACAAGATTCAATTATAGAAGTGTCAAACATTTATCACATTTATATAGATGTAAGTCAATTACCAGCTCCCTTTTTACAGCATTTGCCCAAAATTGTGTCTTTCGTGTAGATGCATGTATACCCATTTTTACATTCAATATATTGATTGCAAAAGTCAGTGCAGTCCTCATAATCTGAAAAAGAATAAAAAATATAGCGATACTTGACTACATAAACTTGTTCGCAATTAAAAGAAAACATTAACACACATTTATACCTTTATGTGTCAAAACTTATAAAAACAAAATTTAAATATTATTAAAAACATATTATCAATAAATTCGTTGTGAATATTTTCCGAGAATACTATTCTCATCAAATGAAGCGAATTGAACTTCAGATATTATGTTTAATATTTAAAATAACGCCATTTTATTCGTTGAGACAGTGATCGATGAACGACTATATCATTTTTTAAATACTCAAAAGTCCAACTTTCAGCACGTTATCCTAGGTCTAAAAACAGCTGATGTTTTAACCAGTTCAATTACGGTAAAATGACGTTTGTGCAAACACAGCGGGGGCAAATTAGTTTATGTCACATAAATGACACCCTGTTATTCTTCCAACGTTTGGAGTGCATTTTATTTCAAGAAATCATTTACAAATACTGATTAATGGATTTTCGGAACAATAAATTGGTGTGCTGCTTTCAATTTTTCAATTTAATTCAAATTTAGTTACATAGGTGTAAACTACTTAATAGGTTAACTATTTTACTTTCTTGATTTTGTATTGTAAGTATGATTTAATCTTGGTTATTATGTAAACTAAACATATATCGTTTTATGTACAATTCATCATTTATTTATTACTGTTGTCATTCAACATGCATTTGTGCTATTTGTACGAGCCTTTGTTTTCTCTGTTGTGTTCGATCCAAATCGAGCTTAAATTATTTATGGATAGTTTATATACTTGTCAAACAATTTTTCTAATGTAATTATATGGCTTCAAAGACCCTTGATTGGTGAAAAGATCCTCTTCTATTATATAATATTATATTCTCTTCTACTCTATTATATTCTGTAACTAACTGTTATTAAAAAGGGAAAGTTAGAATGTGATCTTAAATTCATTGGAAGTGAAACAAATCGACTCAGTCTAACAGTTAAAACCACACCTTATTTTATGCTTTCCGGTGGTTTATAGAAATATATCAGTGAATTAAAACTGATAATTCACTGTTTCAAACAGTGAACAATAACAGTGAAAATTATCGATAATTTCACTGTTTTACTGTGAAATGACGTCATATTTTAACGAAATAACGTCATTATTCCTGCAAAAGAATTCAGTTAAACTTTTTAACAATAAATAAACGGTGACAAAAAGCAGAAAATAAAAAGAAAATTTGTTGGATTCGGTGGAATATCGAATTTATTCACTCGTGATGATATAAAATATTATATTTTCTATGATCGCTCGTGAATTAAAATCGATAATCCACCGAATCCAACAAATATCTTTTATATATTAAATGACCCTAAATTAATTTATGGCATTCTAGTAAATTTTATTAATAAAGCAAATCATTTTAGTGATCGTTACTATATCGCAATCGCCGAGAAGGCAGTCTTTACCTCCGAGGCTTGACACATCTCCCTGCTTTCTTCCTCGTCGTCTTTTACCCTTGCCTTTGTCAGCAGGATGGATCTCTGTTAAAACATGCTTTAAGGTATATGATTCCTGTTTAAAGATTGATTCGAACAAGTAAATTTGTTGTCAAATATGATGTTTTCACCCTATACAAGCATTGTCCATTTTTTGGAAATGTTAATGTCACGTCAAAAAAGTACTCAACCAGGTCACCAAACACAAGTTGTTATACTCTACCTCTGCAAATTATACACACGTTACTGCTGTACGAATATATTAATTACGAAGAAAGAACAATTGGAAAACATACTATTACATAATTGCGGTTTCAGACATTCATCATGCAGTTAAAAAACACAGTGAATTACCGGGTTCTTTTTTACAGCATTTTCCCAAAATATTGCCTTCAGTGTATGTGCACGTATATCCATCTTTGCATTCAATATATTGGTTGCAAAAGTCAGTGCAGTCTTCAGATCCTATATAAAAAAGTACATTTTTGAATGCATACATAGTTGGAAGAGGAAATGAAAACAATAGTCGCATATTTAGTATCACTTATAACAGACTCAACAAATCTTGCTATTCGCCCAAACAGGAAACATTTATAAAAGCCCACAGTATACTTTTTTGCACATAATACGTATACGTGTAAAAACAATAGTTGTAATATATGAATGTGTCTAATTATTATCCTGGTACATATCAACAACCATTAAATTCCAATCCAGAATGCAAAACAAACTGAACGTGTTTTTTAAATAATAAACGAAAGAGCATGCGATGAGTAAAATCATTAAATTGTGTAAATAATACATGACAAACGTTGATTATATTGAACCCATACCATAATTAAATATATATTGTTATATAGGATATAAACATTGTTATATATATATATTGATTGGTGAATAGATCCTCTTCTATTATATAATATTATATTCTCTTCTACTCTATTATATTCTGTAACTAACTGTTATTAAAAAGGGAAAGTAAGAATGTGATCTTAAATTCATTGGAAGTAAAACAAATCGACTCAGTCTAACAGTCAAAACCACACCTTATTTTATGCTTTCCGGTGGTTTATAGAAATATATCAGTAAATTAAGACTGATAATTCACTGTTTCAAACAGTGAACAATAACAGTGAAAATTATCGATAATTTTCACTGTTTTACTGTGAAATGACGTCATGTTTTAACGAAATAACGTCATTATTCCTGCGAAAGAATTCAGTTAAACTCTTTAACAATAAATAAACGGTGACAAAAAGCAGAAAATAAAAAGAAAATTTGTTGGATTCGGTTGAATATCGAATTTAATTCACTCGTGATGATATAAAATATTATATTTTCTATGATCGCTTGTAAATTAAAATCGATAATCCACCGAATCCAACAAATATCTTACCCTTGCCTTTGTCAGCAGGATGGATCTCTGTTAAAACATGCTTTAAGGTATATGGTTCCTGTTTAAAGATTGATTCGAACAAGTAAATTTGTTGTCAAATATGATGTTTTTACTCTATAAAAGCATTGTCCATTTGTTGGAAATGTTAATGTCACGTTAAAAAAGTACTCAACCAGGTGATATTGCGTTAAATTGGGTAGATGAACATTGGCCAAGCCTTACCTGAACGTTATAGAAACGAGCAATAATAACATAATTCTAAGTGTTCATACAACGTCATAAATATATACCTTTATGATATTTAGTTGTGATGTAAAATGATGTAAAAACTCACGTGATCTCTCCTTACCGTCAAAATGATCGCTCTTCTTACGATAATCGTCTTGACTGCCGTACTGACTTGATTTGGTATTGGTGTTATTATAACGGAATATGTTATTCAAATAAATTGAAACTTCAAGGCTACTGCCGTCATCGTAATTTGTTTGGGGGTGCCATTCGCGGCGTCCAACACCCCGCCTGTTATTGTGTTTGCCTCGGAATAGGCGATGACCACGTTGACGCCTTTTTGGTTTAGGTACAACGATTTCGTAGCCATTATCATTGTTAATATTATGACCTTTGTCATCCGGAGGTTTTAAGTAGATATTTGGATCGAAAGTATCATCATCATGGGCATTGTCAATATTATGACCTTTGTCATTCGGAGGTTTTAAGTAGATATTTGGATCGAAATGATCATCATCATGGGCATCATCGTCAAGATGGTCATCATTGTGATCATCATCGTCATCGTCATAATCACCTACACCACCAGACGGAAGTGCTTCAACGACTTCATATCCGCAGCAAATGGCCAATTTAGGATTGTATGTTTCAGTACCACAACATAATGTTAGTTCACCAAATAGACGCGGTAACAGATTTCCTTCACAGCATATTTCTAATGCTGGGTCATACGATTCTGTGTTACAGCATTTTGTTGAAATGCATACCTTGGCGTTGACAATACCGTCACAGCATATTTCTCTTGAACTATCATATGCATGTTCACCACAGCACGAATCATCCGAAAGAGCTTTTTTCACTACGACCTTGCCGTCACAGCAAAGTTTGTGGTTCCGGTTGTACATTTCAGCAAAACAGCAATCGTAATCTTTCCGATTAAGACCTTGGAGGTCGTAAAGGTGTCCGCAGCAGCACATATCGTTTGTGTAGTCGTAAACTGTCGGTCCACAGCAACGTGAGGAACTGTGGCCAATTAGCCACTGCAGATTATCATTACAACAAACCTGTCGTTTTGTGTCCATCAATTTATTTCCACATTTAATGGTACAATCGGAATCTTTTGGCTTTAAAGTACCGTGCGTACATACATGCCAATGCGGGGAATAAGCAACTGAACCGCAACATAAAGTAGATCCCATTTTGAAATTGGCATGCACGACACCGTCACAACAAATCTGCTCCAATGCATTGTATGAACTATTACCACAACAATAGGTGGTTTGGTACCCAATTGAGACATGAGCATAAATATCATTCACGTTTCCATTACAGCACAACTGCGTTGTTGGGTTATAAATTTTTGAACCACAGCACGTTGTTTCATGACGAAATGTTATGTCGCTAACAATGCCCCGACAACACATCTGTGATCTTGGATCATAAACATCGGTTTTGCAACACTCTGTGTCCAATCCGTATTTAAGGTCTCTGGGACTGCCATTGCAGCAGATTTGCTTACTAGGATTCACGACCTCGTCACCACAACACTGACGCAGTCCTTTCATGTGCTTTCTGATTTTGTTTCCACAGCATATATGTGTCTTTGCATCTATCTGCTTACCTTCACAGCAGCAGGACCCTTTACCATGCAAACGTTTCTCTATCATACCATCACAGCAAATTTCACTATCGGGGTCACATTTTGAAGAAATAAATTGGTAAGAATTCAAAGTTTTGTTAGTACACGTATAGCATCGGGCGTCGTATGGTTCTTTCCCGCAGCATTTTGTTTCCGGGCCATTCTTTGGTTTTATCTCGCCATGACAGCAAACGTGGGTGTCTGCATTGTAACTGTCGTCGTGGCAACATTTGGTACTCACTCCTTTAATTTCACGTAGTTCGTTTCCACAGCAAATATGAGTACTGTCGTCATAGCTTTTATAACAGCAACATTTTGTATTCTCACCAGTGACCGCAGGCTGGACTTTTCCACTACAACAAACTTCGCAATCGGGATTGTAAGCTACATTTCCACAGCATTCTGTGTCTTGTCCGGCGACTCTTGGTTGGACTGTCCCGTAGCAACAAATCTCCGAGCTTGAATCAATGTGTTTATAAGCACAGATACCTGTAATATAAATTTGAAACGTTTGAATTGAGCAAAACATATTTGATCCTACTAATATTCGGATAATTTGTCTAATATCATAATATTTAATAAATGAGAAACAAGATATTAATGGCATTACCCCCATAAGTCTTCCAATGTCATGTTCTTTTTTGCATTATTTAGTTAAACCATGCTAACCGCGACACAGACAACCGATGAAATATATTTTAAAATGAGTTAAATATGAAATAAGAAGAAACGTTCACATAAAAGTGTGTACCTCCAATCGGTTTTTTAGGATATTCTGAAATAGAAAACAAAACAAAAATGCTTTATAAATAAAATTGAGACGGAACGTATAATAAGTTAATATTTATATTGAGTGAACAATGTTATATACGTATTTGCTTTCCGAGACACGGCACACATTTTGTTTTTACTTCATTCAGTGAAACTTTAAAAGCGAATAACTTACGTTGACAATCTCCAAACTGATCCAACAATTGTTGATGCAGTTGATTCAACTCTCGATACCCATTCACATTGAACACGTTGCCACCTTTTGGTTCACTGGCAATTGCATTGAGCTCTAACTGTCCACCGGTAGAAGTAACCATGTCCACACCCACAGCAATGAGGTAAATACCTTCACTTTTCGCTGCTTCTGCCTGAATATTCGTTTGGTCTGGGAAAGTGGATTCACCGTCTGTGATAATCAGCCCGACTTTCTGGGCACCAGGACGATGACCATTTGCAAATTTGAATATTTCATGTCGCATCGCCTGAAGTGCCAAATGTGTGTATGTGCCTCCTTGACTGTTAATTGGAATATGAACTGCAGATATCATTGATTGTTTGTCTGTATGGGTATTCAAGTGAAATACAACGTGCTTGTCGTGGTTATATCTTATATAAGCAACTCTTGTATTTCCTGATTCTATGTCCAACCTGTTTATAAGATTGATTATAAACGACAACAGTCTATTGATATCGTCGTTCGAAAGACTTTCCGAATGATCAGCAAGAATACAAAGGTCCAATCGCTTGTCTTGGCATTCTATAAAAGAAAATAATACAAATGTATATCAGTTAACCCTTCATAATTTATACGTTTTCATTCACGCTTATACTGAATAGTATTATCTACAAAAATAAAAAACAGAAAACAATAAATACAATTTACCGCAACATGTGTGCGTTTTCTTTGGATCTCTGGTTCGTATAGCACCGTCACAGCATTCGTGGATTTCAGAATTGATGAGCTTATCCCGACAGCAGCAATTTAAATCATAGGTCATGTTGAACACAGAACCATCGCAACACATTTGAAACCTTTCGTCATACGCCTTGATGATATGATAGTCGAAGCTACATTTAAAACATTTTGGATCGAAACTCACTGTACCACAACACTTGGTCATGCCATCAGGGTACAATGGTTGGATTACACCATTACAGCAAATTGATTCTAACGGCTTCATAATCTGGTTGCCACAACATGTTAGTCCTGTGCTTCCACCAATGTTTACGACAACACCATTGCAACATTCTTGAGTGAATGGGTTGTATGCCGCTTTTGATCCGCAACATTTCGTTCCTCCAAGTGAATCTACAGCATTGCCATTGCAGCATAATTGTGATGCCGTTATGTAAGACGACGATGTTCCACAACACGCATCAGCTAAAGGATTATTTTTGTTAACAACAGTATTTGTGCCGCAACATATCTGCCACTGAGGGTGATATGTTGAAGATCCACAACATGCCGTGTGCCACGCCTCTGATTTCGTTATCGGGTAACCAAAGCAACAGAGTTGCGTCAACGGATCATATGATGAAGACGCTCCACAACACTCAGTAGCTCCATGGGAGGTCTTTGGTACCGCTTTATCATTACAGCACAGTTCCGTTGTGGGATCATATGTATGGGAATTACCGCAACAAGATGTGTGAGTGCTATGAACTTTCCAAACCGGCCACATTCCATTACAACATAGCTGTACTGACGGATCATAAGCGGCGTTATTACCACAGCATATGCTGTTCGGTGCGTTAGAGTGTTTGGCTACAGGATAACCACTGCAGCACAGGTGAGTGTTTGGATTAAAGGAGTGATCTGTACCACAACATTGTGTATCAACATTCGTTGACTTGTTTCTCACTTGCCCATCACAGCAAATTTCCCAAGATTGATCATAAGAGGAGAGATTTGGTGGAGATGATCCACAACATTCTGTTGCAGTCATAGATGTTTTGTAAACGGCCCATTGTCCATGACAACAAAGGTGGGTATGTGAATTATAGCTATACAGATTAGGAAAGGCTCCGCAGCAAGAATCATCAGAATTGTTTGTTTTGCGAACATTTTTTCCGTTGCAACAAAGTTCTAGGTTAGGATCAAACGTTCCGTCGGGTTCACAACATTTCGATGCAGATTGGCTGCTTTTTGTCCTTACTTTAGGTTCATTTAGACAACATAGTTCTGATGCTGGTGTATATGGTGTATTTCCGCAACAAGATGTATCCGTTGTATTTCTTTTGGCTACATTTTTGTCATTGCAACACAGTTCTGTGTTTGGATTAAAAGACACACTACCGCAGCACGTGGTGGCACCACTGCTTGTTTTTGGAACGACGTGGCTACCCCAAGAGTATAAGCAACATAGTTCACTGGAAGGATCGTATGCTGTTGTAGAACCACAACACACCAAATCATTTGAGCGTTGTTTTGCCACTGGGACCAAACCTCCGGCACTTGTGTTACAGCAAAGATGATATGAAGGGTTAAACGTTGATGAATTTCCACAGCAGTGAGTATCCCACAAATGCGTATGGGCAACGGTAACATTGTTGCAACAAAGATGTGTTTGTGGATTATACGATGATGTTGTTCCACAACATAAAGCATTTGTTGACACTTTAGTCACAGGGCCGTTACCACAGCAGATTTGAAATGATGGATCATAAGTCATGTTATTGTCGCAGCAGGCGGTTGCCGTCATGGGAACGCGTTGGACAACGACGCCATTACAACACAAGTGTGTGTTAGGGTCATATGACGCTGTTGAACCACAACAAACAGCGTTACTACTATTTTTGAAAACAACATTGTTGCTGCAGCATATCTGCCATGACGATGCATATGTTTTGTTTCCGCAACACGAATCATCCCACATAGTACTGGTATTGGTAGCTGTTGTATTGTAACAACACAGTTGGCTTGCGGGATTGTAAGAGCCTGTTGTGCCACAACACTGATGGGCATTATTCGGTACTGATACAATGTTGCCAGAACAACATATCGAATTATATATGTTGTATGAGGCATTACCGCAACACAGTGTAGAAGCAACGGTACCCATTAATGGTGCGGGAACTCCGTTACAACATATATGGGAGACAGGATTGAAAAATCCACTTCCACATGGAACTGGAAAAAAGAAGATCTAAATATACTGATAAGTATTCAATTATAACGATACAATCGTTACAGACACATAAGCGCTAAGAGTAGTTTATGAACAAAGGTAGTCGAAGTATATGTTAGTTCTGAAAGTAGTAATTGAATGTGAAATGCTTACATAAATACATTGAATCGTGATCTGGGAAAACGGAGCTTACAGCATATGTGTATTGTTCTAAGAAAACTGGGCATAATGCATGTACGTAAAGTATCGTCCCAGATTAGCCTGTGCAGTCCGCACAGGCTTATCAGATACTTTCCGCTTTTATGACATTTTTTCGTTTAAATGAAGTCTCTTCTTAGCAAAAATCAAATTAAGGCGGAAAGTGTCGTCCCTGATTAGCCTGTGCGGTCTGCACAGGCTGATCTGGGACGACACTTTACGCACATGCATTATGCCCAGTTTTTTTTCCGAACACGACTCATATGAGGCAATTGTAGTCTCAGATGAGCCTGGGCAGTCCCTATTCGTAGTGATATACGTTTCATACTTAGAGCATATTCGTCACATGAGTGTGTCAATACAGTATATAAAATCAGTACACGGTATATGCTACTTTAACAGCAGACTGCGTTTAATATAGTATCAGGATGCAATGAACAAAACTCGTTAAATATAAATATACATTTTACCTGTATGATCACAATGCCTAGATAACGTTATATAAAAATAAAATTGATACACGCAATTACTGATCGCTAGGTTGAATTCGGTGTTTCACGTTATCTACTCAGCCGTGAGTTTAACAAACAAAACTGCAATGTGAAGTGCCATTCGAAGCTAGATTTTCAAATAAGCTACTTCAGTGTTAGAAATTATCATTACTTATGTTGGTAAATATTCACATAAATCATGTGAAATATCAATTTGTACACGCACAAATGCTTCAAAAACGAGAGTGGTTGATTATGCAATAAACAACACGATTTATGAAATAACATATATTCAACTCAGAGCTAGATTTAGTATTAAATTATCTCCCAATAATGATGCATGCAACCAATAGTTAACCCATTTATGCCTAGCGTCTAGAAAATTATGCGGCGTCTCATCAGGGTCTGCGCTGTTTGCTTAAACGAATTTCTGTAAGAAATATTCTAAGTATAGAAATAAATAAACTAGACATCCCTAAGTTTGGAAATAAATTGATCCAATTGAGAAGGGCGAGAGCGTCCACTAGACATAAATGGGTTAATGCTTACACTGTGTTTGGTGCTGGGGTTCGCCAGTGCACATTGCGGTAAGAATTTTAGCGATAACTGAAGTAAGGTTGGCAAAATTGTCCACGTGGAAATAGCCTAGGGATTGTACAAGTTGCAACTCAGTTACATCTAATCGATCACCAACGCCAACGGCAATAATGTCGATTTTGGCGGCACGACATGTTATTGCTTCCTGAATGGTGAGCGCTGAAAAATCCAAAGATGCGTAACTGGAATAATTTCAAAACAATATATTATTTAAGCGCGAAAAGATGAAAACGTGTCTGTTCTGCTTAGAAGTATTAGGATATTTGCCGTTGGTCATTTAATTAATGTTTATCTGAAAACCTTAAATGATTAAGATCGAAAATACACCTCGGAACAGACAAGCAATATGGGTTTGACGGTTAAATATAAGTTCCGTCCAAATGTTAACACTTGGTCACTTTCAAACACATATGAGATTGTTTGGCCTAAATGTTTTTTAATAAGATGGCGCATGTGTTTTAATTAACCTTTTTGAACAATATAAAACACTAAGAACAATTATTGTTTTTATTTCAATAAGTGCTTCTAGCTGACCCTAATATCGATGACGATTGTTTCTAAAAGCCAATTAACAAATTGCTTACTACAAAAACATGTGCAGAAATGGTCGTGTTTATACCATCTGTGGACAAGCTTCCTGATCATATGTGTCTTGTTCTGAGAAAAATGGGCATAATGCATCTGCGTAAAGTTTCGTCCCAGATAAGCACAGGCTAATCAGGGACGACACATTCCGCTTAAACTAGATTTTTGGTAAAAATGGACTTCCTTTAAACGTAAAATACTATTAAAGCGGAAAGTGTCGTCCCTGATTAGTCTGTGCGGACTGCACAGGCTAACCTGGAATGACACTTTACGCACATGCATTAAGCCTTTTTTTTCAGAACGCGCCTCATATCATATGTGGATAAGCTTCCTGCTCATATATGACAGTGATGAGATTAACAAGAATTACGAAATAAGATGCATAAAGGTGTCCCGACAAGCTTACTTGCATCTTCCGATTTTCCGTCAGTTACCAAGATAATCAGATCCGCCACATCTGGTCTGTCACCAACCCATACATTAAATACGTTCTCGCACGTTTCCTGAGCAAATATATGTTGAAAGGTATACACTTTATGTCATATGTATGACATGTTTATACGCATGAACAATGTAATGCGCTAAGGTATGATAATAGATAACCAGACGATATGCTGTAAAAAAAACGACCCAAAAACCTAATTAGTTGCTTACTTGTGCTGTTTGACAAATAACTCTAAAATTGAACTGCTCCAAAATAATTAGGTAGTGCTTCAAATTAATTAATGTATTGCTATTAAATCTCTTAAAATCTCGTTTACATATTACAATATTATAAAAATTCTAACGGCTCTACCCATACAACTCACCTCAAGAGCTTTATGTGTAAAGGTGCTGCCGGAAACGTATGTAATGTTCTGAACAGCCGCCTTTATAGCCGCTTTTGTCTGGTGCGCATTCAGGTAGAATTCTACTTTTGCATTGCTTCGGAACGTGACGGCTCCCACTCTGACGTTACCGACGTCTATCGTAGGGAACTCGTCAATGAGCTTATTGACGAAGCTGAGAAGTTCGGGCCAATCAAGGTCTTTATCGATGCTGTCCGAGGAATCCAGAACGAATACAACGTCCAGCTTTGATGTACCGCAATCTAAAATTAGCCCATGTATGCCTAGTGAACTTTCCAATCCTTCTAAATTGGATCAATTTATTTCTAAAATTAGAGATGTCTAGTATATTTATTTCTATATTTAGAAGATTTCTTACAGATATTCCTTAAAGCAAACAGCGCAGACCCAGATGAGACGCCGTATATGCGGTGTCTCATCTGTGTCTACGCTGTTTGCCAAGGCATTTTTCTAGACGCTAGACATAAATGGGTTAAGGTTTTAGTTTATGCTCTGCGAGGAATGATACCCATGATACCAACGATGATATCTAGTTTAATTCACTCAGTCAATTTTTAGGGTTACGTGTGTATTACTTGTTACCAATAGATATAATAAATATCGCACATATTTTCAATCTATTGCACAAGTGAATTAAATAAAGCGACAATATTTTGAATTCAGTTTTAGATCTCTATCCTTTTGGATCATTCAAAACTGTTATTTTTTTACTCATGGCTGTACCACGCCTGACAAAATGCTTGTTTTTACCATTTATTGGAATGATAAATCGATTTAACACTAAATTCAATAAATATCCTTTTATGTTCGAGTCTAAATTCCTGAACCAAGAGTATAACGATTGGCTTCCGTCTCGGTACCGAGTAAATTAACATATCACCATTAATCCAAAGACTTGTTATCCCAATATGTATAGCTGTCTCCGTTTGAAATGAAACGAACGAAACGCACATAATTGTACGAAAACCTTCAATAACAGTATTGTAATCAAAATTATCATGCCGATATATTGTGCACAAGTGTTTAATGTGTTCGAACTAGCGGTCATGAAGGTTTTGGTTATTGTGTTAAAATTGCTAAATTGTTTGCTTTACCTAAACATTTATATATTAATTCACCAACATTTAACAGCTTTTTAGAGACAGTACTTTCTACTAGCACTTAGCATAAATAGTGCAATTATTAGGCTTTAGCAAATGCTTAACCCATTTATGCCTAGCGTCTAGAAAAAAGGCCTTGGCAAACAGCGTAGACCCAGATGATGCGGCGTCTCATCTGGGTCTGCGCTGTTTGCTTAAAGGAATTTCTGTAAGAAATATTATAAATATAGAAATAAATATACTAGACATCTCTAATTTTGGTAATAAATTTATCCAATTTAGAAGGATTGGAGACTTTAAGCAAACACACGAGGCCTTTGGTCATATCATCAAAATATTCCAAAAGCACTAATTATGCATGGTTGGCTACCCTATAACCAAATAAATGGCTGAAATTTGATTTTAATTAAACGCAAATGGAATCTTGTGTCACTGTTCTACATTACCACAACAGTCGATCGGGTCCATGGGTGTTTTCGGGACGGAAACGCCGTCACAGCATTTGTGCGTGATAGCGTTCATAAGACCTCCCCCGCAGCAACACGTGAAGTTTGAGACGAAGGAGGAAATGTTGCCATTGCAACATACATGGATACCTGCAACAAAGGAATAAACACATACAAAATTACTGCGAACGTAATAATGTCCTTTTTCTGTTAAGGAACAATGGAACATAAGTCAAATAATATATATTGCAATGTATGTATTAATAAACAATCAATGTATAAAACTGGGAATCTTGTTAAGGTATTAATATATCCGAAGTTTTTCAGGTATTAATATATCCGAAGTTTCGTTATCTTAATATATTTTATTACTGTTTAAAAATCAACCCAGCCCATGTTCACTCTGCAGATTGAAATGTAACAAAAGGTATACTTATCTTGATTTACATGGTAAGATAACATCCTAAAATCTAAAACATCACAATCATACAACCAACATATATGTTTTAGATAATGATTAACTTCAATATCATTTAAACGTCTAAATGTGACATACTGTTTTATTACTGAGCAGGCAACATATTCTAAGTAAATTCTGTATAAAAAATACATCGGTTGTACAAAATGGTTCATATATACGCAAGAAAATAAGCATCGACGTATTTAAAACACAAACCTTTTATTACGTAATTAAAAATACACATAAACCTTACTGAATTAGTCAATTTTAACTTATCTTACATACAAGTAATTTTCGAAGGAAAAAATAAATAACGTAAACCTGGCTTGAACGACGGAATGGGAACAATTGCTCCCCCTATGCAGTCATAACAGCTGGCATCATACGCATCGCTACCACAGCATTTGCCATTTACATTCTGTAATTAAAATATGCTGACAAGAATGTCTAAAACTGCGTCGAATGATTAAATTGTATGTTTAAGGATATCATAGGTGTCTTAATATACTTCGTAGCGCATATTTCAATAACGAGACTTTGAGTGTATTTGTAAACTTTAATTTTCCGCAGCTTACAACATCGACAGGTGATTCTTCGGTTGAAATTCAAGTAAGCTATTATAGGTGTAGCCAACTAGCCATCATTCGATAGATCGACCTATTTTGGTATGTTTTCTTTCATATTATGCGTGAATGGCAGTTCTACACACGTGGATTAAATATCAATCAATTAACCCATTTATGCCTAGCGTCTAGAGAAAAGGCCTTGCCAAACAGCATAGACCCAGATGAGACGCCGCATGATGCGGCGTCTCATCTGGGTCTGCGCTGTTTGCTTTAAGGAATTTATGTAAGAAATATTCTAAATATAGAAATAAATATACTTAACATCCCTAATTTTGAAAATAATTTGATCTAATTTAGAAGAGTGGGAGAGTCCACTAGGCATAAATGGGTTAATACGCTAACTCAGTCGATTCAAAATAAGTTTCTTTTAAACATAATAGCTAATGTGCAATGTGTTTATGATTTAATTGAACTCAACATAATTCCGCTGTAATGCTTTTAGAATTGAAATTGAAATAAGAATATTGTAAGCGCTTAACCTTTGACGATGCAGCAGCTAATAACGCTATATTGTTATCATCCAAATTTCTATGCTGGAAATCAAATTATCATTGAAATCTGGCTTTGTGCCAATTTTAAGGGAATATTTTCTATTATTTTCAGACAATATGAGAATCCCCTAATCATAAATTAACAACTCGAAATTGCAAATTATAGGAAACAACAAGTAAAATGCAATCGAATAATATATTTCAGCGACAATGATTCGGCAAATAATGTACCATTTTACCACATCAGATGTGAACGTCTGTTTCGTATCTTATGACATAGAGGATATCTGTTCATGTCAGTGTAAGATCGTTTGTTATTTCGTGCAGCCACGAGTGAAAATATTATTTTTCTATAATCACTCGTGAAATAACAAACTATCTTACACTGACATGACCAATTTTTCTGTTTCTTTTAATGCCCCCTTTTCAAGAAAATAGTTAACAGCTGTTTCCCCTTTTGCTGAAAGTTACCCTTTCTCGGATTTTCTCCCGTATCGTGCCTCAATACATTTCAAAACACAAAATGACGTCATTAGTGTGACGAAATGACGTCATTATACCAGCGAAATTCTCCAGTTAAACTCTTTTACAATGTAAATAAACGGTGAAAAAGCATAAAACAAAAAGAAAACGTGTTGGATTTGGTGGAATGTCGATCATAATTCACTCGTGATCATAATATATATATATATATAATTATTTATGATAATCTATAAGTAGAAAAAAGAGTTCCGAAAATTTGTTCTTTTCACCGGTGAAAATAATAATTTGTTCTTTTCACTGCTGTTATTTCACTTCAGAAATGTCATATTTCATCATTAGGTATAAAAAAAGTTATGATAGTGAATTTAACGTACACGAAATACTGTGATGTTCTAGACAAATTGAACATTTCGTTATACAATAGTAGGGCAAAAAGCTCGAAAGATATGTTTTCATGACTAATCATGTTATAATTATACGACCATGGACTGAAATCAAGAAATTGCCTCTTCAACATACCTTTTCTCCGTATGACTCAAACAACATTCCGTTACAGCATGTTGCTTCCTTCTTGTCGAACACATCGCTCCCGCAACACGCAGTGTCCGGGCCGCCTATGAGGGGCCACAGTTTGGATTCGCAGCACTGTCGCGTCTGTTGGGCTGAAAGGGACTCCAGCGCAGGTCTGAGCCTTCACTGTCAAGACCAAATGTTTGTGGTTATATATTGTAAATATGTATTTATTTCAAATTGAATAAGTAAATATGGCTTATAACATGTATTGAGTTTATTTGGTGTATGTGGTTAATTAAGTCGTTGAAATGAACAGGGCAGGTGCTATTCAGTTAATGAGCGTTTTATATTATTTTTGTTTTTATTATAATTGAAAAATAAAGTCGTTGCATGAATAGTTTTAATATGATTACACACCAAAATATTAATTCAGTATATAATTAATGATTGATAATATTTAAGTCTATATGATAATGCACCTATTATATGTTTTATTAATTTGCTTCATCTGCTGTGATTTGATCATAATTTGAGATTTTATTTCTATCTAAAACGGATTTCTAGCGAGTTAGTTTTGTATCTAGATTTTTTTTCATCTATAATGACATTGTAATTTTTCAACTATATTTTGTACATCACTTAAGTGTGTTGAAGGTATTTGAAAATGCAATTTCCTTGAAATAAAAAACTTTAAAATATTTATATGATTGCATTCAGTCTATCGTGATTTTACATTAACGCCTTCGAACGAATTTCTTGCAGAACAGACGTTATTACTATCCATAAGCTTTATAGAACGTGCGCAAAAGTATTATAATATCATTTTTGTATAAAAAAGTAATTAATGAAAATAACAATTCTAGATATAAAGTTGTATTAAATCTCTTTGCAAGAAAAGAACTTTCACAATAAATACCCGCGTGTTGACTGAAAATAAAACACTATTGAAAAAACGTCGCATATTCTTATCTCAAGATAAATATAATTCATATAGTTATGTAAAAGTAAATACCTTTGGGCAGTACTTCTATAAACAGAAGCACTAAAGCTAGCTTCAATCGCGCCATCTTGACGCGTTTTACACGGGCAATGCTTATGTTACCTTTTATAAGGGTGGTTTTATACGCATTTGAAATTCTATAACGACATATGTGGCGTCATTTATTGTCGAAACGGTCATCAAAGCATACACGTATATGTCTTAATATGCATTTATCAAATATACAAAACAATTCGAAGTATATTAACCCTAATTATGAATTTCGTAATGTGTTATTGTGTACGCTTAAATGTGGCAACAGTTGTCGGCAATTGGTATGTTTATGCGAGAACTCGAGCGGGCGAATAATTTAATGATGTCTTTTTTGTTTAAATGGCCAAGATACGTATTGAATTAATCTATTTATTTGAACCAGGAAAACATTTAACCCCCCATTAATATATAGTGGTTATATTGAATATTTGCACTTAGAGAATATACAGGCAAAAGCATTTGTAACGCAACACTAACATTTATCACAATTTCTCTACTTATCATCCACTGAAAGCAGTCAAAATTGCGAAAATAAAGTAATAAAAAAATATGTTAATATCTAGATCTACTAGACAGGTTATTTGCATCTATCAAAAAATCGCTAAATTATAACTAAGCGATCGATATCACACTAAAACAAAAAGTCACACGAATGGAGCAATATAAAAATATAATTACTTTTACTTTCAGCGAAGACCATTAAACAGATCATCTCAAACGAAATGAAATTCCTAAGTTGTGTATATGTTTATATGTATAGTTCTTGGATGGGATAATGTTGAGGGCACATCAAACGTTCGTTGTGTGTGATATGATACTAATTAATGCATGTTTTGCGAGTGCGTTACGAGCTTGTGTTCAGCAACATAGCTGCTTTTACAATCGTCCAATATGATATCTCATTTGTATACAAACGACGTTTAATCAGACGTTTAATCAGATATTTGAATCAATACATTGTTTTATTCGAACACATTTTTCTAATAAAATAATTATATGGAGAACTAAATATTCTTGGCAAACTTTCGATTGAATGTGCAGCACAACGAAACTACATCGTCACGCGGTCTAGTGTTATAGATGAATAATGTTAATGTAACTTAACAATTCTCAAAAATGAATTTGTTAAAGATAAAATTCAACTGGCATATCATCGAAGTAATCATAAAGTAACTACACCCGATTTCTAAATGAATAGTAAAAACGTGTATAATCAATATTTGAATGTAACATTATTAATATCGTCAATCACTATAATTAAAGAAATAAAACATACTTTTTGTTTCGTAATTACCGAACGTAAACATATGTTGCTTGACGTATACTTTTTATATAATATAATTTCTCAATTATAAAATATATTTCCTTTGCAACGTGCTAATTTGTGTTGTGGATATTCCCCTAAATAAGGAAATCAAAATACAACTACGGCGTTGTATGGAAACACAGATCGTTATAATTATAAAATATAAAGTTGTTTTCACGAACTATAGTTATGTGTCATGAAAAATCTTTACGTTTTGTTCATAGGCATACATATTCGCCCAATTGTAAAAAAACCTAATTGTACTTTATATCTTCAGCAATATTACTTCTCTGGCTTGAAAAAGCGAAAAACGCGGCAAGTTTAATTCGTTAAAATTGGAACAAATTTGTTTTCAGATAATGATTTTTCTCACAATAAAACATTAAAACAAGTAAGGATGAATTATTTGTATATTGTTTTGCAAAACAAACATAATGGTATATAAATTTATGTTACGTTTCTAACGATCCTGTATTGGTCATATATATTCATGTGAATTTATTCATAAGGTGTTAATCCTAATATTCACCTATAACATCGCAACAATTCATGATTTGGTTGCGAATGGAACTTCAAAGAAGCAAGGTGATTTTAGCACGCCATACAAGGCTGGTTAGGCGCAAGTATCGCGTTATGTGATTCTAACACGCAAGCTTGTACAAGCTACGCGCAAGTGTCGCGTAAGGTGATTATTACACGCCGGGCGGTAAAGATAAGGACCAAGTATTGCGTCAACACCCCCGGAACCCGATATGATGTGAAACGTTGGACGTGCTTGGAAAAGTTTCCGAAAATTTTTGCTGAATTTCGGTAGGGTAAGTAAATCCAGTTCTATAATTTTTTAAAGGCATTTTTGAATTACAATATATTTTGGTATATGCAAAGGAGGTATTATCATGTATATAAGAAAAATCCTGGTTATTATTATTCAGGATTTAATGAAATATAGCGATTTGAAGTCGACGATGCAGGGATTTGTCCCCATTTTAGCACTTTATTTACACATTTCTTAAAAAGGTATGCCAGTGAAAAAGTGTTTGCACCGAAAATGATATCAACCAATCTCCCCGAGTAACATATCCGCCAGTGTTTCTTAAAAAATCGTATTGATGGGGAAATTCGACTTTGCATTCAACATTTTGATGAAAAAAAAAAGATATAATGCGGTGCAGTGCCAAATATATCAAGATATGACAGGAGTGCAGTTCATTTATAAACTTTAAATCTCACTATTACAGCTGATTTATGCGCTTTGCATGCTTGTTCATTGCACTGAGACTTTTCATACTTATTATTTGGTTACTGTTTGAAATAATTGTGAAGTAAATGAAACTCTTACGTAGAAAACCAATACATAATATCATAAACACTTGCACTGGACTCCCTCAATTGTTCAATTCCCATTGACTGTCATAGATAATACACCTTATGAAAGTTTATACATTCTGACATTATTTAGGGACTCCAGCGCTAGATTTACTAATAAACGGAAAACGCTGAACATTTCCGGAATAAAATTGATTAAATATAAATATATAATAAATATTATTTCATAAATATGGTTGTATCCTTGCCAAATTCTTACGCATGAAAGCTGATCATGTATGAATGTTCGAGATGTTTGGACTGCAGCCGGCTAACATATTTTGAAATCAAAGTTTCATCAGTAATTACATACATACATTATCAATTTGAAACATTGGACAAGAATACAACCATACTTATTAATTAATATATATTATATATTTATATTTAATCATTTTTATTCCGAAAATGTTCAGCGTTTTCCTTTCATAAGACGCTATACAGTGCAGGCAATGCGTCTAGGTCGTGTCAGGTACTGATAACACGCTAGGCAGTGCAGGCAAAGTGCCTAGATCGTGTCAGGTGATGATTACACGCTAGACAGTGTAGGCTAGGCGCCAAGGTCGTGTCAGGTGATGATTACACGCTAGGCAGTGTAGGCAATACGCCTAGGTCGTGTCAGGTACTGATAACACGCTAGGCAGTGCAGGCAAAGTGCCTAGATCGTGTCAGGTGATGATTACACGCTAGACAGTGTAGGCTATGCGCCAAGGTCGTGTCAGGTGATGATTACACGATAGGCAGTGTAGGCAATGCGTCTAGGTCGTGTCAGGTGATGATTACACGCAAGGCAGTGCAGGTAAGGCGCCTAGGTCGTGTCAGGTGACGATTAAACGCTAGGCAGTGCAGGCAAAGTGACTAGATCGTGTCAGTTGATGATTACACGCTAGACAGTGTAGGCTAGGCGCCAAGGTCGTGTCAGATGATGATTACACGCTAGGCAGTGCAGGCAATACGCCTAGGTCGTGTCAGGTACTGATAACACGCTAGGCAGTGCAGGCAAAGTGCCTAGATCGTGTCAGGTGATGATTACACGCTAGAAAGTGTAGGCTAGGCGCCAAGGTCGTGTCAGGTGATGATTACACGCTAGGCAGTGCAGGCAATACGCCTAGGTCGTGTCAGGTACTGATAACACGCTAGGCAGTGCAGGCAAAGTGCCTAGATCGTGTCAAGTGATGATTACACGCTAGGCAGTGCAGGCAATACGCCTAGGTCGTGTCAGGTACTGATAACACGCTAGGCAGTGCAGGCAAAGTGCCTAGATCGTGTCAGATGATGATTACACGCTAGGCAGTGCAGGCAATACGCCTAGGTCGTGTCATGTACTGACAACACGCTAGGCAGTGCAGGCAAAGTGCCTAGATCGTGTCAGGTGATGATTACACGCTAGGCAGTGCAGACAAGGCGCCTAGGTCGTGTCAGGTGATGATTACACACTAGGCAGTGCAGGCAAGGCGCCTTTGTCGTGCCAGGTGACGATTACACTCTAGGCAGTGCAGGCAAGGCGCCTAGGTCGTGTCAGGTGACGATTACACTCTAGGCAGTGCAGGCAAGGCGCCTAGGTCGTGTAAGGTGACAATTACACGCTAAGCATTGCAGGCAAGGCGTGTCATTTGAGTATTACAAGATAGGCGAGTATGCATGCATAGAAGATGTCTGAATGCTTATTGTACTGTAAGCTTACATTGAACTAATGGCTTTGGCATATCTGTTATAAGTTGCAATAATTCAACTCTAAGCTTTAAAGCCCAATGGGCTTCTTAGAGTTGCAATGCGCTCTCTCTTGTCCATGTTATCAACAATGCAAGGGTTAAGAAACACTGAAACTGCAACTACTTATTAAAGTTTACCTATCTAAACCACAAACTCATCCAAATGGTACCATTAAAGCAAGAAATAATTGATTTTTATTGACTTTGGTTTTGTTTTGTACGCTGTTTCCGCCATATTGGAAAATTGACCCAATATTGATTAGGTCGCAGTACACCAATATTTTGCATGTCGGGTTATGTGCTCCAGCCTATAAAGTCGATGACGATGTGGTATTCGATTTGGAATGCACTGTTTCAAATTAAAACATAAACATGTCAGCGAGAAAAGTGTGTTGAAACATCGTCGTGTTTTTATAGGGTGCATGCAAAGGATAACATCCGTAGGTTGCCATTCAGGTAAATTTAACATGTTTATGAAGTTTATTCATTATTTTCCTCAATTGGTCTCGAACGACGTCTGTTTAGTGAAGCGCACAGATTCCGTGCGCTGAACTGCACCCATGTTTATGAAGGGGTGCATATGGACTGCCAGAGCCGCCATAGCAAAAAATATCAAATGCTCTGGGAGTCCGTTTATATGGACTAATCTGTTATTGGCGACCGCAAAACAATAGTCTCTATAGTATTTATAATATTTAAAACGCTCTTAGATGTGTGGATACTTGATTGCCATTTGCATATATTTGTAAAACAAGGCAGAGTGTTTAAAAAGTATACACTGAGAAAATTACGAAAACGTACGGACAGTGTCATGCATTAACACTATAAAGGGTAAATATTTTAACAAATCACAATAAAGTCGGGGTGTAATATAATTAAGTTTTGGTATCACTTATAACTAAACATTCCTTTAAATAACATTAATTATTTGAATTTTACCATAAACAAAGCCATTGAAATATCATGTTTAATAAATATCTTCTTAGAAGGGCATATAGACGCCCCGCCCCCGAAATACAGACAGACGCTGATTCAAACAATTCAGTGTATCGAGCATAGTTTTGAAAAAAAATGTCCGAATATAGGGTGCAGGGTCACGTGACTTTTTGAGGTTCACAAATGGATTTTAATGGATGTAAACACATCGGTAAGTTGTGATTTTTTCAAATTACTTGTAAAACAATTTTTCTTAAGAATTTTAAGATGTGCATAAAATAAAGTTTTGTATGCGACTCGTGGCAATGTGAAAAAACATCAGAATTACTTTATTTAATAAGCCTGTGTTCTTGGCCGAAATTCGATGTTTTCAGCCATTCACTTACACGATGTTTTCAGCCATTCGCTTACACGATGTTTTCAGCCATTCACTGACACGGTTTTTCTGCATGCAACGTGATATTTTGGAACCGATTTCAGACGTATTAAAAACAAAAATTCTTAAATCTTAAGATATCGGCACAAACTGTAAAAAACTGTCTTTTATGCACTAAAGAATTTTGCAAACATATTCCAATACCTTGGATATTTGCAAAAATAAAGTTCTTAACGGTGCGTTTTCCTTCTGACCAGCCCGTGTGTAAAGTCCGTTGATCCAGCACCCTTAATATCAATACGCTGCAAACAGAGCCCGAGACCACGTTCAATGGACCTGTCATTCTCTGCAAATATACCTCGGGTAGAAATATTATATGGGACCGATGCAGAGTAAATAAGTCCTTTTAAGTGTTCTCGATTAATTTTTTTTCTAACGACTGACCAAAAACAACGATATTTATCAAATGGCAGTGGAAACCATCCTAATATTTTGAAAAACCAAGAAAATGAAAGAAGAACATGGGAAAGTAAAGCGAAGACAGATTATTTGAAGTTTATGGACAATATGTTATTTAAAATAGTAATTATTGAGTGTAAGAATAATTTTGAATAGCAACATATAAGGGACTATGTTTAATACAATGATTGTCATAAAGTTGTATGATTGACTCCAAAATGCTACTGGTAAGTCTTTATCAATAAATTTTGGTCGACTATTTGTTTATGTATTAATGTATCCTATTATAAATTATTGTTATGTCCATCATCTTTAATGTTGCGTACGAATAAATAATATGCGTATGTAAATTCATTCAAAATTGTATTTATCAAGACAACGCCTTCCGAGAGTTGAACGTCCTACTTGACATCTGTTAGAAATATAAAGCAGCGAACGTGTAACGACGTAAATGTTATAATATTAACATAATGGAAACACTGTACAACCTTTTAAGCACAACGTACATCAGACGCGTTCATAATGGGCCTTTTTGTTCTTAATACGTTTTTAACGATCTAAATAAAAGATGTTTATGTTCCATTATTGCTTTCTTGCCTTATGTTACAGCACTAAATCGTCACTGGAGCATATAAATGTAAAATTTCTCGCTTGTTCTGGAACTTACAAACGTTTCGTTCACCGGTTGGGATCATGAATGGAATAGTTCAACTTTGGTTGATTTTATTCCACGCTTGCGTTAGTATTAACGCCTGTAAGTATCATTTCGTGTTTCCAGATATTGCTTAACATTTCCCACTTAGAAGCAAAGTAAAAATGGCAATGTGCAAACAGCTGTTTGCTGCTCATCACTATCTAAGGTTTGGAGATAAAGCCTTAAAAACTTGAATCTACAAAGAAAAGTCTTAAATATAACTATCTAAGGGACCTCATGTATGAATATGCGTATCTAAATGGTAAAGGGTTATATGAATACTAACGCGCGATAGTTAGCTACCCGGTTTAGATAGTATTATGATTCAAAGAGCCATATGCGAACATATATTAAGTATAGTAAAGGATGTCATATATTGACGATAGTTTACAGCAAGTGGACTTATTTGCACATATTCTTCCGTCTCCTGACCTTATGTTTAGTACGTTTGTTTACTTGTTGTTTGTTTGTCGATGCTTCGAGCCCACATGGGGCACGATCTTACATGACCGGTTGAAGACCTAACAACTAGTTAAATCATATGGGTATCGATTGCTTTCTTGCCAATGGACGGGCATAACTGACGTTATTCGGAAGTAAAGATATTCTTCAGTACAGGTAGGTCATAGTTCAAAATGTGCTGATCCTTAATCAAGAAGGATGACAGTGTTATGGACAGACACTTATGTACTGATAGTACATTTTAGCTTAAACAGACATTGTGCACGCTCTGATTTCAGGGGATGACTGCCTCTACGGACAGGACGGAATATGCGGAGGTATCGCGGGCTTTGTGTGCCGACCAGGCACAACTTGCATGTTTAAACCACCTAACGTCGCCGACGGTGCCGGCAAATGCTGCTTGAATGAGCCAAGTAAGCATTGTAGTTTTTGTAAGTTTACCCATTTATGCCTAGCGTCTAGAAAAAAAGGCCTTGTCAAACAGCGTAGACCCAGATGAGACGCCGCTGTTTGCTTAAAGGAATTTCTGTAAGAAAAATTCTAAATGTAGAAATAAATATATACTAGACATCCCTAATTTTGGAAATAAATTGATCGAATTTAGAAGGATAGGAGAGTCCACTAGGCATAAATGGGTTAACATCAGAAATGAGCAAATTTTAAAAGACTTTTTAACCTTCGAGGCGTATTATTTATATTTATGCTATGTAGACAATATTGAAAACAGTATTTTATTTCATTCTTGAAGAGAGAGTAAAAATTAAACTAATATACCAGGTAAAAAAAAGTTTGATGCCTTTCACGCCCCTAGGTTAAAAAACTACAACGAATCAGACCAGTTTAAAAGAAACGTCATCTGCGTTGAAATGAAAAAAAACAAATACGATGAAGTTTACAAAGTTGATTTTTTTCAAACACAATATTCAAGCTAACAGGTTGACTATATTCAAGCTAACAGGTTGACTATATTCAAGCTAACAGGTTGACTATATTCAAGCTAACAGGTTGACTATATTCAAGCTAACAGGTTGACTATATTCAAGCTAACAGGTTGACTATATTCAAGCAAACAGGTTGACTATATTCAAGCTAACAGGTTGACTATATTCAAGCTAACAGGTTGACTATATTTAAGCTTACAGGTTGACTATATTCAAGCTCACATGTTGACTATATTCAAGCTAACGGGTTGACTATATTCAAGCTAACAGGTTTACTATATTCAAGCTAACAGGTTGACTATATTCAAGCTAACAGGTTGACTATATTCAAGCTAACAGGTTTACTATATTCAAGCTAACAGGTTGACTATATTCAAGCTAACAGGTTGACTATATTCAAGCTAACAGGTTGACTATATTCAAGCTAACAGGTTGACTATATTATTGAAAGCGTCTAATTTTAGATGGGGGATTTAGCCTCTGTATCCCTTTGCCCTTAATAAAGTTGTAATGCATAGAAAAGAGCAAATTATATTGTTAAATGTGTTGCTTTATACGATTTTTTTTTGCTTTGTCCAGCTTTATATAAAATTCCTAACCACTATGTCTGATGGATATTTTGGTATTTTGAATTTCCAGAAGTTCAAATGAAGAATAAACAGTGGAAAATGTAGCCCAAATAAAGGTTTTTTTCTCTTACAAATGAAATAAAAATCAACAATTGAACCAATATTTCATTGTTTAAAAGTTTTAAAAGTCTTACTTAAAATAAATCTCAACACAAAATCGGCAGAGGCTAAAGGAATTTCATGAGTATTAAGGGATTTCCTTAACTGTTCATTCCGGTGATTTGTGAATGCAAGCCCAGGTTAAGAGTGGCGAACTATGCAAAATGTATACATCGTTCTGGAAAAACTTGACTTATGGCAAATGCGAATGTTTTATCCCAACTAAGCATGTGCATACCGCACAGGCTTATAAGGGACAACACTTTACGCATAAGCTAGATTTTTGTTTAGAAGAGACCTCTTTGAAACGAAACTGTTATAGAAGCTGATTAGTATGTGCTGACTGCACATGCTAAACTGGTATGACACTTTACGAGCATCAATTAAGCCCGGTTTTCCCAGACCGGAGTTCATATTAAACTACTTCTCACGACCAGGCTGCAGCGGACTCAGCTATGACCACACCCAGCTCACCTGTTGCGGAGGAACACTTCGTCCCCGGGTGGCCGACCCCCCTTCGCAGACCAAATGCTGCGGGACCCAGGCATATGATGAGCGGTTCCACATGTGTTGCAACGGACAGTTGACGGTAGGCACTATTTTTGTCCAATTTCGTGGTATATGTATTGGATTGTTAAAAACAGCTAAGAAACTTTCTATGAATAAAGTTCAATAACACAATACTCGTTGATTGCCCTATAGAAGAAGATACAAATTATCATTTAGGCGACAAGCTATTTGATAAGATTTTCGTCGAAAATCCGTAAAATCATTTTTTTAATTACGTCAGCATCTATCCATTCGAATTATTTGACATTCTCAAATAATGTGTTGTTGTTGTAGTTGTTATTTCAATTAATTGTTGGTGAGACTGTGCGACAAAATGTTCATATTTTAGCGAGAGAAAAAACACAGGAAAGTCATATCGTATTAAATTGAAGCAAATGACAACATTGAAAGCTTTGAATGTTTGCTAGTAATGTTCATTAAACAACGACAAAATATACGTTAACAGTACCTCTTTTGCTATCACCTATGATTTTATTAAAAATGGAATAAAATATTCTTGCTTTTTTATATCCCGCTCGTTCGCTCAAATATTTTTGCCAAAGAATGTCAAGCAATTTCACTAGGTCTTTGACAAACAACCTAAGAAAAGGGAAAATGAAGCCGCGGTCCTGTACCGTACATGCGAAACAATATTGGTCTTTCTGCCTAAATGTTTGTCAGATGAATGAGCACACATCAAATCACTCAATGTTTAATTAATTAATTCATTCATTCATTCTTCAGAAATTCAAATCGTTTTTTTTTGTGGCTTAGTAAAATAAACACAAAAATCAAGTCTTACTTGAAACACCGTCTATAAGGTCATGTTTAAATGTTACTTAATTGTTGTCTATAGTAATGGTCAAATCAAAATCCATTACATGCGCATGAAATGCTAGATGCATTGCAAACGCGTGTCCTACAATGTCCCGTGCATATTTGTCTGCATCATATTTTTAATAGAGTTCTTGTAGATAATGCATCGTCGTTTTTTATATAAAAGAAAGTATGTTTGTGTTTTTCAACCTTGAAGATAGGCATAAAAGTGTTTCATAGATGCAATGTCTTACTAATTGTCATAGACTGTGAATCGTTCTGGGAAAACAGCGCTTAATGCATGTGCGTAAAGACTGGTGTCCTCTCTGATACGCCCGTGCAGTCAGCACGTTCCACTTAAATTGGAATTTTTTGTTGAAAAGAAGTCTTCTTAGCAAAAATTTAGTCTAAACGGAAAGTGTCGTCCCTGATTACCCGGTAGCCTGTGCGGACTGCACATGCTTATTTGGGACGACAAATTAGAAATATGCATTAAGCCCCTTTTCCCAAAAAAATGAGGCTACAATGTCCTCTTCAGGAGAGCCCTGGCGGACCTAGACACAGCGAGTGTTGCGGCAACAAGGGCTACGATACGAGGTGTGGGGAGTGTAATGGCTGGCACATCAAACTATGGTACGACCAGTCCAAGGAGACTTGCTGTGCAGGTGAGGGCAGGTGGATTACCTAGAGCTGCAATGCGGCCCAACTTATCAAGCCATTCATTTTCGAATGATAGTATCTAAAATATTTATTACCACTCTTATCGAACTGGTTCAATACTAGCTGCACACCAGTAAACTGAAACTCGTACTTAACTAAATATCAAACATGAAAATTAATCTGTTCAGTAAACCGAGAAATTTCAGATAAATAAATGATTATGATTGGACATAATTACTTTTGCATAAGTCTTTATGGGTGAATGCGCACTGGACAGATTACAGCATTCCCACACTAAGTAAATGGGTATCACATAAATTAACATGCACCGCGTATATTTTATTGCATTGTTGGCATTGAGAAAAAGTAGAAAACACTCCAACTTTGAAAAGTTATACACCGTATAACAAATCTAACTTCAAACTAAAGTACACGTCGTACGTGACATTATACCGGATCTGTTTTACACCACAAACGTTATGACATCCAACCCGCACCGGCATGTATGTATAGTTGTTATTGTTGTAGGCGACATTACACCAATATCAAGCGATGTGAGCTGTTGTTGTGGTCACCTAGCGTTTGACCCCACGCATCTCATTTGCAAGAACGGAGCAGTGGTACCAAGGGCTACGGTTCGACCGGGAACATGCTGCAGTATGTATCCAACAATCCGTCAAAATCTATTGATGCCACCAAGCATAGTCTGATACTGCTTCCAATATGCATTTCCAATTACGTAGATAAATATTTTTAAAAATCTACCTTTTCAAAGTTTAAAATTGCTATAAAATACAGTGCATCTTTTCGCAATCAAAATAAAGTTATAGCAATGAGTACAATATTTTTCATAATTTCTTTGCAAAGTATTTTTAACGTTGAAATGTTTACTAGTATTTTATATATGGTTATGTGAAAGATCATGCAAGATTTGTAGATTTGAATAATAATAACAATAGTAAAAAACTTCAACGTATATTTCTGTTTCAGTGGCGCATACTTCGTCGCATGTACCCAACACATACTGTGAAGGTATGTACCATATTAAATGTTCTTACATGTGCATACATACAAAATGAAATTGTTAGATACGTTGAAAATAATTTATTAGCAAAATATTAATTTTTCATTTTTATCATTTATTCGACGGTTTTAATTATATACGTATATGTTTTAATTATGCCATGTATTGATATTTTTATTGTGTGTTGCAAAGCGTACCGTAATTTACATCAAAATATTTGTTTCTTTTAACAGCGGAACCATACAACGTAACGAAGCGTAAGTATAGTGTGTCATTTCAAATTAATAACAGTGTATGTTAACTGGAGTACATTTATACTTTGCTTTTTGCACACATCAAATTTTCGAATTTTGAAAAAAAAAAATATTTAAATCGATAGCTTATGTGAAACGACAAGGTATAACGCATCAGAAGTATCATGCAAGGATAAAGTATATATGGGCCTTGCCTTATGAAAAAGGGGTTCAATGCATGTGCGAAGTGTCGTCCAAGATTAGCCTCTGCAGTCCGCACAGGCTAATCAGGGACGACACTTTCCGCTTTTATGATATTGTTCGTTTCAAGAAAGTCTCTTCGTAGCAAAAATCAAGTTTAGGCGGAAACTGTCGTCCCTGAATAGTCTGTGCGGACTGCACAGGCTAATCTGGGACGACACTTTACGCACTGCGCCGCACATGCATTAAACCCCCTTGTTACAGAGCGCAGCTTATAATATTGGCGTATTTTCGTTAACAGACTTTACAAATAACATATTATACATTATAAATGTTTATACGAAAACATATTAAACATTACTAAATAATTAGAATGTACCAATTATCAAAAGAGTTGCCTTTTTCAGTCGAGTAAATAACCCCGAAAACTAATATGCGTTTCCACGTGTTCTTATTTCAAGTCGAGTAGCTTATGCAATTTGTTTACAAAAAAATAACAGAAAATATATGTTTTACATATTTTGCAGATTGAAAGATTGTATCGTCACTTTTCAAAACTTTCGCATTTGGTGAAAAGTGCGCAAAGCAGCGGGAGCCCGTAATGAGCGCTTCTCGCTGCTTACATGTTAGTAGAAGCCACAAGCAAATAGCAATTGCATATGCAACTAACCCAGTCTTTTTGGTTTGAAGTCACGTGCGAAGGTCGCGTGATCAAGTCGGAAGGCAAGATTTGCTGCGACGACACAATAAACGATCGCGTGGCGGGACCGTACACCCAATGCTGCGGCAATATCAGCTACGACCCGTCCCAGTACACTTGCTGCGAGGGAACGAGTCTACAGGAACTCGTAGCAGGTTATTAAAATACATGTGTTCTTACTTTTAGACGGGTTTGGGTCTTTTTTCAGATGTAGCGAACGTCCTCTGTTTGGTTCCAGTACCATATTTCCGGTTATTAAAATTAGCTGGTTCTATTGACTGTTTAGCTTATGGTAACTTGCTGTAATTGTAAATAAGACTAACCTCATGTATTTGTTTTTAAAATATTGATTCTAAGCAGTTATTCCATAGTCTAATAATACAGTATGTCGGTGCGTGTGTTGTAATACGTCTTCAACAGATCATCCTTGTTTTCGGACAAATGGGCTAACGCATGTGCGAAAAGTATCATCCCAGATTAGCCTGTGCAGTCCGCACGAGCTACTCAGTGAAAACACTATCCGCCTAGATTGGACATTCCATAAGAAGAGACCGATCCTCTTTTAACTAAAAAAATCCATAGAAGAGGAAAGTGTCGTCCCTGATCCGCCTTTGCTGACTGCGCAAGACACTCTGCGATGAAACTTTCCGCACATGCATTTCGCCCGGTTTTCCCAGAACGTGGCTCAAATGTTAATACATCAACAGGAGACCGAACAGAGTGCTGCTGTCGAGAAAGTTACGACCCCGAGAAGTCAATATGCTGTGACTCCGAAATTCAGCCATTTAGCAATTATACTGGATATCTCAACACGACCATGTGTTGTGGAAAGAAAAGCTATAACCCCGCACTGAAGATTTGCTGCAACGGTCAACTAAGAAATTTCTTTGGTGGACCATCAACGACCGCCTGCTGCAAAGATGAAGCCTACGACAAACGATGCTATACCTGCGTCATGGGTCAGCTAAGAAAGGACTTCAATTACCCAACTCAGATATGCTGCAATGGTGTGGCTCAATATGCCCCTGCGGGAAAGCATTCTTGCTGTTGTGGCGCCACTGCGTTCAGTCCTAATACGCACATTTGTTGCAATGGCGCTTTGGGCTGGCGAAAAGGGGGCGAATTCAGCTCTTGCTGTGGTTACCAAAGCTTTGATCAGCGCTACGAAGCGTGCTGCAACAACGTGGTGGTACAGGGCGGGGGCGGGTACGATTCTTGCTGCGGTAACGTTGCGTACAATCCAAGAACCCAGATATGCTGCGGAAAAAACACAGTCATAACTAGACAAGCGAATGAACATACTTGTTGTTGCGGGAGCTCGAGCTTTAACCCAGAGAAATCCATTTGTTGCAGCGGATACGTTCGGCCTCGTGATCCAAAGAAACGACTGCAGTGCTGTGGAATATATTCCTTCAATCCGAAAAGAGAAATATGCTGCGAGGACACGGTGCAACAGCGCTACAAAGGAAAACACGCTACATTGTGCTGTGGAAACCAGCGCTACAATACATACGAAAGCGTCTGCTGCGAATCGGGCGTTATAAACAAGAAGTACACACCGGACGACGATTGCTGCTGTGGGCCGAAAACGTATAACATCAAGAAGCAGGTGTGCTGCAATGGGAAAGTCAACCATAAATGCGGTGACTACGACCTTTGCTGCAACAACCTTAGCTATGACCCAAACATCAGTATCTGTTGCAACGAGGAATTGAAACCAAGGTCGTACGGCAACATGACGTTATGTTGTGAAACCGAGATATTTAACCCTTCTTCAAGCATTTGCTGCGGAGATAAACTGATTGACAAATATTAAAAGGGTATTGATAAATGTGTTTGTTTATTTAGCGCATTCCTTCATTATGAAATTATGCTTTTTCGAAACAATTCATCCGCGGTCGTGGGAAGTTGTTTATCACGATTCAAACAGTATATATATATAATATGGGAACTATTTGTAATCATACATACCATCATTGGCTATTTCTTTAAAATTGTTAAAACATGGGAGGTTTATGTAAATGTGTAAATTAATTGACCAAAAGGCAGTTATTTAATTTTGAGATGTTTGCATATTTATTTAGAAAATATGCACACAAAATAAACACATTATAACGTCTTGCTTTTTTCGTTCTTGAATACATCCACATCAATTACTAGTTGTTTAACCTAAGTTCCCAAAGAGAAGTATGCATATCTTAAACTTCTGAACAATTACATCTATTCAGTTCATGTTAAACAAGGGCAAATGTTTTGCAAATTTTAAAACGAAAAAAGGGGAAATGTACAAACAACCCGGATATAAGGACATTTTTCCGAAAAAGTCATTAATAGACTGCCTCAATACACTGAAACTGACAAAATACACTGACACAGCATATAATACAACACACGGACACAACACACTTACACAGGACACAAATACAACACACCGACACAACACACTGATGCAGGACACGGACACAGAACACACCAACATAGCACACTGTTCAAACACACTGACACAGCACACTAGCATTTCACACTCTTTCAACACACCAACATAGCACACTGTTTTATAAACACACTGACACAACACACCTTCATATCACACTGTTTAAACACACTGAAAAAACACACCAACATAGCACACTGTTTAAATTCACACACAACACACTAGCATAGCACATTCTTTTAACACACTGACACAACACACTAGCAAAGCAGAGTCTTTAAACACACTGACACAACACACTAGCATAACACAGTCTTTAAACACACTGACACAACACATTAGCATAGCACACTCTTTAAACACACTGACACAACACACAAGCATAGCACACTGACTCAGCACACTGACACAACACACTAGCATAGCACACTGTTACAAAACATTGACACAACACACAGAAACAAAACATTGAAATAACACCGACTTAGCTCTTTGATTCCACATACAGACACAATCATTTGGTCCGTGCTCTGTGAAAAGGGGGCTTAATGCATGTGCGTAGTGTTGTCCCATGTTAGCCTGTACAGTCAACACATGCTAATCAGGGATGACATTTTCCAATTTTATGGTATTTTTCGTTTACAGAGAGTATCTTCTTGGCAAAAATAAAAGTTGCTGCACAGACTTATGTGGGACGACACTTTACGCACATGAATTAAACCCACTTTTCACAGAGCATGGCTCATTTATAAAACATCTGTAATCACAAAGCTTATTTCAAAATTCTACAGTAAAACCACTTAAATTCATGAAATTCATCAAGTAAATGTCTGGTTAGCGCACAAGTTTATTTGCAGTAAAATTTTTCATACACAAGAATTGCAAATATTGTTCGATGTTTCCTTTCGGAAACAGAAAAAGAATGCAGATATTGAAATAAAGTTTAAGTTGTCACTAAAGAACAATTTGAAGTTCGTATCATATTAAAGCACAATTATGAAATGTGTCAATGACTTAAAATATATCCACAATGATATTGAATTAATTTGCATTAGAACAAATATGCCAAGCATTTAAAGATAAACACATTAAAATAAAACAAGGGCTGTTTGTAAAACATGCATGCCCCCCATATTGGCTGTCAGTTGTAGTGGCAGCCATTGTGTGAATACGTTTTTGGCACTGTGATCTTGACCTTTGACCTGAAAGTCAATAGGGGTCATCTGCGAGTCATGATCAATGAACCTATGAAGTTTCATGATCCTAGGCCTAAGCGTTCTTGAGTTATCATTCGGAAACCATTTTTCTAAGTTGAGTCACCGTGACCTTGACCTTTGACCTAGTGACCTGAAAATCAATAGGGGTCATCTGCGAGTCATGATCAATGTACCTATGAAGTTTCATGATCCTAGGCATAAGTGTTCTTGAGTTATCATCCAGAAACCATTTTACTATTTCCGATCACCATGACCTTGACCTTTGACCTTGTGACCTGAAAATCAATATGGGTCATCTGCGAGTCATGATCAATGTACCTATGAAGTTTCATGATCCTAGGCATAAGCTTTCTTGAGTTATCATTCGGAAACCATTTTACTGTGTCAAGTCACCGTGACCTTTGACCTAGTGACCTGAAAGTCAATAGAGGTCATCTGCGAGTCATGATCAATGTACCTATGAAGTTTCATCATCCTAGGCATAGTGTTCTTGAGTTATCATCCAGAAACCATTTTACTATTTCCGGTCACCATGACCTTGACCTTTGACCTAGTGACCTGAAAATCAATAGGGGTCATCTGCGAGTCATGATCAATGTACCTATGAAGTTTCATGATCCTAGGCATAAGCGTTCTTGAGTTATCATTCGGAAACCATTTTACTATTTTGGGTCACCATGACCTTGACCTTTGACCTAGTGACCTGAAAATCAATACGGGTCAGCTGCAAGTCATGATCAATGTACCTATGAAGTTTCATGATCCTAGGCATAAGCGTTCTTGAGTTATCATCTGGAAACCATTTTACTATTTCTGGTCACCATGACCTTGACCTTTGACCTAGTGACCTCAAAATCAATAGGGTCATCTGCCAGTCATGGTCAATGTACCTATGAAGTTTCATGATCCTAGGCCTAAGTGTTCTTGAGTTATCATCCGGAAACCATCTGGTGGACGGACATACGGACGGACCGACATGTGCAAAACAATATATCCCCTCTTCTTCGAAGGGGGGCATAAAAATAGTCTAAATTTTGTTGGTAACTTAATTCTGGAGAAAAATGACATTTATTTAAAATCAAACACAGAGAGGGTAATCAGTTGAAAAAGAAGATGGCCACGTCCATTCCAAGATAGGTATTTTTCACCATTTTATACCCTTAATTACGTTTATTATTTTTTTAAATACCACTCACTTTCCTGCCACTTCAGCGTTTATTTCGTATTAATTTTCACTCTTATCTCCACTTTACTTCCTACAAATGTTCTACACGGGAGCTGTAATTTTGTGTCCTGCATAGGAATTTCGCACAGAGTAAAATTGAGATGAAGAGCAAATATTAATCATTCAAAATATCAATTACTTTCTTATAAAAATACATATCTCCGCATGCAATGTCTCACTGTATGTTTACATTGTCAGACAACGTTCAACAACAATTTAAGAATATTTATTTTTCTTCGCTCGTCTTTTAGTTTACTATACAAAAATGTACATAACTTTCACAAATTAAAAACAAAAGTGCCAATATATGTAATGATTCATTTCAAGTAGGAGTCACAAAGGCTTTCAGAATTTTCACATCATCCACTGGGCGATCAGTCGAGTCCGTTTCCACAAGCCCAATGCGCTGCACATAAGTCATCCCATTTGCTACTCGCCCAAATATTGTGTGTTTGCCGTCAAGCCACTGGGTTGGGGCCAGGGTGATGAAGAATTGGCTCCCATTTGTGTCGGGGCCACTGTTAGCCATAGACAGGATACCAGCTCCTATAAAACAGTAAAAATTGTAGCTTCTTTCTGTGTAAAAGTGGACTTCACGCAAGCGTAATTCCAGATTAGCCTCTGCAATCGCACAGGCTAATCAGGGATGATGCTTTCCGCTTTATGCAATAACACCTTTCCAGCAGGTAAACAAAACTCCAGTGTAGGTGGAAAGTGTTGTCACTGATTAGCCTGTGCAGATTGAAGTGGAAAGTGTTGTCCCTGATTAGCCTGTGCAGATTGAAGTGGAAAGTGTTGTCCCTGATTAGCCTGTGCAGATTGAAGTGGAAAGTGTTGTCCCTGATTAGCCTGTGCAGATTGAAGTGGAAAGTGTTGTCCCTGATTAGCCTGTGCAGATTGAAGTGGAAAGTGTTGTCCCTGATTAGCCTGTGCAGATTGAAGTGGAAAGTGTTGTCCCTGATTAGCCTGTGCAGATTGAAGTGGAAAGTGTTGTCCCTGATTAGCCTGTGCAGATTGAAGTGGAAAGTGTTGTCCCTGATTAGCCTGTGCAGATTGAAGTGGAAAGTGTTGTCCCTGATTAGCCTGTGCAGATTGAAGTGGAAAGTGTTGTCCCTGATTAGCCTGTGCAGATTGAAGTGGAAAGTGTTGTCCCTGATTAGCCTGTGCAGATTGAAGTGGAAAGTGTTGTCCCTGATTAGCCTGTGCAGATTGAAGTGGAAAGTGTTGTCCCTGATTAGCCTGTGCAGATTGAAGTGGAAAGTGTTGTCCCTGATTAGCCTGTGCAGATTTCTGTGATGATACTGTACGCACATGCATTAAGCCCGGTTTTTCCAGAACAAGGCACATTGAACTTAGCTTGCTAGTCTCCATACACGACAGGGGGAGTTTCCTCCCGGTACTGTGGTTCACTTGAACTCACATGCCAACAGCAAGCACAAGACCATACAAAATGAGTCGTGTTCTGAGAAAACTGGGCATAATGCATGTGCGTTAAGTGTCGTCCCAGATTAGGCTGTGCAATCAACACAGATTAATCAGGGATGACCCTTTTCCGCTTTTATGACATTTTTTTGTTTAAATTAAGTCTTTTCTTAGCAAAAATCTAATTTAGGCGGAAAGTGTCATCCCTGATTAGCCTGTGCAGACTGCACAGGCTAATCTGGGATGATACTTTACGCAAATGCATTATGCCCAGTTTTCTCAGAACGCGATTCAAATGAATATCTTTCAGTCAAAAATAAAAAGCTCAAATTAAAGCTATAACTCACAAATATATCAACTTTTGTGAGTTTTGTATTTGTAATTTTTTTAAGGAGTGCTGGTGCACACCTCCGTTCCTCAAAAATGCAGCCACATGGTCAGTGGGAATAATAAATATTACAGGGAATAAAATAAGCACAAGTGTATTTAATGACTTTTTCTATAAACAATACATAATGCAAAAAATACAGCAATTGCTTCCAAAGTTTCAATCCTCACAAATCACAAATGTATAAGAATGTGATTAAACAAACTTGAAAAGATTCTTTTCCAAAAATAAGATTGCAGATTTTGCATAATGGCAATACCTGTATGTTTGAGATCACCATGAATTTCATCTTCAAACTCCTTCCCATAAATGCTTGCACCCCCTCGTCCTATAATAAACTCAAACTGGTCAGTATTACAAGTTAACACAAAGCCAGTAATTAACAATTAACATGTATAGCACTTGATATGTTAAACATGATACATGCATGTTATCAAGCATTAAAAATGCAGTTTATAAGGGCTCTCAACATTATAATTAACTTGGCAAATGAGAATTAGATGTAAGATCAGTATTTAATGCAAATCTGTTTCATCAACATCAGCTAGGTAAATGTATCAATAAAATGCATAATACTGACTGAGCTGTAACTGAACCATTATTGACTAATATTGTAACATTATTAGTGCCACATCATGCAAAAATAGGTGTTATGCAATATGCAGCAAGCATTGCCACAGACCAGCCTGAGGATGATGCAGGCTGGTCTACAGATATACAGACTGGTTTTGCATAAAACCCATTTTCGCATGATGCAGGTCACTTTCACTTATCAGTGGGTAAAAATAGGAAAATAACATTATTGAGTTGATTTAACAAGAGGGTCAAGGGCCCTTAAGCACTCACCTGAGACTCTTAAGGGACAAACTATGGAGCATTAACATATTATATGAAACATATATCATTATTTAATTTCAAGGCACATTACTATGGAAAATGTTTGATGCTTGACAATATATACAACACAGAATGTCCATAAAACCGTTTATTCATAAATTGGGGACAACACAACTGGAACAATCCAGTTAGCCAGTACCTGTTTTAGCTGTAAAAGAGGCTGTTTGTAAAGTACACTTGGTAACTTATAAGTTATGAATCATTCCTGGATCAAATGTGGTGCGTGGCGCTTCCAATTACAGCTCTGACATATCATGCATATTAAATGAAAGGTAAAAAAAGATTCAAACGAAACAATTTTTTTGTTTTCATATATATAAAATAATCTACATAAAAATATTATAAATATTTCATTTGAATAATTCAACAAAATGAGAAATCGGATGGTCAATCACGCTTTTAAATTTATCACCTGTGTTAAAATGTTTCATTTTGGCATTTTACAAGCTAAACTAATACATCCTGTGGCAGCCTTATTTTTCTATAGAACAGAACCATTTTCGAACCTAATTGAGATATCATTAGAACAAACATGTTTTATGAAGATTGGGCAAAAAATGTGACTTCAAGTGAGTTAAATAGGCTTTAATGTAGCCAAATCAGAAAAAACACCCACCTCCAAGAAAGCCATGTTTTCAACTGACTTGAACCAGTTTGAACTCTGCACAGATATTAAAATAAATATTGTATGAAAGTGTCATGATGATTAATACACTAAACATGTGACTTTTTAAGAGTTAATAAGGTTTCTCTACAGCCATATAAGGAAACCTGCCCGCCCCCTGATGGCTATGTTTTTCAACAGACTTGAACCATTTGCAAATCAAGTTGATATAACTTTTAGTTTTAAACAAGAATATCAGTGAAACTGATGGATGCTCCCCGATTATGCGCTTTGTCAATCTATGTGTTAATAACCACCTTAAAAAATCTATTATTAGCCTCGGTGACCTTCACCTCGACCCCAGTGACCTCAAACCTTATCAAAAGGTAGAGGTCTATGCAAGGTACCTACATGCCAAATATAAAAGAGATCGGTAAAGTATTGAAGCGCTATGAGAAACTGTAACAAAAGTGTGACAGAAAATCTATTATTAGCCTCGGTGAGGATGACCCCAGTGACCTCAAACCTCATCAAAAGGAAGAGGTCCATGCAAAGTACCTACATGCCAAATATGAAAGAGATCGGTAAAGTATTGAAGGCGCTATGAGAAACTGTAAAAAAAGTGTGACAGAAAATCTATTATTTGCCTCAGTGACCTTGACCCCAGCAGGGAATAATCTACCAGTGCGCCCCGCGTCTATGACGCACATATACAGAAATAGACGCATAGTTTTTAAATATGTGCGTCCACTCAGACGCATTGCTGAAACGAATCCGTTAACGCATGCGCGAATCACTATAAGTACGAACCAGTTTGGGTACGAGTTCAAAGTGTAGCAAAATCGCTGAGTTTAACCAAATGAGGCTACAATAATGCAACAAGTCTTTTGGTTGGCTATAGTCAAGCCATTGCTGTATGCGAACCAATTAGAATCGATCTTTTAAATAGAGTGTGTTATGATATTTTCCGGAGTCCCCGGATGAAGGCCTGTTATAATGTTTTGTGCAGAAAAAATGCTGCCGAAAAAGGTGTTAAAGCTGGACCCTAAACAAACCACTCTTAACTTTAATACCAATAATGGCCGGTCAACGGATGTAAAAAAAATATTACTATCAGTGAACCTGATTCTAACTCTAACAAGGGACAAAATTGTCACAAAACCAGGTTTTCATTGTGAAAAAAAATCTGATTAAGGGAGACAACTCAAACTGAACTTTTGAAATGAACAAACAAAATTAACCCCCTTTGTAAGTTTGTTTCAAAATAAATCTATTTTAAGTTGTGGTGACCTTGACATTGGAGATACTGACGTGATTCTTTAGTGCGACACACCGTCCCATGATGGTGAACAAATGTGGCAAATAATTGTAAAATCTCACAATGAACGACATAGTTATGGCCCAGACAAGCTCATTTATTGCCAATTTTGACCTTTGAACTCAAAGTGTGACCTTGACCTTGGAGATATCGACGTAATTATTTCGCGCGACAAACCGTCCAATGATGGTGAACAAATGTGCCAAATGATTTTAAAATATGACAATGAACGACATAGTTATGGCCCGGACAAGCTTGTTCCGCCAGCCAGCCAGCCAGCCCGCCCGCATTCGCCAATCTAATAACCAGTTTTTTCCTTCGGAAAACCTGGTAAAAAACTCTTACTTTCCAACGCAGTTGGTTGGATACATTTTCGTGGCTTCGTATGTTTAAGACAACGACTATACAAATGTAATTATGTTCTGTGATGTCTGGGAGCAGCATGGGGCAAAGAACGGTCTGTGTAAAAAGTAAAAAAACATAAATTTTCAGAGAACCACAGTCTCTAGACACAGTAGCAGGTTGCAATCATGTAACAAATTAAACATACACTGTTATAGCTTATGTGAAGGCAAACATTTGTATTTTGTAACTGTTTTTGAGATTATTAAAGGTTTAATGCAAAATGTAGTTATTTAGCTAGTGTCATTTTCTTCATTACTTGGTATCTTTCAAAATTTGGGACTTATTCAATTTCATGGTGGACTCATTAATTATGGCCTGAGACTCATTGGTCTAAAATCTGCGAGTTCAGGGACCCATAGGGAGTAAATTCTAGATTATTCCCTGCCCCAGCTCAGGGCTCGAAATTACACTCGCACACTCGCAAAATGCGAGTAAAAAATACCGATTGCAAGTTAAGTTTAAAGCCACTAGTATTTTTTTGCGAGTAAATAAATAGTGAAAAGAAATGAGTAGGTATAATGCTGCTTGACGTCATGATCGCTAAATCAATTTATAGAACGCCCAAGTACCCTTATGCGTAAGCGCACACCTTGTTTGTAGACTGGTATATACAGATACGTGGATGGTATTGGTACAAAGGAAGTGAAACAGTCGACTATTCACACATGTTCATTGAAGCGAAAAATAACTTGTCACTTTATTCCCACAGACGGAAATAACACAAAATATACATAATACAAAAGATAAAGCAAAGTTAACCATTTAGTTAGAAAAAACGGATTTAAAATCCTTCTACGAAAACAGTGAATTAGTGGGAAAAATAACTTCAAATAAGACTTAAACTTGTTGTAGATGAAGATGGTCAATCAACCTGATGTGGGCCGCTATGGTTTAAGGAACTGATATCTTTGTATGGTTGCAGAAATAAAATGTGTATACACATGAACATGTTAAGTACTTTTATTTTGTTTAAATAGTACTAAACTAATGTCCAAGGTTTTTTATGTTTCCATCAAAATTGGCGAGAATGTTTTTGATATTGCAAGTTGGTATTTAAGCAGCTCGCAATTTTTTGCAAGTAGAAAAAAAAGTTAAATTCGAGCCCTGCCCCAGTTTCCTCAAACGTCATCAAAATGTAGAGGTCCATGCAAGGTACATACATGCCAAATATGAAAGAGATCGGTAAAGTATTGAAGGCGCTATGAGAAACTGTAACAAAAGTGTGACGGAAAATCTATTTTTATAAGCCTTGGTGACCTTGACCTTGAACCCAGTGACCTCAAACCTCATCAAAAGGTAGAGGTCCATGCAAGGTACCTACATGCCAAATATGAAAGATATCGGTAAAGTATTGAAGGCGCTATGAGAAACCGTTAAAAAAGTGTGACCGAAAATCTATGTTTATTAGCCTTGGTGACCTTGACCTTGAACCCAGTGACCTCAAACCTCATCAAAAGGTAGAGGTCCATGCAAGGTACCTACATGCCAAATATGAAAGAGATTGGTAAAGTAACTGGCAACTATATGCTCTGCCGAAATTTTATTTCGGGGAGCATAAAAACCTTTCTGACCAAGTTTTACAAAGGTTTGACATTAAATGTGACTTCTAGAGCTCTTACAGGCGTTCTTTTTTCATTTGGCCAAGAGACATAGGTTTTAATTCTGGTTTATTGGATAATAAATATTTCCTTTTACGAGTTAACAAGGTACATGTTGATAACATACAGCAACAAAAAAACACGATCACAAAAGCTCACTATGAGCACATTGTGCTCAGGAGGGCTGAAAATCACCAGCAAACTGTTCTGTGTGGAATGTCTCTTTTTTAAAAGCCGTGTTAGCAATGCCAATTACAAGCTCAATTTATGTCCGAAACTTAGCTATAAGAATTTGTTATGCTGATTTGATGACAAAGCCTTAGTGGCATACATATTAGCCTTGCTCATGGAAAACATGGCAAAATGCATGTGCGCACAGTACTGTCTCAGATTAGCCTTTGCAGTCTGCACTGTTTTTTTATTAAAAAAGACTTACCTTCAACGAAAAATTCCTTAAAAGCACTGAATTGACTGATAACCTGGTGCAAACTGCAGAATTTCTGAGAAAGTAATCAGGGACAACAATCTACGCAAATGAATTATACCCAATTTTCCCAGAAGGCTCATGTGATTTCAAAAAAAATCTGAATACCTTGTGAAGTTATACAGACTTTAGTTTGATTAATTCATCAATTGATCAGAACTCATGTTTTGAACAAAGTATAACCATGTTTATTAATAAACCATAACCTCCCATCAATAATATGTAACCTGTTCCAGTTGGGTCCCCTCCCTGTATCATGAAGTCCTGGATGATTCTGTGGAATTTGATCCCATTGTAATACCCTCTTCTTGCTAGCTCTGCGAAGTTCTTGCAGGTGTTTGGGGCATGTTTCCAGTACAGCTCAATCACAATAGTTCCCATGCTGAAATAAAAACAAGTATTTTAGCTTATTTGTCTGTTAAGATTTGTTTCACAATTAAAGCAAGTTGTTTGATCATATCTTCACAGCTACTGGTTGGTGGACTTTTCCCGATGAATGCTTTTACATAAAGTTTTATAGAAGACAAACATTTTTACAAACTTGTTTTAAAATCAATCAAATGTGAACCTAAGCTTTCAAACTGACTGCAGGCATACCTATCACCATCACAGTAAAGCAGCGGGTTCAAAGACATAGCTTGAAGTAACAATAATAATTACGTATACCGATACTATGATAAACAGACAAAACGAACAATTTTAGAGCCACTTCAAACAAATTGTCGCCATTTGCAACAGTGGCAATCGACAGCAAAACTCTTGAAAACTTGTATTGGTCTGTCAATTACATAAGATTCGAATTTGTGTATGTAAATATCCATGTGAACTTATTATCATAGTTATACAATCATGATCCAGCAGTGTTTTTTTCTTTTGAGATCAAGACCAGTATAGGGACACATTGCCAATTAAAAAAGTATATAGTTTTGCCTCTACAAGTTCAACTTCAACTAAAATAATATTTATATCACTTTATTCTTAATGTTTAAGTATTTGTAAGCAACATCAATTAATCTTTTTAAGTCAAAACAACAAAAATTTTCCAGATCCAAAGGGACCCTCCCAGGCATTGAAGAATCCACTCGACCGCTCGCATATGCGAGTAATGTTGACGGTCGGGCGAGTAAATTTTGTTGAATACTCGACCGACTGGGCGAGTGCTGTTTTTCAAGTTGAGAAATATAAATTCAGTTCCAGGAATCCTGCCACATCGATTCAAACTGCGAACAATTTTTCGAATGAACAAACAATAGATTTAGTACACAAAGAAACTGCACTTTCGTTTTGACAATGAAAAATGAAGTCACGGGCACAGTAAAAATAATTCTCGAAATCGGCTGCGCTCTTTTCTCTTGTCAGTGCTCTTAGCTAATCGATTAAAAGTTTAAAAAAACATTTAAATATATTGGTCATTCCATGAAGAATAAAATTTCATTTAAATGTAAATATCAATACAAAAATAATACATAACTGGTTAATTATAATACTTCTTATATTTAATTTAAAAAAAAGAAACAAAAATTATTAATAAACAGAATAATTTGTGATCAAAAGCCTTAGCCAAAATTTACCATATTGTAACCATTTGTCAATCAAGCGTGTCTTTCAGTAAAAGTTCGTCTGAAATATTAAAACTCAGCAAGGAAAAGGGTTCTTTTTTAAAATATCTGCAAGGTGGTGGAGTTAGGGAACAGAAAAAAAGGTCATCAAAACGAGAAGCGGAAAGTATTGAGAAAAGGAAACAAGTGCAGAAAACGTGAGGAAAGCAAATAAAATCCATCAGATAGTGTAGTTAATTTGTTTGCAGTTTAGTGTCACTATGTTAGGTAGGTTAAAAAGGTTCTGGTTGATCATAAATATAAATATATAGATATGGAAATAACTAGCACCACACACTGCCATCTGGGAACCTGTGCCTAAGACAGTGACAAACTTAAAGGAGCACCTACACACACAATTTTAAGCACGCATAAATAATCGTGTAAAACCGATTATCCGAAAGATATTATCCGGAATTAGGTAACAATCGGATATATGTAAAGTATAGAAACAATTGTATTAAAATGAACAAAATCAATTCATACGTAGTTTCCAGTGTCACATTTGCTGGTTGCCATGTTTTCGGAGGAATTCCAGAAGCTGAAGTGATTGACATTTGTAAATAATTAAAATAGCCGCTTGTGTGTTAAACTGTTCAACCCAAACGCGTAAAACGACAAGATAACATTTGAGCGAAAATAAGGGGTAACATTAAACCAATATTTCCTTTTGTTTCTAGCAATATCATTTCTGAAATGTTGTTTAAAACTTTAAACAATAAAACCAATAATTAAACAAAAATATTACATGAAAAACGAAAAAACAATGTAAGCGTATAGTGATGTTAACACCAACGCATACACAAGTAACATTAACTCATGGAAACATTTTGTTTTGAAAAACAAACAGATGTTTTGTCTCCCCCATCTTTTTTATCCACTGTGTACGTTTATTTGAAAATGTCCGAATCTGATGGATACGTTGAAGTAACCAAGTTTGGCTTCTATTCAGCGGGAAGTGCGCTTGAAATTAATATCAGCTGGGTAAGTGTCTAATTTTTGCCTGTGTTGCGGCATTAAAACACCATGTAGATGTTGATGAAATTAAAGGGCTGCCATTCTGTGAGAGGGATGGAGAGAGAGAGAGGGAGAGAGAGAGAGAGAGAGAGAGGAGAGAGAGAGAGAGAGAGAGAGAGAGAGAGAGAGAGAGAGAGAGAGAGAGAGAGAGAGAGAGAGAGAGAGAGAGAGAGAGAGAGAGAGAGAGAGAGAGAGAGAGAGAGAGAGAGAGAGAGAGAGACAGAGAGACAGAGAGACAGAGAGACAGAGACAGACAGAGAGAGACAGAGAGAGAGAGAGAGAGACTCATACCGTTACAATTGTTTGATCTATTTAATATTTTTTAGTTTTAAAATTTACTTAGGACATGAAAACAACGTCTGAAGATGGTTGACATTCTGCAAAGTTGGATTAAATTGTCTCTATGCATAAAGCATTATATTCCGGACACGTTTTGATATTTGGCCTTATGTGTGACACTGATTGGTATTATGATAACATTTATTTCCAAGGATTTAATGCCTCCGGTAGGGCGGCATGCAGCAGTGAGACTGTCCGTCCGTGTGTCCGTCCGGCATTCCGGAATTATTTTCAAAACGCTTAAAGATATTGATCTGATATTTGGTATTTTAGTCTACCTTCATGACTGATAGATGAAGTGTGTGTTTCGTTCCCGTTCACAATTTTTGACGAAGTTATGGGCCATGGACAAAGACAACGAAACTTATCGGTTCAAATATTAACGATTATCAAAATCACCTCTTTAACTGCTTCCAACATTATTTGTTTTTCACAAATAATCAACTACAGAATTTTCAGACCTTTGACATCCTGTATCAGTTGCTTCCATACACTGCTTCTCTTTCCTTGGCAAATCCAAAGACGTGTTACATCCACCATTGATAGATGATGCATTCATGATCACAAGGGGTCATTGACTGATCGGGAATGCCCATGAAGTGATTGAAAATATCATCAATACACTAACGAGAGGAAAGTCATCTGGAGAGGACAATCTCGTTTATGAACGTTTCATTTTTTACGGACAGTTCTAGCCCCTGCACTAGCTAACCTTTTCACGTACGTGCTAAAACTATGTTATATTCCGAACTATATGAAACGTGGTGTGATAATAGCTCTCCATAAAGGGAGTAGAAAAAGAAAGAATGATCCAAATAATTACCGTGCAATTACTCTTCTCTCGGCGGTTTTAAAATTGTATGAATCAATTATTTTGTTGCGTTGTAAAGATACTATTTCAGAGACTTTAAGCATGCAACAAGGTGGCTTCCAAGAACACCTCGGCACAATTATGACGTCGTTAGTTTTACGAGAATGCATTCAGTTTTCACGCGAGAATTCATCCAAGATGTATGTCTGCTTCCTGGACGGGAAACAGGCATTCGACAACGTGTGGCATGCAGGGCTTCAAATTGTACAAATTGTGGAAATGCAACATTGACCCTACAAGCCTCATTGCGATTAAAGAACTCTATATGAACGCAAAAAGCTATGTTCTTTCCCATGGAAGACGTCCCCAGGAGTTCCCGGTTTTGCAAGGTACCCGCCATGGTAGTAAAAGCTCACCGCTCCTGTACCTAGTGTTCATCAATGGGCTTATCAAACAACTGGAGAATAGCGGGTTTGGTATGTGTATCTACAACATGAACATCTGTTCGCCGACCGTCGCAGACGATGTGGTCTTAATATCCTACTAAAAACGGGACTTGATAAAATGATGGATATATACTACAAATACTCGAGCGTATGGCGCTATGAATATAACGCAAGTAAATGTGCCATCATCGTCTTTAATGAGCGTACAAACACAGGAAACTCCCGCGTGTTTAGGTTTGGAATTTATCAATCCGTGGTTGTTCTGAAAGCATTATATGGATGTGAACTGTGGACTGTTATCGGCGCCAGCGATATGTTTCGCCTTGATCGCTCTCATCGGTTCTGTATAAAATCTATTCAGCAATTTCATTCCTTAACGAATACGGACTTGAAACTCAATTGAGAATATCATTGACAGGAAAAAGCTAGTATTTTTTTGTCAATTATGTCGTTTACCAAACCAATACCTTGCCAAACAAGTGTTCATTAACAGACTTGTGCGATACCTGATTAACGACAAACAGACTAAAGGCTTTGTTCCGGAAATCTACAGACTGCTGCATAAATACCAACTGCAATCGTGTTTAGACGGGTATTTAGAATCAGGCTTGTTCCCGTCTTAGCAAGCGTGGAAACAGATGCTCCAACGATCGGTATCCGCTCCGGAACATCACAGACAGTTGAAAAGTATCCGGGACGTGTTCCACACATTGAACCTTCTACACGAAGATAAGCCCTCGTCCCTCTGACAAATATCCCGGATTTCGCCTAAGCTATCGCGTTTAGTAGCCATCCTGATGGCATAACTGAGAGGATTCCTCTCTAGATCGTACCCAACAGTGTGCTCATTGTGTGGGATACACACGAAAAACAAACTACTACACTCCGTGTATTTTTGTTCATAAAGGGAACTGTTACGTGAATCACGTTGGGATGCTGTCATTTACCAAAAGGGGTTTAATTGTTTTATAAAATTAACACGAAAGACATCATTAGAACAAATCGTAACGTTGTTTGAAATTACGCTATCAACTACAGATGACGATCGCCTGAATGCTCTATTAGCAATCGCCTGTTAACAATCCTATTGCTGAGGCAAGTTTGTAAGTTTTTGAGCGTGCTTATTATAAAATCGTCTCTCTATTGTTGTGTGTAAGCATGTACATATATTAATATAGATATATAATTATCTATTGTATGTATTAATGGTGTAAATACTTGTTGTAAATTTGTTATGCTCTCCATGAATCGAGGAAATAAAGAATCTATCTATCTCGTGTAAAGCGCAAGAGTTATAGATGGGCTAAGAAATTATTTTATACTAATCATTCGCTGGACAACCGTACAGCTTTTTTAACGTCCAAAACTGAATATAACCGAATTAAAAGGTTTGCCACATGTACCTTTAACAATCGACAACGGCAAAACTTTCGCAGGTATGCAAAGTCCGATCCTCAGAAATTTTGGAATGAAATAAAAAAGATAAAATAATTGTCGCAAGATTAATGATTTATCTCCGGATATATTTTTGAGCATTTTAAGAATGTATTTTCTAACAGGGATATTTTTTCCAATAATACGGTGGAACAGAATTTAACAAATTTATTAGAGAGTGATAATACTTCTGTTGAATATTTAGATAATGACTTTACAATCGATGAAGTCAAGAAAGCAATAGGGGATCTAAAGAGGGGAAAAGGTGCAGGATTCGATCAACTTATTCCTGTAATTTGTATCGAATGTAAGGAAATATTGTCTCCTTTAGTATGGTAATTATTTAATTACATTTATTCTACAAGTTCTTATCCATATTGATGGTCTTTGGGCGTCATAGTTCCGGTTCCTAAAAAGGGGGATAAGAATGATGTAAACAACTACAGGGGGATAACCCTTACTAGTATATTTTCGAAAATTTTCTCAATCATGCTGGACAGTAGATTACGTAAATGGCTGGAAAATAATAATATTCTCAATGAGTGTCAATTTGGTTTCCAGAATGAAAAGCGTACAACAGACTGCATTTTTGTGTTGAATTCTTTGATAAACCGGGTAGTGTATCATGAAAAGCGCCAGCTGTATTGTGCATTTGTAGATTTTAAGAAGGCATTTGACCTAGTTTACAGAAATGGCATTTTGTATAAACTTTTGCAGAACAACGTATCCTCCAAATTTGTTAAAATGATCCAATCAATTTATAGCTGTGTTAAGACATGTGTCAAGACGAATAGAGTAGGAAATAGTTCCGATGCATCACAAAATGCATATGGTGCAAATCACTTGCATAACAGCACAATTAACAATTCGGTATATCATCTATCAGTCTTATTTGATAGTTATACTGGTGTTAAACAGGGCGAACCTTTGTCTCAGCTATTATTTATAATTTTCGTAAATGATATTTACAATTATTTGTATCATGGTGCCATAGATTGTGTGTGTTTTGATAACGTTAAGTTATTCATGTTGTTATTTGCTGACGACACAGCATTGTTCTCTTATTCTGCAGAAGGTCTTTAGCGGCTATTAGATAAATTACATGATTATTGCACCGAATGGGGCATTTCTGTGAATACCAGCAAAACTGTAGTCATGGTTTTTAATAGAAGTAACAGAATTGTAAATATCGATATTAAATACAATGAATATAAGCTTGAAGTTGTAAACAAGTTTACTTACCTTGGTGTTACATTGTCTTCTAACTGTATTTTTTAAAGCTCATGAAGATATGTCAAAACAAGCATCTAAAGCAATGTTCGCACTTAATAATCTTTTTTTTCTAAAATTTCTTTCAGCATTGTTGATTAATTACGTCTTTTTGATACAATGATTTTGCCAATTTTGACTTACGGTACCGAGGTGTGGGGATTTCCTACCTGCCTCGACATTAAGAAAGTTCATCTTAAATTTCTTAAGCAGCTATTATTTGTGAGGCCACAAACTACCTCTGCGTCAGTTTATGGAGAACTTGGTCGCTTCCCTCTAGACACAATAAGAACAAAACATGTGTTTGTCAGAAACACTATGTCCCCTTCTGCGCCGCTTTGATTTTTATTTTGACCTTTGACCTTGAAGGATGGCCTTGACCTTTCACCACTCAAAATGTGCGGCTCCATGAGATACACGCGCATGCCAAATATCAAGCTGGTATCTTCAATATTGCCAAAGTATTCATAAAATGAGCGATTTTACCCACATATACTTGACCTCTGTCCTTGAAGAATGACCTTGACCTTTCAACACTCAAAATGTGCGGCTCCATGAGATGCACGTGCATGCCAAATATCAAGTTGGTATCTTCAATATTACCAAAGTATTCATAAAATGAGCGATTTTGGCCACATATATTTGACCTCTGACCTTCAAGGATGACCTTTACCTTGACCTTTCACCACTCAAAATGTGCGGCTCCATGAGATACACATGCGTGCCAAATATCAAGTTGCTATCTTCAATATTGCAAAAGTATTCATAAAATGAGCGATTTTGGTCACATATATTTGACCTCTGACCTTGAAGGATGACCTTGACCTTGACCTTTCACCACTCAAAATGTGCAGCTACATGAGATACACATGCATGCCAAATATCAAGTTGCTATCTTGAATATTGAAAACGTTATTGCAAATGTTAAAGTTGGAGCAAACTGACCAACAGGCCAACGTACAGACCAACAGACAGGGCAAAAACAATATGTCCCCCACTATAGTGGGTGGGGGTCATAAAAATGCGTATAATTATGTTATGGTATAGAACAAAACAGAATCCTGATTCCCTACTAAGTAAGCTTTTGCTAAATTTTGATTATGTTAACACGCATATAACTAACTGGAGTAATAATGTTAAAAGAATGCTTCAAGATTTAGAACTAACTTACTAGTATATGTATCATTAGGATAATTCATCAACTATGGATGTAAACTGTATATTTCAGCGTATCAAGGACGTATCTTTACAAAAATGGCTAAGTGTCATCGATAGTCTGCCCAAGCTTGACAGTTTTCGCATTTTAAAATCAAATCTTGAATTTGAGAAATATTTAGACATTGTAGTAAATGAGAGAGATAGAATTTGTTTAACAAGACCACGGTTTTCGGCGCACCGACTCTTAATTGAAGAAGGCAGGTTTAGAAATATCCCTAGAAATGAAATAATATATACTACATGCAATATGGGAGTTATTGAAAACGAATATAATTTTCTGCTTATCTGTCCACTGTATAGAGACCTGAGAAAAGCATTTTTTCCAAAATATTTCCTTCGGTGGCCTTCCACGCACAGGTGGTTAGCGTGTGGCTATGATATTAATTAGTGAAAACATCATTTTGAATGATAAATAATCATATTATAACGAAAAATTAACTTTTCTGAAAAAAAATATTTCACTATCAAATATATATATAACAAGGTATGCAACTCAAAATCAGCCCAAAACGGGGTGCATCGCTTTGAACAGCCATATCTTTATCAATTTTGCAGCGATTTTCACGATTTTGGTCTTATTCAACGCAGAAATGAATTTCCTTTCTGGAAATGTATATGTCTTGCAATATTTTTACAAATGCTGGGTCAACTTTTAAGAAATAACACGATACACAACACGCATGACCCAGTTGACAGTGATCATGCTGTCTTTAAGACTGAAATCTTCACGGAGTAAAGGGCAACTTCCCTATAAAGTTCATGTAGTTCGATACCATAATTCAATAAAACGTATGAAAAAACATTATTACCGTTCTTGTCGTAACATTCTGCATCAAGACTAACTGTCCAGCGCCGTTTGACACCTTTGTTTACATACATTTCAACTAACTGACATTTTAAACATACGAGTGATTTCATTGGTCCAATGCGGAGGTGTGTCTTTACAACTGGAGATTTCATTCATAAAGAATACATGATCACTGTCAACTGGGTCATGCGTGTTGTGTATCGTGTTATTTCTTAAAAGTTGACCCAGCATTTGTAAAAATATTGCAAGACATATACATTTCCAGAAAGGAAATTCATTTCTGCGTTGAATAAGACCGAGATCGTGAAAATCGCTGAAAAATTGATGAAGATATGGCTGTTCAAAGCGATGCACCCCGTTTTGGGCTGATTTTGAGTTGCATACCTTGTTATATATATATTTGATAGTGAAAATTTTTTTTTCAGAAAAGTTAATTTTTCGTTATAATATGATTATTTATCATTCAAAATGATGTTTTCACTAATTAATAGCATAGCCACACGCTAACCACCTGTGCTTCCACGTTAAAGTTCAAACAATTACTGTCCTCTTCGAATAGAAAGACGATCATAAACCTTGCTAAATTTACCAGATTAGCCTTCGAGTTAAGGGCTAGTAGGGATTAGTTTCATTCTAAAGAAATGTTCAACTTTAAATTTCAATCTTCAAATTCCAATTTTCAATTCAAAGGTTGTCGGCTTTATTTTTTATTTTTTGACGATTGTCTGAACTGCCAGTTGGATAAGTTAGCATTGTGCTAATTTGTTGTTTATATTTATCATGGTGTCATTTTTCTTTTGGTGTATTACTGCTTACAGTCCTTGTTTAAGTCATCGAATGTTGCAAGTATTATATTCTTTAATAGCAACGTGTTGGAAATGTGACGTATATGTGTATTTTCTTTTTATTTTAATGACAAAAATGTTGATAACTCTAAAAATGTGTACATACATGTCTTTAAGTGTTTCTCACTTGTGCATAGCATGCGTATGTTCATGTATGCTCATGTTAGTAATTATTTTCCCAAATATAGTCTATGATTTCGTTTGAATAGACGATTGGAAGGAGGGGAACACAAATTACAACATTCAAAGCTCGTGTGTATAACGAGCTATAACTGTTTTGAAAGATTAATACAAGGTAATATTTTCACATAATCGCTCACGGTAGGCTGCATAGATATGAAAACAACAGACGTCAAAGTTGTTTTTGTTTCTTTTTTCCCACATTCTCTCTTTGTCTTTTGCTATATTTTTCTCCATATGTATTTTCCATGCAAACATGTTAGCTGTGGTTCGATAATTCAATGTTGTTTTTTTTTATTGTTTGTTTGACGCATCGTTTAAAGTTAGAAAAGAAAAAACATATTTATTTTCTGATTGTTTCCTGTATTTTCGTTTTAGTATTAATTCATAACCATGATATACCATACTTTTCATCTCAACAATTGTAGTATTTATGTCTTTTTTTCTACACCGTCATTACATGTACACCTATGTTTTTGGCTATGTACAAATGTATTTGCCAATAAAATTGACTTGACTTTACTTGATAACAAATAATTGCCTTGGCTTGACTTTACTTGATAACAAATAATTGCCTTGGCTTGACTTTACTTGATAACAAATAATTGCCTTGGCTTGACTTTACTTGATAACAAATAATTGCCTTGACTTGACTTTACTTGATAACAAATAATTGCCTTGGCTTGACTTTACTTGATAGCAAATAATTGCCTTGGCTTGACTTTACTTGATAACAAATAATTGCCTTGGCTTGACTTTACTTGATAACAAATAATTGCCTTGGCTTGACTTTACTTGATAACAAATAATTGCCTTGGCTTGACTTTACTTGATAACAAATAATTGCCTTGGCTTGACTTTACTTGATAACAAATAATTGCCTTGGCTTGACTTTACTTGATAACAAATAATTGCCTTGGCTTGACTTTACTTGATAACAAATAATTGCCTTGGGCTAATCTCCACTGGCGAGCGCTAATCCCCTTGTTTAACAGAGTCAAGCAAACAATAAAACGGTTCATTTGTATTTTAGGAAAGTGTACTGTCGGTCCTTTCATGAGAAAACAATTTGCAGTAGGCCCACTATTAACAAAATCCTAACTCGACAGCCGGCTGGGGAGGAGGGGGGGTGGGATCGTGCCCTAGGTCCAGGGCCTTGATTCGGGTCTGAAGGGACTTACTTCTTTGACATAATTCAAAAATGACGATTAAAAACCTTATACATGTATAGCTAAAGTAATATAAAATGCAATAAAAAATAATGTATGCTACCAGCGAAATAAAATACAGCGAAGTAAGACGTAATATTTTTATATCGTTGATTTTGCATTTATTTTTAAAATATTTTTACCTGTACGAAGTTCTGCGAACAAGTTCCTCTAAGATTTGGCTATGTTTTAAAAGGTAATAATTGTCTCATTCAAACTAAATATATACGGAAAATATTCATCAGCTAATCTGCGGAAATAATCCGTTTTACGTGAACGTGTTTGCATAATGGCTACGTGAAGTTTTGTATGAACTTAGCGATGCCGCGCTCTACCCAATTAATCGACGATTGCAACGGTCGAATTACCATCGATACAATTTCAAAGACAACAATTTTACAAATGCTTTGCAACATGGAGCTTAACGTTTAGATTACTTTGTGCGAATGTTTTCAAATGAAATCTTATATCAAACCGCTTATCCTTGTTTGATCAAAATAGAATAAGAATACAATTTGTGTTCAAGATGCATGTGCAGCTTTTATCCCGATGCATCACGAGTTTTTGTTATAAAGACGCTGTACATTTATTTAATTTGCTTCAAATAAATAGAATAAACATTCTACGTTAAATTTGAGAATCTATTCAGATTGCTACGCGTCTTTGATGTTACCAAAGATGGTTATACTGCTGATAACGTTGTAAAGCCGCATTATGCAATTATGCGCTAACAGGTTACTGATCTCGTTTATGCGCTGCTTACACGAGGCTATGCGACAAAGAGTCTCACTTAAATACGACACAAAAACGATGTCAATAATATGACATTGTTTAGCTAAAGTATCGCCGATATAGTTTTGTCATACGTTCTTCTTAAAAGAGCATATTTCCGTTTTCGCTCGGATGTCTGTGCGACGTCAGTCAGCATACTTTCTAAGATACTAGTAGACAAACTATCGCCTTTTTTTCCTAGATGAGCTGATGGACGATGAATACGATATTATGTAGGCTTACATCATGTATCTTTCAATCAGCGAAACTTAAAGAGGAGCCTCGCAAATACTGTACAAGTTCCCTTTTAATAATAATCGAATGAAATAGGACAAACAATCAAAGAAACAATCCGAAAAATCGTAAATGAGGACGATGTTGATCGTGTCTTCAACTTTACGTACCATAAATTAATGTAACTTCTCTATTTGTATTAAAGTGGTATGGGCATCTTTCAGTTGATAGGTGTCTATCGCAACCGTTGTTTATTTTTGGTGTTTTCAGTTCATATACACTTATATTTGTTATTGCAGCATTAACATATCAAAACGATATCCCGGAAAGAGAAAAATAATGCATTTGAATATCAACCGTACTTTCGTTTTGACAACTGACAACAGAAATTATTCGATTTACGATGTGAATCTCAATTTGGTTTTAGTGCAGATTCGTTCATACGACACAAAGACACTATTTTGTATTACGGATCATTTCGGCTTAAAGGACTCACCAGTCATGTAAAATATCGAATATAAAATATATTTTTATAAACAACTGGAAGCAAGATAAGTTGCAGATAATTGGTCAGTAACCATATTTTAACTTACTCTTTTGACCTGTTAATTTAAGCTCAATTCGACAGTAAAAAATGCCCATAATATCACTTTAAAACGGCACATTTTTTAAAGAAACAATATCTATGAGTGTTGCGCGTCGACGGATCAACCAGGGACCTATACAAACTGGTCCCTGGATAAACGTACACAAATACTTGTGTTTTGGATACACTCGATCGCTTCGTACATGCATAGAACTGTAAAGGAATTCGGCAATTGTATTTATAGAATGCATTTGTTTACCATTATCTTTGTAATCACATTTATTAATTGATTATTTTTGTTTCCGACTTTGGAAGTTTACCAGGAATTTGAAAGTCAATAGTTCGCTTCAGAAATGCCTTGAGCGGAAACACATGGTTCAAGGTCACGCATAATGAGCGTCTATTCCCAGGCGACACCTGCACGGGCGTTATCTTTTGAATCATGTTACAGGATCTAAATCGTAAAACAAGTAGTATCACATTTCGCGGTAATCTTAAATGTGTGTGCGGTTGATTCAAGTATATTTAAGCCATCGTCACACAAGAAACATCTCAAACATATCAAATTTAATAGTGACATAATATTTTGTGAATAAAGGAGTGTTTGACATAATACATTATATTTTCATTAAGATGATTCGGTTTGCTTTGTTCTTGGCGGCTGTTATCATCATGACCTCCTCCTCCTCCCCCTCCTCCTCCCCCTCCTCCTCCCCCTCCTCCTCCCCCTCCTCCTCTCCCTCCTCCTCCCCCTCCTCCTCATCCTCCGCTCCACCTCCTCCTCATCCTCCCCCTCCTCCTCCTCCTCCTCCCCCATCCCTTCCTCCTCCTCCTCAACCTCATCATCATCATCAGTAGCAAGAGCAACAGCAGCATCATCAGCAAAAGCAGTATCAGCAGCATCAGCAGAAACATTACCAACTCTACCACCACCACAATCATAATCATCAGAAGCACCATCATCATCAGCAGCAGCAGCATCTTCATCATCAGCAGCAACAGCAGTAGCAGCACCAGCAGCTTGATCAACATCATCAGCAGCAGCAACAACAGCAGCAACAGCTCATTCTACAATCATTATTATTATTTTATTGTTATAAAAGGCATCACCATTTTTCTACTCGAAACCAAAATGCATGCAAATTTATTTTTTTTGCTTACTTCGAGGTATTTCACAAATAAAGGACCAATAACTGACAGAATTAACATCCATGGATACACTTTGAAACCTCTATAGATCAAAGTACTGACAGTACTGGTGTGACGATGCTTTTGAGAGGATGGATATAAAAGCATCAAGTTAAGTTTATCTACATCACCACAATCACCACAATTGTGTATGTTGGTACGAAAAAAAAAATTGGTACAAATATTTTGCGAAAAAAATTTGGGTATGAAAACAAATGAGGGTACGAAAAAATATTTGGGAACAAAAAAATTGGGACCGAAAAATATTTGGGTACGAACAAAAAATTGGGGATTTAAAAAAAAAATTGGGTACGAAAAATTTTTTTTTATCTTTGACCTTGAAGGATGACCTTGACCTTTCATAACTCAAAATGAGCAGCTCCATGACATATACATGCATGCCGAATATGGAGTTGCTATCTTCAATATTGCAAAATTTGACCTTTGACCTTGACCTTGAAAGATGAACTTGACCTTTCACCAATCAATATGTGCAGCTCTATGAGATACGCATGCACGCCAATATTGAAAAAGTTATGGCCAATGTTAAAGTTTTCGGACAGACAGACAGACGCTTTATATTTGACATTTGACCTTGAAGGATGACCTTCACCTTCACCTTTCACAACTGAAAATGTGCAGCTCCATGAGATGCACATGTATGCCAAATATCAAGTTGCTATGTTCAATATTAACAAAGTTATGGCCATTAAAGTTTTCGGACGGACGGACAGACTGACACACTGACTGACTGACTGACAGTTCAACTGATATAGGCCACCCTACCGGGGGCATAAAAAGCAATGGCGATATTTTTCTCAGCCACATAATTGTTTATAGTTTGATATCACAAAATGAAAGTGAAAGTAGAACTGTCAAAAATGACAACCTGTCAACGTGTTGTTTTTGCTGGCACGAGAGGGCGATTACACTCAATGTGTTCACATTTTGACCATAGGCTTTGTCAATGACCTTTATAGTATGGGTAGCTTTGATATTATTTATTGCTATCATGTAACTGCATGATTGTGTATATGTTTACAATACACAAAGCATAAATAATGATATAAATATACTGGTTGAGCTTATAATAATATGAGAACTATAGCCAGGTCAATTAAGGACTTAAAATACAATTTTGTGTCCTGATTTCATGAAGAAATGACCATGCATGTCCTAGATTTCAAATTCAAGGCCCTGGTGTGACACATTGGTAGCATTACCGTTAAACTGTAACCAGGCTTATGAAATGAGTTTTTATTTAACTATCTAAGGAAATCTAAATCAGGCACTGATTTTTCTTGTTTTAATACAGTCATAGATCAGTTGTGGCCTCTGGGTAATGACCAATATTTGCTTACTTGTCACACCCTTAAAACTTTCCACACGTCTATAATAGCAAATCTGGATTAAGGTGATCTTCAATGGTACATTTAAACTTTAGCTCTGTTACAAGAGTGCTGGTAAAGTCCAGTCACATATTTAAATCTAAGCCATGTCAAAATCAAAGTGTCAAAGACAAATGAAAGATGCGTTCATTAATTATTGTCCAGTTGTTTACTACTGCTGTACGTTTTTATATAATATGACTGATGAACATCATGTGAGAGAAAATTCACATTATCATTGTATATCAGGTTTAGGAGCCTTTTAGATAACAAAGTATGCTAGTTTTCAATGTCGCTTCTGGGGATCAAACCCGTAGGGCTTTTAGGATGATTCTGAAATTTTCGATCCCTCGAGAGCAACCAAACCAAAAATTAAGTCAAATATTGCCGACTCGGTTTTTTGAGTCGGTTCATGAGGGATAATGGAGCTTGATTGGCCATTTTCGGCTCTGGTACTACTTACATGTACCCCGGGTACTCTTAAGTATATTTACATGTACCCTGGGTACTCTAAGTATACTTACATGTACCCCAGGTACGGTATATAAACGAAATTGTACTCGCTCCATATTAGACTGTACCCGAGTTGTATTCGCGCCCAAAATCCGATGTCGTAAAACGCGCAACCGATTATCTTAAACACACTTCTCTTCAAAAAACACTGCATCAACATGCTTTTTGAGTATGTGTTCCGATAATATAGAGGCCATTCTACAGAAAATTGACATAAATGTGTATATATAATTATTACAAAAAAATAGTCGACAACGACTGATTTAGGGTTAAATTTCCCGGGTACATTTTAGTATATTTACCGTCGTCGGGATACATGTAAGTATACTTAAGTGTATCCGGGGTACATGTACGTAGTACCCGAGCCGACAATGAACAATCGAGCGATACTGGACGGTGCAACATCTCTCACGCCCCCTAGCATCGCCTTTAGCAGTATTCAATTCTCAACAGGAAAGTGCTGGAGTCATTGATCCCGAGGGACAAGAAAAACAAGTGATTAATGTTCGAAATAAATAATTTGATTAATGACAATTCTATTATTTGAGCCAGGTCACAGGAAAAGCGCTGTCAAATCAGTATCCAATTAAATTATGTGGGGTTGTTATTGTCAGAAAAACGCTTTTAAGCAAACAGCTTTCAAGAGACTGCAGGCTGAACTAGATCCAAACTGGCCACAATCGCCTTAATGTCTCTTTTACTGTGACACAGTTCATTTAACTTTAAAATGATAAAAAGTACTAACACTAAGAAAGAATACAAACCAGTAAAGAGTTTGAAATCAATGTTGAATTTCAGGACAGCTTGGTGATCTGCAAATCCCCGATGAAATGTTAATATCGGGTATCATAGTCATTCAATAAGTCGCAAAATGCTCGAATACAATTTATAAAGCACAATGCGACTTATATTGATAACTAAAAATACCAGTATGCAAGTTTTGCCGTGTCAAGCTGTTACGACCCAGAATGTCCTTCATTCACATCGAGTATATATCCTTCGAATTCCAATTATTGTTGTCATAAGCGGAGATTTAGGGAATAAATAATTCATATATCCTAAATGACAGCTTCTAAATAGCGAAACTAGCCAATTTATGCAGTAAGAAAGTTTTGAATAGAGACTCTCATGGGGGCGGCCATTGTTGAATGTTGAAACACGAACGACAACTCTGCTAGGAGAATGTTATCAATGACGAGCAATCTCCTACGCAGTGGCGAATGCAAAAGGGAAGTAACTGAAAAATCGAGTTATCTCAATCGGACTGGCTCGGTCTTTTACATAGGTCGCCATAGTGAATTTTTTTTAAGGTTATATTATTTAAATATAAAGTTTTTTCCAACAGGCATTACAGGCACACGTAAAATCTATCCAGCTGGAAGTGTTCATCTTTACACAAAATTACTTGTTAACTTTTACTGATAGTATTAAATATGCAAAAATGCATATTTATAGAATATTTCGAGTTTAAACACTTTATAAGCGCGAAGAAAAGTCGCATTTATCCTTATTCCTTTGAAGTTTGATATGCGATGAAGTGAAAACTAATTGACACTTATGGTCGATGATAAGAGCGTTAGTTTCGCCTTAAATAATCCATCCCAAGTTCATGCAAAGTAACTGAGCGCAACGCATTTAAGTAATTGAATTCAATTCGCGTTGGATAAACAACTAGCCACTATAGCCGATTCTTTACTTTTTGACGATGCTGGAACATATTATCATACCTTGGACGATGCTGTTCCATCATCGTCAAAAAGTAAAGAATCGGCTATAGTGGCTAGTTGTTTATCCAACGCGAATCGACCATAAGTGTCAATTAGTTTTCACTTCATCGCATATCAAACTTCAAAGGAATAAGGATAAATGCGACTTTTCTTCGCGCTTATAAAGTGTTTAAACTCGAAATATTCTATAAATATGCATTTTTGCATATTTAATACTATCAGTAAAAGTTAACAAGTAATTTTGTGTAAAGATGAACACTTCCAGCTGGATAGATTTTACGTGTGCCTGTAATGCCTGTTGGAAAAAACTTTATATTTAAATATGTCGGTGTATTCACATAGTTTTGAAAAAAGTTTGATATTCCGGAGTAACATTTAACTGAGGTAGTTTATGCTTCTTCGTTATATAACGTACCAATAAGCTGTATATTTGTATAGGGTTATTGCAATTAACCATATATGCGTTTCAATTATTTTCCAATCTGATCAGTGCAAATCATCATTACTGCTTTAATTCCATGCATTTTACACATAAGCATAAACACATCATATTATTCTTGCATCGCTAGCTTTTAATGTTTGGTATTCCAGTTACTGCTTAATATTTTAGTTAGTCATTGCAGGATTTTTTTTACAGCTATTCAATCTCAAAAGTTTAAAATGTTTACAAAGAACCATTAGATTGTTTCATTATCATATTGCATATCCAATTCTTTTCCTACGTAGTATTTTCTTTAATTCGGAAATTGTTTTTATTTGTACTTTAAAGCACACGTGAACATTGTCGTAAAAATGTGTCGTAAAAATAATAACACTATTACCAAAGAGATGTAAATAACCAGACAAACAGTTATTAGTAAATGGTCTGCGTATGCAATGTTAAACACACCTTTAAATGCAGAAAGTTTCTTAATTGGTGTACATTAATTGCAAACGGTGGGTAGACAAACGTTAAAAACGCTGCAGTTACCTTTGAAGTTTCATTATGAACGTAGATATTTAAGATATTCATGTTTTATATCGAGGCCATACATTAACGCACCTTTTGACCATAACATTTTGATGTAACATTCAAATATCACCTTTTTTTATTTCACGATATTTATATATTTGCACGTATTTTTAGCTGTTATATGGCATCTGTATTATGGTATTATTTATATACTGGATACCGAACTACTATTTCTGTCATACGTGTTGGTATCCATTTCACCACTCGGGACATTATCAGAATGTAATACAAACAGCTTTTATTGTTAGTATTAAGGTTCACTCTTTAATGTGTCACTGGACGCGATGTCGACAATTCTATTATCATACTCTGAAAATGTTCTGGGTTGAAATTGGCCATGTTATTTCTAGAGATTGTTAAATGTTGTTTAATTTAATACACATTAGGTTTTTTTTTTTGGTTGTCTGTGTCTATTATGGATCGTTTAACACTGTTGAAAGTTAACTAATATAGATAGCGATGGCTAAAGCATTGTTTTAAGATGAAAACCGTGCGTGTGCGTGTGTGCGTGAGTGTGTGTGTGGTGTTCATGGAAACCAATGGAAGTGCATTATTATTAAATGTTTCAATTACTTTAGAAAATGTTGCTCACTGTTTTGCAATATGTTACAACTCTAAGCATGTCAGTAAAGCAATAAAACGAGACGAGTTATCTGATAAGGAACTATATTTCATAATATTATAAACCGTTTCAAATGATAAGGCTTGCATAACAGACTATAACATTGCATTAGCAAGTAGAAACCGACGCGATTACATTAATTCTAAAACATCACGGTTATCTATGAATACAAGATTCCAATTTCGTACCCATTAAGAGGAAGTAGTTAATTTCTGTTTTTTTTATAAGTAATAAATCGTCCGTGGACCGTATGAATAAGATTTGTAACTACAGGTAATAGTGGCGAGCGAGCCATATTATATGTCAACCAAATTAATTGTGACGGAATGTTGGTAGCATGTAGCATATCAGTTGTCCGAGTTAGCTGCTTATCAAAAATCAAAAAATTGCACGAACAAAACGATTGCAAAATAATTGTGGCGAACATGCATTTATTATTATAAACTGCACAAATTTCTACAAGCTTTCAAAAAAATAAATAATATATATACGTTCATTTTTTCTCTGTATGGCTTAGGTCAAGGCCTACAGTCTATGAACACGTGACTGTTGTCTGTGGGACTTCATAATGGTAAATGGTCGTCTTAAGGTTATCGGATCTTTTACATGGACGAAAACACCCCTATAGTCCACGTTTATCGTCTTCAGTGAACACCGTATTTGTCTGTAAACTGTGTATACTTTACCGAGGATATCCGGGTTATTGTCGTCTTTTTGTAGAACGTTGAATGAAATACGTTAGAACATGTTTAATAAATACGTTTTTAGTGATTATACTATGACATCTTGAAATACTAGTAGATGTAAGTTTATGTGTGACCATCCGAAGGACAATATTATTGCGAGAGGTTTATTTTTTTTAAATTATATGTATATTTACTTTATTTGTTTCAAATTCAAGTAATAGTTGTACCGGTAACAGTTGAGGCTGTCTGCGATGATTTTTTTGACACTGTGTTCGTTGTTCAAACTGTTAAAACAACGTGTGAAATAAGATTTTCCCTAACTGAATCATGTCGGGAAGTAAAGGGTAGTAGACGTGCGATTTTAAGGCATTTCGCATACACAGCTACACTTTTATAGAATGATTTCTGCAAAATACGGGCTACAGGGTTGTTTCTCATCGCGCCTTTATACTCAATAATTATTAACTTATTCATAAGTAAGTTTTTATTTTTCGTTTGCCGTTCAATTATAATAATAATAATAATTAAAAAAAAGCTTTATTTACAGAAGGTTACACATTAAGACAATGACACATTATACATATTATGCAGATGAATCAATACTATTTTACAATGTGGCCTTCTTTAAAAAAAAACATACACACATAGGTCTATAACAAGTAAAACATTCAAACAATATTTTCTTACACCTATACATAACACACATTTTGTCTTTTAGACAGACACACATGAAATAACATTGATTGGAAAATAACATGACATATCATTGATTAGAAAATAAATGTGCTTTATATTGCATTTAAAAGCAGAGATAGAGCTTGACATTCTTATTCCAATTGGTATACTGTTCCAGATATTCATGCTATGGTATGAAAAAGCTCGTTTTTTATAATCTGTATTTGCTTTGGTATTAACAATATCGTTATTGGTGGCAGATCTTAAGTAATAGTTGAGATTTTGAGAAAAAGTTATAATATCATTTATATATTCTGGAGTCTGATTGTTGACACATTTATATATTAAGATTGCCGTGTGGTATTTACATCTATAATTAAACGAAAGCAATTTCGTTTCAATTTAATGAGAATAACGTGCATTAACTTTTAAAATAAATTAGATCATCATTCACACCTGTTTAAAAAATGAAAGTACTTATCAACATTGAACGTAATGGTAATACACTGGGGAAAGTACTTATCAACATTGAACGTAATGGTAATACACTGGGGAAAGTACTTATCAACATTGAACGTAATGGTAATACACTGGTGTATGTTGCTGGCCTCAATGAAAGTACTTATCAACATTGAACGCAATGGTAATACACTGGTGTATGTTGCTGGCCTCAATGAAAGTACTTATCAACATTGAACGCAATGGTAATACACTGGTGTATGTTGCTGGCCTCAATGAAAGTACTTATCAACATTGAACGTAATGGTAATACACTGGTGTATGTTGCTGGCCACAATGAAAGTACTTATCAACATTGAACGTAATGGTAATACACTGGTGTATGTTGCTGGCCTCAATGAAAATACTTATCAACATTGAACGTAATGGTAATACACTGGTGTATGTTGCTGGCCTCAATGAAAGTACTTATCAACATTGAACGTAATGGTAATACACTGGTGCATGTTGCTAGCCTCAGTTGAATTTTTGCGTCTTTATATTATTATGTTATCACTAACAGTGTTAAGTACTCATTCAAACTTAGCCTTGCTACTGAGATTCAATATGCGATCAGGATGTTTATTCAATATGTATTATTTTACCTTATTTAAGAGATAAAAGTACACACCCCTATAATGGGTTCAGCTTTCAGAAGGCAGAAAAGGTTATATATCGATCCGCAACTTATTTGTAATCAAACCAGATAATGGTATCCGTTGTAAAACATGAACACTGATACAATTCAGTGTCAAATAACAATTTCGTGAGTTATTTTATCTCGTGTTCCTTAAGTGTATCGGAACTTTGAAAAGCAAGATTACCATAAATCACATATAGACCAAGCTACATAAGGATGTTCTTATTTTGTATGTAATTGAATATAACGATATACTACCGCGTTTCAATCTTAAGCTAGATACACTGTTAACATGCGATATAAAACGAGTTGTGTTAAAATATCTATCAAGTACAATTCATGCACTTAAATACATCGTAAATGCGTTTCAATCCATTGTTCTGCTATCGGAGACCTCTTATCGACATCTAAATAGCCATAGATAGTTTGCGCACCTGGTTGAAACAGCACCCATTAATTTGTCAAAATGAATAGATTTATTACCCGGAACGTATTGTTATTATAGGCGACCCATAAAAGCCTGTTTCTATTAAGAGTATGCTTACCCCCTTATCGAAACTTTTTATAATTTGGCTATTTAAAGTACATTCTGTCTCCATCAATAAACCTTCATCACAGAATCATCGCATAAAAACAGCATGTTTTAATATGTTAGTGGGATAAACATTTCGTCTATTCTATTGTGTTTAATGTTTTAAGTGCAAGTATAAAATGCATATAGAGACATCAATGTATTATACAATGCCACCTATATTTCGTAGAGACATTTTTAATATTGGTGTGATGTTCGCTATGCTAAGTTATTAAGTGATATAAGGTTAAAGTTTAGTATAAACCGATTGACTACGATTAAACAATTTCGATGCCTGTTTATTTTGCAAATGAAGTCGAGTGATCAAATTATTTTGGATTGTAGAAAATGCCTGTCGGGTTAACTAACTTACTCACTTACTTACACAATAACTAAATAACTAGCAAACCAACTAACAAGCCAAAACCAATAAACCTTTCAACCAACAAACACACCAAACTACCAACCAAATAACTGACTGATTGGTCATATTTTGTATAATTTTATCGCACCGTGCAACAGCGCTCTTGGACATACTTGTCATTTTCTGAGAACAATGTACATAATGCATATGCGTAAAGTGTCGTCCTTGATTAGCCAGTGCAGACTGGGACGACAATTTACGCACATGCATTTTGCCCAATTTTCACAGAACAAGACACATATGTGCAATTGTTTTAACATCATTCATCCTGCTGAAAACGTGGCCCTTTCAAATTAAAACAAACTGCGTTCATGCGTTATTAATTTCAACAACAATTATTGGGGCCCTGTCCCCTTGGGCTTTTAAACATGTTTAAGACCTTTCAAATTTACGTAATTGTTATTGCATACGTCGGCAGTGATATCAAATTATAATTGATATAAATATTGGAATTAAATTGATAATGTGGTCATATTTGAAACAGCTGGAATTGTGTAAGATTGCGCTTTGTAGCAATGTAAAACGATACTTAATTCATCGCAGTTGTTCAACGAAACAAAACGGAGAATGCAGTGAATTTGAAGTTCAATCGTTTACTTAAATGCTTAGGGAAAAACAAATTGTGCGTAACCGTCCAAGCTGAATTATCATCAAACATGTCCAAGGATTAATGAAAACGGCCTGTGAATATACTAGTAATGTGAGTATATCATTTGAGATAAGTTTAAACCATCTTTATTGTAAACAACTTGAAAAAGATTTAATGGTTTTCATTTTACATTTTTTTTGGTTTTACGTGCCAAAAGTAAATCAACGCGATATGAGGCACATTTATTTTCAATATGTTCATCAATCCAAATTGTGTGGAAAACACTAAGATTCTATTATTATTACTCGTTTATTCTAAATTGAAGTGACGTCAAAACTAAATTGTAGGTCTACACACTTATAATACTAGTCTTCTTTTTAAATAAATATTGATTGAATCTTGTTATTCCTATAAATAAAATTTATGTACTGGAGTTTTTCTTTCGTGACATGCAATACCAACTTTAAATGTAAGCCAAAATATCATAAGACAGACGATAACTACTTGTAAAGAGCAGAATGATATCCATTTCCCTATATCTCGTATTTACTTCCGGAAATTTACGCAGGGTACGCCAGGCGGAATCTATTTTACATCGCTCTATCATTAGTCTGAACATAATGTTGAAGCCTGCTTACAGGTTCCCCTCTTGGCACTGCAAGCGTCAAGTAAATGGGTATTCCATTGTTGTTGATAAATGGTCCATTATTCTCTCGAAAAAAAACTGTTTCATGGCGGATACGTTCCGAACGTTATATCGGCTTGATGTTGATACGTGTACCTGATTTGTATTGTTTAGTGGTTAAAATCTCACAATATTGTTTGTTTTGATTTAGCCAAATAACTTAACATTCGTTTTTTTCGTTAGCATATGATTATCGTATTTAAAATGCGTATACTTAAATAAAAATAAGGAAATCATCGACCATATTAGAAAGGAACTTACCGGCACTTTGTTGACATAATTAAAAAATGACATTAAAAAAAAAACGGATATTTGAACGCAAGCAAAATAACTCCTCTGACTACGACGTTTTAATAAAAACATCGTTGATAACCATGAATCTAAATCGATAAAATAATAAAGTAGATGTACTGTCTTTCATCGACAATTTTGAAACAACAAGTATTACAAACTTGACCTTGAAAATACGCAGCAAAGTTCTAACGTCTGAATAGCCCAGTGGTAGCTCCTTAGATTTTGCTTGCAGAGGTCACACGTTTAAAGGAAAACAAATATTCAAAACAAACAAATTAGGGACGACACTTTCCGCCTTAATTGGATTTTTGCTAGGAAGAGACTTTATTTAAAAGAAATATGTCATAAAAGCGGAAAGTGTCGTCCCTGATTAGCCTGTGCGGACTGCACAGGCTAATATGGGACGACATTTTACGCACATGCATTATGCACAGTTTTCTCACAACACGACTCAAATGCGAACGCATGCCTTTAAGACTTGTCCATGTTTAAAATGTCTCATTTAAAATAAATATTTACGAAAATGTCATACGCTAATCTGCGGAAATAATTCTTGTTATGTGAACGTGTTCACATCGTGGCTTAAGTTACATCAACTTTTTGTATGAAATCAGCGATGCCGCTCTTTATCTAAACGATTGAAACGGTCAAATAATCTTCGATACAATCTCAAAGACACTATTTTCACAAATGCTTTGACACATTCAGCTAAGCGTTAAGATCACTTTGCGTTGATGTCTCGAAATTTTATATCGCACCTCTGATCTTTGTAAGATCACAATAAAATAGTAGTACAATCCGTGTTCAATGCGTAATTGAAGCCGTTAAATAGTAGTACAATCCGTGTTCAATGCGTAATTGAAGCCGTTAAAATATTACATTAACTTCTAAAATAATCCCCGCTTTTAATTAGAATATTAGGCATTTTTGTAATGTTTCTATTCAATAAACATTTTACGTTAAATTAAAAGAATTGTAGGATTCCTTGACGTTTATTAAGTCCATTGTACTGATTTAACGTTGTAAATGTGCATCATGCACGCAGGCGCATAAACGTTACTAATCTTATTTGTCTTGTGCTTATACGTGTATACGTTTATGCGGCTTAAAAGTTCACAACTCAAAAACGATGTTTATATTATTAACATGGACAAGTATCGCCGATTTAATTTATTCATAAACAATATTGAAAAGAGCATAGCATTGTATTCGTTCGTGTGTCTGTCCGCCCGTCAATCAGCAACTCGCTATGTAAAACACTTTGTCTCCCAATGAAAACGATATCATGGGCACACAAAAGTTATTTTTCAATGAGAAATGATTTAATAGTTGCCAAGCCAATCCCTTCGATTTGCTCCTTTAAAATGTTTCGCGCATCGAAAAATTAAACGTACTGAATACGTTTTACAATTATGTGGTTAATAGACGCGTTTGCGTTTACAAATGCATCTGTCAATTCATATTGCGTATGTTTGAGAAATGTAAAAGAATCCAGAACCTTAAATGGATAAGAATCCAGAACCTTTAAACTTTTTAATCCCGGCCAAGTATTTCAAATATATTTGTAAAAAAAGAACTACACTACGTACGAGTTAACTAGAAAATCAAGCCAAAACGACAAGGCCAACTGCATGTGTAGAATGCAGTGTTGGCACCCTATTTACCCTATTTAAAATCACATCAATTTATCCATATTAATTTTTTTATTCCAAGTTTGGAAAGCTTCCGGTGATCTGAACGTCTGTAAGTGTACTTCAGAAATGCCTTTAGCGAAAGCAACTAGGTCAATGCCACGTTCGCCCATAATGAGCGTCTATTCCAAGGCGACACCTGCACGGGCGTTATCTTTTGAATAAAGTAACAGGCTCTAAACCTTAAAACAATAAGTATCAAATTTCGATGATATCTAAAATTTGTCTGAGGTTCATTCAAGTCTATTTTAGCTATCGACACACGCCTACAAGCTCAAATATCTCAAAGAAAACTTTAGTCTTTTTGTCAATTAAAAGGAGTGTTTAACATACTTTTTAAAAAGATGTTTCCGTTCGATAACTTTTATCCTTCTCTTCCTCAGTCTCCTACTCTCCCCTCTTCCTCCTCCTCCTAATCATCATCATCATCATCATCATCATCATCATCATCATCATCATCATCATCATCATCATCATCATCATCATCATCATCATCATCATCATCATCATCATCATCATCATCATCATCATCATCACCATCATCATCATCATCATATTCATCATCATCATCATCATCATCACCACCACCACCATCATCATCATCATCATCGTCATGGTTGTCATCTCACGGACGCCATCTTTCTCATCATCCTCATCATCATCATCAGCAGCAGCATCAAAAGTAGCAGCAGCATTAACATCATCATTTTAATTTCAAACTTTATAATAGACATCACCTTTATTCTACTTGAAAAACTATGCACGAAATTAAGTTTTGCTCTCAGCACGAGGCAATTCACAAATCAAGAACCAAAATTGGCAGAATTTTACTTAAATAAACTATACCGGCCCCCTCTAAAGTAACGATTCGGTTATAATGTCAAGTCGTCTATCTTACGTGCATTGATTTCGCGCGTTTTTTAAATGCGTTGCGCGTAGTTACTTCGAATAAAATAGGGACGGATTAATAACGCTCTAACTTATCATCGACCATAAGTGTCAATTAGTTTTCACCTCATCGCACATTAAACTTCAAATTTATAAGGATCAATGTGACTATTTTCGAGCGTTTAAAGTAATAAAACCCCACATGTCTCAATGATATACTTCATTGCAGTGAAGGTATATTAGTGATTCAGTATTAGGATGAACACTTTCAGCTGGATAAACTTTACATGTGCGTTTTAACAAGAAAGTTGTTAATGTTTTCTTTACGTAACTTTTGATAAAAATAATTATATTCCAGTGCTTTCACATAGGTTTTCAATTTTGGGGATATTGTGGAGTTACTATTTAAATGAGGTAGTGTATGTTTCTTTTTTATAATGTACCTATTTATATATATATATATATATACTCTATACTTTGTATAGGATTATAAATACAATTTATTAGCGTGTGTGTACTGTACGATTTCAACATATTTGGATAGGCAATGAAAACATGCGTTAAAGTGCAGATAGCTTTCATATGATTAAATCATGTCACATTAATTGCAGTCGAAGAGTAAACAAACGCTGAAAACGCGGCAGTTACCTTTTGAAGCTTCATATAAAATTAGTTGCTTAAGATATAAATGTGTTATATTGATAGTATAACTGCATGTTCATTGTGGAAATAACATTTAAAGGAAGTCATGCAAATAGTAAACCCTTTTTTATTACATTTGTAAATGTATATCGCATATTATGATTGTATTATCAACAATTCATTTGCGGTATGATAGGTGTTATATACATCATGTAAATAGTATAATTATTTATTTCATGTTTGTTCGTTCTTATTTCACCACTCAATACATTAACACTATGAAATCTAAACAGCTTTCATTGTTGGTATGATTGTCTACTTTTAATGTGTCACTGGATGTAATGTCGACAATTATGTTATAATAATCGGCAAAGTTGCTCGAGGCCACTTGATCTACGCTAAGATAAAACATTTAATGGTTATGTAATAATACCAAAATAGCCATTTGAACTGCATCGGTACACAAAGCATTAATATACATAAAAGATATATGCCAATCAATGTTATATATAAAAGCGCATCAAAGAAACCATCATGATAAGGCGCACATAGCCAATAGATAATGGCCATACAAAAGAACCTTATCGCTGCACTTAAATGAAATGTTCCCATCATGTGTCGTATGTTATAAGTTATATTAGTGGAATAGCGATACCTGTTATAAAATCTAAGTATGGTTTTAAGAAGTAGCCTGACCCTGTGGGTTAGTGTGTGCGCATGCATGCCCGAGTCTGTGTGTGTGTCTTTGCGAATTGAAAAGAAATGGGCCGTGCTGTGTGAAAAAGGAGTGTAATGCACGTGCGTAAAGTGTCGTCCCAGATAAGCTTGTGCAGTCCGCACAGGCTAATCAGGGACGACAATTTCCACTTTTATGATATTTTTCGTTTCAAGAAAGTCTCTTCTTATCAAATATCAAGTTTAATCGGAAAGTGTCGTCCCTTATTAGTCTGTGTGGACTGCACAGGCTAATCGGAGACGACACTTTACGCACATGCCTTTAACCCTTTTTCACAGAGCACGGCTGAAATACAAATGCAGTAAACACTTCTGTGAATACTGACCGCATATTGAAATGGGAATGCACAAATGTTTTCCGTATTTATTGCTAGAGAAAATGTTGCAAACTATTGTGCAATCAGTAACACGTGTAATGTGTTAGTAAATCAATACATCGCAACAAACGAAAATGAGTATTCTGAACTAGAGATTTATTTTATATTTTATATACTAGTATTCGAAAACGTTTCACAATCTGATGCGATTATGTTACTTCTAAAGTATTATGAGTACATGTATCTGGGAAGATCGAATTCAAAATCCCTGCATCTTAAAATGACATTTTTCTTACATATTTTTTGTATTTTTATAGTTAGGAATAAATCGTCGATGGTCCAAGTGGAATGAGGATTCTAACTGCAATGTAATGGTGGCAAATGAGCATTATTTATTGTGACGAGATGTTGGTAGCCTGTCCGTGGCTCGAGGAAGCTGTATATCAAAATGCCACGAGCAAAGCGGTTGCAAAATAATTACTGTGATAATTAGTGGTAAACAACACCGCGCCGTCGGGCATTAACAAGAGCCGTATGGCGTCGATCATGAGATCCCAACACTTTAGCTTATAAGTATGACGTGCACCTTATTGTTTATTATATGAAAATAATTAGTGGATGCTTTTTTTGGCTTTCATATAAGGCGCAAACTGAGTGACCGACCGGTTTATTGTACAACCTGTTGTTTGGTAATAATCTGTGACCAGAACAGTTGATGTCATTTGAATAAACATGTATTGCACGTACCTAACCGCATTATCTTTCTCAATCAATTACGGATGTAAACATCCATTTAACTTTGTTAAAAAAGAGCCTTCTCTTACATATTAAATTCCTACAAAAATCATACATTAGTAAAAATTCATAAACAAAAAATGTTGTTATTTTGACGCATGAGTATTTATGTGTATTTACTATTGCAAAATTGTTATTTCGACGATGAGCTGTATATGCTTAAGTCGTAAATAAACTGTTCTGTTCTGTACTGTTTAAATATAAGTTTCAAGACGTACGCCTATTTTTATTTTACACAAGATAGAGAATATTAATCCTTAATTTTGTGGGTTTTTACGAATCAGCAGCCAAGAGATAAGAAGTTAACGGCCTGAAGTTTATGTTTTTATATTTAATGCGACGTTTTCAAGATTAAGCGATTTCCTTCATTTCGTCGTTTTTTCTTCTTCCTTTTGCTTGACAAAACTGTAATTCGATTAGATAATATACCGGTAGTTGTTTATGCAGAATTCTGCGTTGCATAAAACGAGCAAAAAATTAAATGTAAAATATCTACCAGTGTGAACCGGTATTCAGGAGTTTAAATAATGCGCAACCGAATTCATTATCTTGATTGTTTTCATGTATCTGCTCGGATAAGTATTAATATAAGTCAGAATTTAAAGTACCTTTAATTAAATTGTTGTGAATGCAGACAATAATTACACGGATCATCTAATGATGACATATGTCAATGTGTTTGAGTTTATTATAATACTTTAGATTAATTCCCATAATTAGTTTCAGTTTTTACGAATAATCACACTATTTTTAAACGCATTGCAAGTTTTTAAATGAAACTTTTTCAATCATCTAAATATACATATTTAGGGGCGAAAGCGTTTTAAAAAACCCAAACTTTTTCACGAATTTTATAATAGCTTCGGAAATCTTATGAATATTATATTGCATAGTATTCATATATTTAACCCATTTATGCCCAGCGTCTAGAAAAAAAGGCCTTGACAATCAGCGTAGACCCAGATGAGACGCCGCAAAATGCGGCGTCTCATCAGGGTCTGTGCTGTTTGCTGAAAGGAATTTCTGTAAGAAATATTCTAAATATAGTAATAAGTATACTAGACATCCCTAATTTTGGAAGTAAATTGATCCAGTTTAGAAGGATGGGAGAGTCCACTAGGCATAAATGGGTTCAATGTGTTCGTTACGTTTCTGTCAGAGTTTAATTTTAAGAAAAGTGTAACAATATACTAAGGTAGACAAAACAGTTGGAACACTTTTGCATGAATGTATAACGCAACAGTAAAACAAAATATCAGCCTTGGTAATCAATTATCCGATTATGCAAAAAAGACGAACATTAATTTTAAATGCACAGATTTAAGTGTATGCTGTACAGCTAATGTCACGGTCTATTGTCTATTAGCATGTAACTATTTTCTATCGGACCCAATTATGGTAAAATCGGTGTCTAAGGTAATTGGTTCTTTATATGGACTAATACATCCCAATAGGCTACGATTAATGTATTCGTCTCGAGACTTCTTAGTGAGTTTTTGGCGCTTTGATTAGTGGCATGGGTTTCATTTTGATTATAAAACAGTTACGATGCGTGTAGAGATAGTAAGTAAACCGACACTGTGTGGATGGCTGAGCACTGAGTATTACGATACAATGGGTCGTGCTCTGTGAAAAAGGAGTTTAATAAATGTGCGTTAAGTGCGAACTCCACGGTCTAATCTGGGACGACACTTTCCGCTTTTATGATATTATTCGTTTCAAGAAAGTCTCTTCTTAGCAAAACTCAAGTATATGCAGAAAGTGTCATCCATGATTAACCTGTGCGGACTGCACAGGCCAATCTGGGACGACACTTACACGCATGCATTAAATCTTTTTTTCACAGAGCACGGCTCAAATGTATTTGGAAAAACTTTCCTAAAAAAATAAGGCATTACTTATGATTGACCTTGGTCTCATTGTCCGTATTATTAAGCGCCCCCTTCTATAGTTGTCTCCTACACAAATATAAATAACGTTTTCTGTGACTTGATGGATGGCAAATGAAAAATCTGCATGCACCGTATTGCAGAAAAGAGCAAACCAATAGTATTCGATGTAAGGAACAAAAAAAAACATACGTTTTCCATGAAATAAAAAAAGTGCTCTATCGTTTACCATTCATGTAATCTGATCTGTTTATAATGAAATTAACTTGACACGTGAGACTAATGATATTCAGTCTACTTAAGCGAGTCCCATGTCATTATCTTTTGTGATCAATACGTATCTATAGGAACTATGGTGTCCAATAAAAATGGGCCGCGCTCTGTGAAAAGGGGTTTTAATGCATGTGCGTAAAGGTTTGTCACAGATTAGCATGTGCAGTCCGCACAGGCTTATCAGGGACGGCACTTTCCGCTTTTTTTGACAATTTTCGTTTACAGAAAGTGTACTCTTATAAAAAAAAATCCAGTTAAGCCGGAAATTGTCAGAAAGTGTCGCACTTTTTCTCGTCGTGTCTTTAAACTTTTAGAAAGGTGTGCGTTTTTAGGTCTTTATTGTCGCCTGCCGTTCAATGATTTTGATCTGCGCGGGAATGGTTTAACGGTTACTCAAAAGTTGTGCACACGTTTTGCGAGACTAACGTTTATTAATTGTTAAAATAAACCACACCATCATACAAATCGGTGTAAAAATAAGTGTACTAATCGACAAGTTACGTATTGGTGTTACATGTATACTTTTTTCTGTGTTGCTGGCTTCAGTTGTATTTCTGCGTCTGTATAATAATGTCTATGTGAGTCTCACTACTGAACTTCTATTTGCAGTTAGGAAGTGTATTTATGACATTACCTCCTTTAAGAGACTTCATGAAAGAAACATGCCAAATAGTGTTTAAACTTTAAGAACTCCACGGCTCAAGAGGTGATATTACGATCCGCAACTTATGTGTAATCATACCAGATACCGTTATGCGTAATACATGACATTGATACAATTCTATGCTTTTTATCTTATCGTTTGTTCCGATAGCGTACTTCGAAAGTCAAGATTTCTACCATAAATCCCAGATAAAACGAACAACACAATGCTGATGTTGTCATTTTGAAAATGGTTGCTCGTGTTAACGGGTATATTGTTTTTGTTGTTTTTATTACTTGAAAGTTCAGTTTTGATGATGGTTATGTACCAACTTTGATTATTTTAGGTGACAACACACACGATGAAATATAATTATGGTGATAATAATGACGTTGCTGCTGCTACGGGTGTAAATGGTGATGTTGTTGGCTATGATCGTGGTCGTCACCGTCGTGCTGATGGACATTTAAGTGATAAGATTGATATGGGACGCGTCATGCGAAATTGAGCCTTATTCCAAATACTGGCAGCACAGCTGCAGACAGGCTTGCGCATCCACGAAGCAAGACTGTGCTTGACGTTAAGTCAAACGAGACTTAATTCGTCGCATTTTGAAAGAAACAAAACGTAGAATATTGTGAGTTTAAAGTTTAATCGTTTACTTAAAAGCTTAGTAAAAAAAGATGTTATTGTGCTTAACAGTCGAGGCTGCATTTCGATCAGGAAACATTTCCTAGAATGTTTGAAAACGGTCTATTAATATCATGTGGGTATCATTTGAGATACGATTATACCATCTTTATTGCAAACTACTTAAAAATTATTCAATTATTATTTCAATTATTATTGTTGGTGAAAGTGCCTAAAGAAAATAAAAGCGTCACATTTACTTTCAGTGTGTTAGTAATATGTACACCAATTTAAATTGTTAAAATACTTATTTTACAGTAATTGTGTATTTTTGCTTGAGTGACTTCAAAACTAAAACATATACAATTTAGATCTAAACCCTTACTATATGATAAATATTCTTCTTCGATAAATATTGACTTAATCGTGTTAACCATATAAGTTAAAGATATTGGTAAGAATATAAAAAATAAGCCAACATTTTATTCGAAAGAAAATAATCATTAATAACAAAACTATTTGAATCACAAAATTATGTCCATGGTCGTTTGCCCCGGCTTAACTTACACAACTTTGCGCTCGGAACGAAGGCGGAATCTGTTTACATCGCCTTATCAGACGCCTGCTAAGTGTTGCAGATCATGTTGAAGCCTGATTACAGGTTCCCCTCTTGGCACTGCAAGGGTCAAGTCAGATCATGTTGAAGCCTGATTACAGGTTCCCCTCTTGGCACTGCAAGGGTCAAGTAAATGGTGAAGCCTGATTACAGGTTCCCCTCTTGGCACTGCAAGGGTCCACTGCAAGGGTCAACAGGTTCCCCTCTTGGCACTGCAAGGGTCAACAGGTTCCCCTCTTGGCACTGCAAGGGTCAACAGGTTCCCCTCTTGGCACTGCAAGGGTCAAGTAAATGGTTATTCGATTGTTGTTGATAAATGGTCCATAAAGCTTTTGGGAAAACTGTTTTATTACTCATATATTTTATGTAATGCACCAGAAAGAGTATTCTTAGTTCGTTTTGTTGTAACATGTATTAAAGCCATTGTGATAATTTACTTAGTTCCGTTTTTAATTAGAACATTTAAATACACAGTTAAATAACACAATTATTTATGTACACATCTAGATAAGGTGCATCAGAAGCTTATACTGTACCAGATCGACGTCAACGCAGTTTTCTCGACCAATATTCATTTAGGCGTGTCAATTAATTACAATGTCATACAAGTCTCATTAACAACACATATTTATATTCGTCTTCATCTTCAAGTCTACGGAACGAATCCGTCTTTCATGATCTTTTTATGCGTTGTGTCATTCCATGCCCATGTTTTTTATTTAATATGCGATTGTGTTGATTGGTATAAAATATACTATTGAAACAATAAAATTGCCATCGTTAAATCTTAAAAATAATAGTTTCACAGAGCCTTTGATACTCTGTGCTTGGCATTACGATTCCTTTTCAATTGTGTCATCATCATCAACAACAACATCTTCATCACTTCTACCATCATTACCATAATAATCATAATCATTACTGTCGTCGTCGACGTCATCTGCATCATTCTGTCATCATAAAACCAATCTGCATGGCATCACTATTTTGCAAAAATCAAATTATCGGCAAAATGTGACATTATTTAACGCCATTTACAAGCTACACCCCTGTAAAGTAACGATTCGCTAACATTACTGTCGTTATAATTTCAAGTTCGTGATATGTTGCAATCGAACTCGAGTGTTACTTTAATGCTTTGCGCTTGGTTACCTCTTATGAAATGGTGACGGATTATTTAAGGCAAACATTAGCGCACTAATCATCGGCCAATCACAGTTACTTTTCACTTGATTGCCTATCAAAATAATACGGATCAATGTGACTATTTCGCACGTAAAAAATAGTAAACATTTACAAGATCATATAGATATTCTTGCAGTGAAGTGTTATTGGTGAAGGTTTATTACTGATAAAGTGTTAAGCTTTAAATGGACACTTTCAATTGATTAAATTTTACGTGTGCGTTTAACAAAACAGTTTTAAAAGTCTGAAAACATTTCATAAATTGTTTCGGTGCATTCCGAGAATTTTTGATGTACCTTTTTTGCATAATTCATTATCGTATAGCATTTGAAAACATATACATCTAGCTATATTTTTATGTCACAAATTTACATTCTTTAAATAAATTGTATACATGAACATGGCTTAAGTTTGTGTTCGTAAGATCGAAAGCTTATAGAGATTTATATAAGATATATCGCAAACATGTTGGTGATGTGTGTTATTGTGCAGTTTTTTTGTTGTTGTTTCGTTTGCCGGATCAATGTCTTTACAAAAGCCGTATACTCATAGCATGCACAAAATCTCACAAAACAGTAAGTTATATATAATCTGGGTGTGCACTGTCGAACATACCTCAACATCCATATAATTTTTGTATTTTAAATTAGCTCAAAGTAATTTCGTACGAAGAATAAATAAACTTTAAAAAAGCGACCGTTATCTTTTGAAGTTATTTTTATGGTAGCTATAACGAAATATATGTCATAAACGTATACAAATATATTATGTGTTGACTTTTAACATATACATGCTGTCATCCAAATATATAAACATTTTATTTCACACTTTAACCATTGGTGAATAGAGGATCTTAAGTCGCAGTTAAAAATTGTATTATTAACCAACTTCATTCGCGGTTTACGTGGTGGTATTCATTAACATATCCTGATTACATAACTATTAAACGTGCATGCTTTCTTGTATCCATTTCAATACTCGGGACATTATCAATATGTACTGTAGATTTTATTGTTGGCATCGTGGTTGACTCTTTAATTTTTAAGTGGACGTGATGTCGACAATTTTATTATATTATTTAAGCAAAATTGCCCAAGGCCACTCAATATACGCTTAGATAGTACATTTAACTGTTGTTGTATAATAATATATAGCGGAAATGATTGATGAGCATTATCTTTATGTCATTTTTATTCTCTCAGATTGAATAGCGAATGTTTATTTTTTGCCGTACCTGTTAATTATTTGTTGAAAAATATAAAAAGTTGATGACGTTCAAATTTTTACGAACAGTTCACAATTTTTTCTTTAGTATAATCAGTACATGTGTTAAAATTGGCCATGTTATTCTAGAGAATTTTAAACTTTGATTAATTGTAGACCAATTTATTTGCTTTGGTCATCTGGGAAAATAATGGATTGCATATAATTATGTAATGAGTTAAGTAAGATAAATAGCTGTGGCTTTAATAAAATGAAAGCATTATGTTAAGATGAAAACCGTACGTGCGCGAGTGCGTGTGTGTGTGTGGTGTTTATTTAAACCAATGGAAGTGCATAATTATTAAACGTTAAATTACTTTAGAAAATGTTGCTCACTGTGTTACAATCTGTCACATCTCTAAAAGTGTCAGTAAAGCAAACATCGCAACAACGAGACGAGTAATCTTATAGAAAAATTCACGAGATAAGTCTTGTATTAAATATTATTACATTTTATAAGCAAGAAGATACAGATGCGAATAAACATGTATTTTCAAACATTACAACGGATTTAAGTTCCCTACACCTTAAGAAGAAACATTTCTTTTCTGATATTTATATTTACGAATAAATCGTCCGCGGACCGAATCAATAAGTATTGTAACTTACGGTAGAAGTGGCGAGTGAGCAATATTTAAATTCTACAATATTAATTTTGACGGGATTGTGGTAGCTTTCCCGAGATCCGAATCAGCTGTTTATCAAAATGCCATGAGCACATGGAGCGATAATTGATTATAAACAAAACCTCGAGGTCTCGATCATGAGACGCCAACAATTTAGATTATAGCTATGACGAGCGCCTTATGGTTTATTTTTGCAATTATTTAATTAGCGGATGCTGATTTTGGAGTTCATATACGACGCAAACTGAATTGGCTTATTCTACAGCACGTTTCTTGAAAATGATCTAAGATCAGACCAGTGGATGCCAATCATATTTTACCCTTTCCCACTTAGAGGCAAATTGAAAATGGCTATGTGAAAACAGTATAAAACCAGAACAGCATGCGAGTAACTCGCAGTCTGTTCAGGTTTTATGATGTTTGCTGCTTATCAGTATCTAAGGGTTGGAAATGAAGCCTTTAAAACTTGAATCTAGTAAGAATGGTCTTTAATTAAATGTAACTTTCTAAGGGACTACAAATGCGTCAAAACATATCTAAGTGGTAATGGGTTAAGGGTATGGACGTACGCCTTATTGCTCGGTAATAAGAGTGTCAATGTTTTCAGCCTTAACATTGTTTATTTTCGAATCGGCAGCCAATTGATAAGATGTCTGCGGCCTGAAGTTCATGTTTTTATCTTTTAAGCGACGTTTTAAAGATTTTAATACAGGCTTTTCCTTCAGTTCAACGTTTTTTCTTTCATTTCGCTTGGCACAACTGTAATTCAAGAAGATAATACAGTTGTTTATTCTCCTAGACAGGATTCTGCGTTACCGGTATACATGCATGTCTGCAAGTGCATTCAGGAGATTAAAGTGGGCGAAACCGAAATACTTTTTTTCATGTAACTGCTACTTCCAGTTTTTTGTTGGTCGCGTTAGCGGCCAGCTAAATTTACAGAGCATATTTTGCAAATCAGTATGTGCTTAGAAGCCTTAAGTACGGTAAGAACCACAACTCACTCTGCAAGGGACGATTACCGCTGCCTGTCTGCAGCAGACGATAAATGATTCTGCTCTAGCAGTGAGTGTATATACCCTCTAGCAGTGAGTTTATATAACAGCTTGTAAGTCGACATTGGCCAGTCTAGTGTTTATCATTGAAATCTGTACATATTGGCTGCTTGCATGAAAAACGGGGCTTAATGCAGGTCAAATAAGATTAGCCTGTGCAATGCGCACAAGCTAATCAAGGACGACAACAGCGAACAACTGCAGTGCCTTCAGCGCTTTTATTAATACAGTTTAGAATGTAAAGTGACTTTAATTTAAACTGTCAGTAGGCAGTTAACACATTAAATCAGTTGTTTACTTATGTCCATGTATTTTAAAGAAAATTAGATGTAAATAATTATTTGAAAATGGTAATTTGTTTCGTTTTTTTAAGCGCTTACGCTTTTTCACACCGTTTTAAAACAATGTACACGTTCATTTATTTTAAGTTTTTGTGATCATTTGAAAACATATACTTTAAACGGCGATTGAATTTAGTAAAATTGTTCACAATGACTTTTGCAATCGTATGTATATTATATTGTTGTTGTTTTTTATCAATTGTATATATATGTTCGTCAGGTTTCTGTCCAAATTAAATTTAAAGAATTCTGTAAATATATATTAATGTCTACAATACTATTAGAATATTAGAACAGTTCAACTAATCGGTATTTTAATCAATTATGTTAACATGAAAATGAAGACGATGATAAATTTTGAATTATACGATGTACATGTATAAATAAGGTCTTTAGTCTATTTACATGTTACTACTTTCTATTCGACAGTATGGTAAAATGGATGTCTAAGGTAATTGGATCTTTTATAAGGACATAGGCTACATCTAATGCATTCGATTTGAGACTAATTGTGGGGTATCTTGCGCTTTGATTAGTGACATGGGTTTCAATTTTGGTTGTTAAACAGCTGTCGATGCGTGTGGTGATTGCAACTCCACCGACTTTGGGCGAATGGCTGAGCATTGACTTAGGGAAAGAACGAACTTTCTGTTCTCCCTTGTGTTAACGCATTACTTCTTTTTGACCGTGGTCTCAATTTACATATAATCACACTCTCCTGCTTTAACATTTGTAATTATGTCGTAAAACATTATTTTGACCTTTTTAAATATGATCCGATAGGTCAATAGATCCAGTTTAAAACAAGAATATAAACACATTATTACAAAATATGAAAAATAATCTACAACAAATGGCAATATTAGAATTCTGAATTGAAATATTATTTTAAATCCCCTCAACCATGTGTAAATTACACTTTATAACGTGTTTTGATGTCCAATAAAAAAATCCGCTTTATGATGACAATATTACCCTCATTAAAAGTATTTAATTAAGCGGACTCAAAGTACAAATACTAACAAACATATCCTCCTAGAGTTAATTGTCAATGAAATTTGATCTGTTTTTGTTAACAATAAAAAATGCTTTGACACGTGGGACAAATGGTATTCATTCTATAAAGCAAGTCAGATTTTACCATCTTTGTGGTCAAGCGGTATCTATGGAAACAACTTATTTCCCATTATGATGTCCAATAAAAATATTTGCCCTTCTTGGGCACTGTATTTGCTAAGGTATTAGATTTTAACGCGATTAAGTATACACTTTTTTGTCTGCACATTTTACACTGTACAAAGGTTATCGGCGTAACTGTCGTCTTAAATTGTAGAATGTTGCATTTGAGTAGTTAGAAGAACATATTTAATAAATAGTGTTAATAAAAGGTTTTGTCTGTTTTTCATTCACACACTCTCTTCTGGAATGATTATTATATGCAAAATAAGGTAACAAGTTTTATTTTTGGTCGTTGTGTCTTTATAACCATTAGGAAGGTATTCATTATAAAGCTTTTAATTATCGCTGGTCGTACAGTGTATTATACCTACGCAAGGATATTTTATAGTTACTTTATAGTCGTCACATGTTTTGCGACACAATCGTTTATTTTTTTGTAAACATTTATTTCACCAACATTAAGACCGGTGAAAAAATGAATGTACCTGATCGACACGGTACGTCACGGTAATATCTGATCGACACGGTACGTAACGGTAATATTCTGTTCCATGAATGTACTGGTCGATACGGTGCGTAACGGTTATATTCTGTTCCATGTTTATACTGATCGACACAGTACGTAACGGTAATATTCTGTTCCACGAATGTACTGATCGAATCATTACGTAACGGTGATATTATGTTCCATTAATGTACTGATCGACACGGTACGTAACGGTTATATTCTGTTCCATGTATATACTGATCGACACAGTACGTAACGGTAATATTCTGTTTCATGAATGTACTGATCGACACGGTACGCACGGTAAAAATCTGTTCCATGAATGTATTGATCGACACGGTACGTAACGATAATATTCTGTTTCATGAATGTATTGATCGACAAGGTACGTCACGGTAATATTCTGTCCCCGTGTGGCTTGCTTTTGTTTGCACTTCAACGTCTTTATATCTATGTATAAGCGCAAACAGTGCAAAATATTCATACAGACATGATACACAAGTAGCCCTATTACATAAAGTCAGTAAGAGTGTATATAAATCTGTTTACCTTATTTACTTTTTTCAGAGAAGAAATCCCACCGTCATGTTAATGAACATTTTTGTGGTAAGAATGATATGTGCCACGTCCTGTAAAAAATGGATCTTATTAAATTGTCCTATTATGTTAGCATAGCTTCAGACCGTCCTTCGCATCGGCGCAGTCTGTATCGAGCTACCCTGTCCGCTAATGAGATCACGACAACTTGCATGACTTAATAGTGTGCGCAGGCGGGTGTCGAGCTGCGCTGACCGGATATGACATCAAACTCATTTTCGCATGGCGCGGCTCATTATATAGACGAGAACGATACTGATAAGATCATGCTGATGTTGCGTTGTATTTGATGTTCTGCAGACATCCTGATAATTCTTAAACTGTTTCCCACGGTTCCTGTGTGCGGTATTTGTCAAGGCTAATTCAGGTAACACTCGTGATGAATAAATGAAGGATGTGTGATGATAACATCTTTAAAAATAAATAACTCTAAAGCATAACGCGTGATTTTTTAAAAGAAGTATTTGACCAAATAATATAATTGCACCATGTTTTGATACATTTATAGTAAAAAAGGATTCATGTGAATACACTATTTTTTCTTTGCTTTAATAAACATTTTTTTTCTGCAAGGAATCATAGAAAACAGCACTTTACTAACTGAAACTTTGTTATTTAAAACACGAAAAGTTTACACTGCGTAGACTTTACGTCAACACAATAATATGAAATAAGCATCTTAACTGTTCAGTCATCAATACTTACACATATAACGCTGGGACAAACAAGTCTTGAATTTACATACATGACCATTAAAGTTTCTTGTTGTCTGATACATGCTCTTCAAGACAAGGACTGTGTACTCCATTCAATCGTTCCTCTATCGGAAACCTCCTTTCGACCTCTCAATAACACTAGACTGTTCGCACACCTAGTTGAAACGTATCCCATTAATTTGCCATAAGGACTAGATTTATTACCCCAAACGTATTGTCAGTATAGGCGACTCACAAATACCTGTTCCTATTACAGACCTTCTTAACCCGTGACCTCGAACGTTCTCAAATTTGGTACTTTAAATTATAGTCTTGTATTGCTGGACGTGTATCAAAGACATCTTAAGTTTAACTGACTTTTGTATATATTTTTTATATTCCAGTAAGGTTATCATTTCGATCTACCCATTTCGTTTAAAGTTTCAAGTGTCGTCAAAGTTTCATGAGCATAATCAATTTACCGATAGTATACAGTACTAGATATATTCCGTATTGTCCTTATCTTCAAGAGTGATGATTTTTATATATTATGTTTGAGTTTTTCAGTGAACTTATTCAGTGAACTATGGTTTTAATTTTGTAATAAGTGTTTGGCAACCGATTCAACCAACCAAACAATCATCCAAACAAACTCACAAGCAACCGCCCAACCAACAAAAAAGCAAAACACTAATAAACAGCTTAAATTGTCACATTGTTTGTTTCTGACACACACTGCATCAGCTCCCTGTATCGTGTACATACTAGTATGAAAGTAATGATTGCTGTCAAAAACCCGACACCTCATAATTAACAAAACTGCGTGCACGACATACAAAATTCAACAACTTTGGGGCTATTGTCCCCTTGGGCTTTTCAAGACCTTTAAGACCTTTATAGTTTGCCTAGTTATATTTTGTGTACGTCAGAAGAGGATAGTTATATCAAAGTATACATGTTCAATGTTATGAAATAAAAATTGTGTTCATATTTAAATCAAAGGAGCTAAAGTAAGATTGTGTTTTGTTAAAAAAAACAAAGAGTTTGTTTTTATTCAAATACTCAGCGTGTGTTATGTGTTTATCTTGTTGGTTTACATGCCAAAAGAAAGTCAATGCGGTATTCAAGATAGACCTTTATTTTGTAATATATTTTTACATCGCCCTATCAGGAGCCTACTAAGTGTTGCAGATAATTGTTTAGAAGGTTAGCAGGTGCCTCTAATGGCACTGCAATGGTCAAGTAAATGGCTGTTCCATTGTTATTGATAAATAGTCCATTTCTCTTTTGGAAAAACTGTTTTATTTCCGAATCGGATATGTTCTTAGCACTTTAGTGACTGCATGCTAATACCTGTTATTAAGGTAGCGCACCCCTAATGGGCACATATCCAAATATAATCTAATTAATTATTGTCTTAATCAGCATCATTTCACTGAACTACATTCAAATTTGTAAGCAGGCTTTTCCATGCTTTAAAAAAAAATCTACCGATTTTTTCAAAACCAACCCCACGCTCGGCTTTTGTCCAGTTTATTTTCACCCCTGGGGTATATAAAAGTTCCATAATTCATTCAAATTTCCAAATATGGGCATGCAGTTGGTGTGTACAGATGCAGTAAAGGTGTTTAAAGTCTAAACAAGATGACATAAGTATTCTTTTACAGACAATTATTTTTTACAAATTTTTATCTATGGAAGAGCGCCATGAAATGTAAGTGATTTCAGCCAAGTAAAAATTGGGTCGGTTAAAAACAAAGTGTCATACAATTCAAAATAGTATCATATAAGTTATATTTTAAACGTAGTTTTTTATAGGAACACTATATATAGCAAAAATACCAAGAAATAGACAGATTTACCGTTTACTTTTTGGTATAAAAATAAAAATGCAACATGCATCATTCGAATATTCAGCAGTAAATCGCCCAATTTAGCCATAACGTTTTAATTAAAAAAATGGAAAGATACCTAATGGACTCTCCCATCCTTCTTAATTGGATCAATTTATTTCTAAAATTAGGGATGTCTAGTATATTTATTTCTATGTTTAGAATATTTCTTACAGAAATTCCATTAAGCAAACAGCGCAGACCCAGATGAAACTCCGCATCATGCGGCGTCTCATCTGGGTCTACGCTGTTTGCCAATACGTTTTTTTCTAGACGCTAAGCACAAAAGGGTTAACGATTATAATACCATATTGCACAAAGGAGAACTCAGTGGGCATCATCTTTATGTCATATTAATCCCCTTTGATTGAATTGCAAATGTCACATCATTATTTTTTTCCTTACCTGTTTAGTGTGTGTGTGTGTGTGTGTGTGTGTGTGTGTGTGTGTGTGTGTGTGTGTGTGTGTGTGCGTGCGTGCGTGCGTGCGTGCGTGCGTGCGTGCGTGCGTGCGTGCGTGCGTGCGTGCGTGCGTGCGTGCGTGCGTGCGTGCGTGCGTGCGTGCGTGTGTATATGTTCATCTAAAAGTGGATAATGTTCAAATTTAAACGAAAAGGGCCTTAGCTATTATCAAGTGTAATCGTTCAAACTGAACACGAGTTAAAAATGGCAATGTTATTTGTAGAGGTTTGAAATGTTTTTCTTATTTTAATTTGGTGTGTCAATGTTATCATAGTGCGTATTGATCGTAGCTCTTACATAGATCTAATATTGATGGATGTATGGGTAAATGGGCAATTATTAATTGCTTGAAATACTAGAGAAAATGTTGCACAATATTTTGCAATCTATAACATTTGTAACGTATGGCCTCGTATACGATGCTATTTTGATATTCGCACACACATATTAGATGAACTGTTGTAATTTGTTCAAAAGCAAGCCATAGCCTTAAGTAAAGGACTACCGGTGATATAAATATTGTTTGCCTTATTATGTTTTTGCAGTTTTATTAATCCTATGCTCAGATAAAACTTCCTCTCCTGCTTTTAAGCCGGCGCTAATGTTCCCATAAATGTCAACAATATTAATTGTGACGGGAAGTTGGTAGCCTGCCCGTTGTCCGAGTCAGCTGTATATCAAAATGCCACGAGCAAAACGGTTGCAAAATAATTACAGCGATAATTTATTGTAAAATACACCGCGGCGTCCCTCGGGCGGTTTAAACGGACCAAACGTCAAAACGGATTTGTTCTGTTTGTCACATGGAAAAAGATCAGTGAATACCATCGAAGTTTAACTACGACGTGTGCCTATGGTTTATAAAGTTTAAAGTTCTACGACGTAAGCCTATGGTTTAAAAAGTTTAACTACGCAGCGTGCATATGTTTTATAATTTGCATAGTCGCCGCTGCGGGTACCAATTTAGGATTCCATATGGACGTGAAGTGAGTAACTGAACGATGTATGAAACGACCGTTGTTTGGAAATTATCTGAGATCAGACCAGTGGATGTAAACTTTTTACCATTTTCTGGACGTGCACTTCTTAGCTTGTAAAAAAGAGTGTGAATGTTTGGAGCCTTTACATTTTGCACGTATGCTTTTATCAAAGATTCTGAAACTAAGAGATAAGATGTCGACGGCCTAAAGTTCGTGTTTTTATGTTACTATTGGTCGTGTTTCATTTGTTTTCCCTTAGTTCACTTGACACGCCTGTAATAAAGTAAGATATTACAGTACGTTATTCTTCGAAAAAGGATGTTGCGTTGAATAAAACGGATTAAAAATAACTGTCTGGAATACTTTGATACAAACTTCTTGGACACATATTTCTATACAGGTAAGAATTTAAAATGACCTTGATGATTAAAGATGTTTGTTTCAAATAATACTAGCGACATTTATTTTGTAATAAACAAATATTATTAAAACATATATAGAACGAGATCTTTCCATTTTTTTTTCAATGCAATGGCATATTCTTGTTAAAGTTGGGAATTCTTGAAAAAAAAATCCCAAAAACAGTTTAGGCAACCGGCCTACCGTTAGTTATTTCGATTGTTACAAGATTTTTGTCTAATCAAATTGTCGTGAAGGCAGATAGTTTTAAGAAGTGCATTTCACACGTAACACCAGTCGTTTACACATATTGCAGACGCCAGGATGTTTGAATATCAAATTGTTTTTAGTTTTACTTGAAAACTATGGTTGGTTTCTGTCTTTAAGTGTGTGCACTTTCACACATTTTTACAACTCCGAGAAAGGCAAGTTTATTACACGCTTATATAACAGAAATGGTAAAAGCGATTGCATTAAGCTCATGTATCGTTTTTTACAATTAAAACGTATTGTTTTCACGGAAAAATGTTCGTGGGTTTGGGTTTACGCAAGAAAATCAGGTTTCTTTTCAATTTCAATTATGAGTAATTTGTAACAACCTCTAAAGGTCGACAATAAAAGTAGAAGTGTTAAACCTTAAAGTAGCCTGTATGTACAACATAATCGCGAAACATGTCGAGCATGTCTATTAAGGATGTAACCAGCAAGGAAAAGAAGACAACAATTTTCAAATTTACATGCATCTTTTACTATCCGATTGCATTATGGGAAAATCGGTGTCAAAAGTAACTGGATCTTTTATATGTAATACAACATCCGTATAAACCACATTTAATGTATTCGATTTGGGACTAATTATGGGTATGACGTTTTGATGAGTGGGTATGTGCTTGAGTTTGGTAATAGAACATTTGTAGTTGTATGTAGAGATTGTTATTTAACCGACACTGGGCGGGTGGCTGAGCAAGGACTATAATTAGGGAAAGAATACGCTCACCCTTAGGTTAAAGCTTTACTCTTTCTGACCTTGGTCTTTTTAAACATATTATCACACTTCTCGTTCTTTACCTTTCTTTTTCTATGAAAATTGTCATTATTTCGTAACAAAAATAGTTTGTCCTTTTTAATATGTTCTGATAGAAATCCAGTTGACACACAATGAAAAACAAAAGACAAAGAATAATAGTCTATAACCTGATAATATTATTCTAAATTCAAAGTGTTTCATATATAATTCGATACAATTTCCAATGTGACAGAAACATTCAAAGCAATATTTTAAAATCCGTTCAACCATGTTTCAACTCAAATGTATAACTCGTTGTGTGACCGTATAGATGGTCGATGAAACATCCGTCGATAACGTATTGGCGGGAAGGCGCATTATGCATTATAACTTTATTTCACTCATTAAAAGTATTCGAGTTAGCAGAATCAAACAACAGACATACAACCCTACGGTCTCCATTCAAAATAAATTATCGTTCAAGCGTTCACCATTATTGAAATCTGCTCTGGGTCTGATTTCAATAACGAAACAATTTGACACGTGAGACAAATGATATTCATTCTATTAGGCAAGTCAGAATTCACCATCGTTTGCGGTAAGGCCCTATCTATAGGAACAATGAACTTCCCATTATTGTGTCCCCTAAAATATTTACCCTTCGTGGACACTGTATTTACTAAGGTATTAGATTTTTACGTGTCTTAAGTGTGCACCTTACTTGTCAGTTAATTTGTAATATTTGTATAGATTATAAAGATCATATAAAGTGCGAGATACTGTTTATGCGCAACTAGCTTCTGTTGTTATTCGGCGTGTGTAAGTGTACAAAGAATGCAAAACATTGATGCAAACATATTGACATTTTTTTAATTGAATATCTAATTGTTGCAGTCAGAATGCATGTTGTTATAATAACTTTATAATATATTTAAGAGACAGAAATACACACGCTTTGAACTTAGAAGGTTATTTGATATGTAAAGAGCTGACAGAAGCATCCACACCAAATCTTGACTCAAACCAGAAACAAGTATAATTTGATGAACGTTGGTGTAATTTCACGTTTGTTATCTTTAGTTATATTGTGTTCCTTCAGCATAGGTTCACGCACAACTTCGCAAAACAAGATTTCGAGCATAAATCACATCTCGAGTATGGAACACAATATTGTTGTTATCATTTTGAATAGTGCTGCGTTTGACAATGGTGTCGTTTTCGTTGATGATATCTAGGTCAAATGTGATTATGACGCAATTATACTGTTTTTTAAAGTGATGGTTTTGGTACTAGCGATGATAATTCAAATAATAAGCAAAGGTTACACCAAAAATGATGATGTTTATGATAATAATTTCGATACTAAACATGTTGCAGCTGATAGTGTAAAAGCTGATTTGTGTGCTAGTGGTATTGATCATAAGACATTAACCTAGAATGATATGTATGGACAAGAACAATGATAATGATGATGATACTTAATGTTGATGCTGCTGCTGCTGATAATGATGGTGATTTTGCTGATTATGCTGCTGATGCTTATATTGCTTGTGATTGTGATGATTACATTGATGATGATGATGTTGATGATGATGATGATGATGATGATGATGATGATGATGATGATGATGATGATGATGATGATGATGATGATGATGATGATGATCATGATGATCATGATGATCATGATGATCATGATGATCATGATGATAATGATGATGATGATGATGATGATAAACATATTGCTTAATATTGTTTAACATACGTTATTAAAAATCTTGTCGTTGATCGAACACAAAATGTGAAAGTTAACTTAAGTATTGGCAAACTGGAATCATATAATATCGTTTTGTAACGTGATATGCTCATCGCGGACCGTGTGAGGCTGGTTTGTCATGTTAACAATTATCTTAACATTTATTTTCTGAGTTTTTGAAGCAGTTTTTATGCAGTGCGCCTTATCAAGAAATATATGGTCTTTTAAATAAACTGTTACTAAGACTATGTGGGAACATAACTAAAACAAACTATATCGTTGATGCATCTGATTATAGCATCTCTAGTGCATCATGTCAACTGGCTGATGTGTACATGCATTAATCAGTCACAGTGACATGCACATTTTGAATGTAATTTAGTTTTTTTGTGTTCAGACTTTAATCACTTTAACTTAAATGATGAAAAGTCTAAAACAGTATAGCAAGCATTGTCACAAGATGTCACTTAGAAATCTTAATAAAAATGTTATTTAATGATTCATGCAAGATACCAGTTGTAGGGTTGATACTTACTTAGTTTTATAAAATAGTATACACTTCATAAAAAATAAACGTGATACTTATTTATTGGCGTCGCACTGAAGTGCGGCGACTAGTATGTAATACGTTTTTTTTCGCTTATGTTACTTATTTATATACAAGCATTTATTTGTATGGGTCGTTCGATGGATTTATCAGTGACCGCGCATTTAATTATGGTATAGTTACTTTATAATCGATGACACGTTTTGGGACAAGAACATGTACTTTTTAATATCAGGGAAATTAATTCGACTATCAGTGAAGCTGGTGTGAACATAAATGGATTATTTGGAACGCTGTTGGTGAACTTTTGACATTTGTTATATGTTTGCTATGGTTCGACGACTATAAGAGGTTTGATATTTTGTTAATTTATGTTTCGCTTGATTCTGTTGAAAATATTCGTCTTTCTACATTTCTTGTTTGCCGATGTTCAAGAGTATACCAGTACTTAAAGCAAACATAATATTATTAATAGCATGCATGTCTTTTATTATTTTTATCAACTGACAAGGGATTTTCGTTTACAATGATGGCAGTCATCATGATAGTACTTATGCTTCCGCTGTGAATGCCTAAGATCGTGATCATGATGATTAGTATGTTATTGTTGTTGATATTTTTGTTTTTGATGATGATGTGATATTGATGCTGATATTGAAGCTATTAAAGTGCATATTTATGTTTTTTACTGCCGCAGATGATAATGATTATGTTGATTTAGATACCGATGATGATGATGATGATGATGATGATGATGATGATGATGATGATGATGCTTATGATGATAATGATGATGATGATGATGTCGATACTTATTAAGATATTGATGATAATAATAATTATGGTGATTATAACGATGATGATGATCATAAATACATGATGAGGCTGGTAGTGCATATTTTTGCAGTTAATAGTTGTTAAACAATACACAGTTGAAGGGTTTCTATTTAAGGACATTACACATTCATTAACATATTATGAGACCTGCTATGAAACACTTTATATAACATGCAACCGTACAACCGTGTTGTTGTTGCCTTATCTTTGATGTTCGACAGACCTTCCGATCATTCTTAAATACTTTTTTGTAAACAACATAATTATATATTGCCCAATCCCGATTTTACTTCCAAAAATTTACGCACGATAAGCGCGGCGAAATCTGTTTACATCGCCCTATCAGTAGCTTGTTAAGTGTTGCAGATTATGTTGAAGAAGGCTAACAGGTGCCCCTCTTGGCAGTGCAAGTGTCAAGTTAATGGGTATTCCATTGTTGTTGATAATGAGTCCATTAAGCTGCTTAGAAAACTGTTTTATTACTGATTTGTTCTGCGCACTTAAGTGGCTTCATGCAGATTAGTGTAATAAGAGTTAAGTTATAAAGTGCCTTAGAACGAATTTTCATAGTTTGTTTTGTTGTTACGAGTATTCATAGTTTGTTTTGTTTTTACATATAATAAAGTTATTTTTATCATTTACTTAGCTTTATGTCCTATTAAATGTACTGTTAAGTAACATATTTATTTTAACATCCAGAAAATGTGCATAAGAAGATATGTGCATAACAGAAATCACCATAATTCGCGGACAGTGCATCTTTATTCCTAGTTAAAAATTGTATCATTAACCAATTTTATTTGCGGTCTAAATGGTGGTATTTACATATCATGTATACATAACTCTTAGTTTTGAAAGTTTTCTTGTATCCATTTCACCTATCGGACATTTAACAATATGTAATATAAACAGTTTCTTCAGTTGGTTTGGTGGTCTGTCCTTAAATGTTTAACTAAACGTGATGACGACAATTCTATTATTATAATCAGAAAATTTGCTCGAGGCCACTCGATTTACGCTTAGATATTACATTTAACGGTTATAATACAATAAAGCGGAAAGGAGAATTAGTGTGGTTGTGTTTTATCTTTATGTCATATTTATCCTTTTAGATTGAATGGCGCATGTTGCATCATTATTCTTTCCGTACCTGTTGAGAATGTGTTGGTTCGTGTCACAGTTGATAATGTTCTATTATAAACGAAAAGAGCCTTAGCTATTATACAGTGAAATCGTTCAAACTGTACGAGAGTTAAAGATGGCAATGTAATTTCTAGAGATTTAAAACGTGTTTTTTCTATTTAAATATGGTGTGTCAATGTAGGCATGGGACGTATGGATCGTATCACTTATATCAGTTTAATATTGATTTATGTATGTATAAATGGAAGGTACAATTATTAACCGTTTGAATTACTTGAGACTAGCGAAAACGTAGCACACTATTTTGCAATCTAGAACATTTGTAACGTTTGATGTTACTTTGATATTAGCACACGCATGTTAGATGTACTTAAGTGAATTGTTTACATACAAGCTATTGGTCACTGCCTTAAGCAAAACATAAGCGGTGATATTAATAAGTTTTGCCATCATATTTTTTGCAGTTTTATTAATCCTGTGTTCAGATAAAACGTCGTCTCCGGCAATGACCCTGTGTCCAGGCCGGCGCTTATGTTCCCATAAATGTCAACAATATTAATTGTGACGGGAAGCTGGTAGCGTGCCCGTGGTCAGAGTCAGCTGTATATCAAATTGCCACGAGCGAAACGGTTACAGAATAATTATGGCGATAATTTATTGTAAAATACACCGCGACGTCCCTCGGGCAGTTTAAAAGCACCGAACGTCAAAACGGAAGATAACCGTACCGGGCTTTTATTGTTTTCAGTCACTTTTATGTTTTGTTCTGTTTGTAGTAAGTCACCTCAAAACAGATCAGTGGGTACCAACGTTTTAAAGTTTAACTGCGATGTGCGATTATGTTTTATAATATGCATAGCCTCAGCGGGTACCAATTGGCTCTCAAATAGGACGTGAAGTGAGTAACTAAACGATGTATAAAACAACCGTTGTTTGGAAATTATCTGAGATCAGACCAGTGCATGTAAACTTTTTACCAGTTTCTGGACGTGCAATTCTATGTTTGTAAACAAGAATGTGAATGTTTGGAACCTTTACATTTTGCACGTAGGTTTTTATCGAAGATTCTGGAACCAAGAGATAAGATGTCGACTGCCTGAAGTTCGTATTTTTATATTTGTGTGGCGTTTTAAATGTTACAATTGATCGTGTATTATCATTTTGACATACTTTCATTTAATTCGCTCGACACTCCTGTAATAAAATACGAAAGTACAGTACTTTATTCTTTAGACGTGGATTTTGCGTAAAATAAAACGGATTAAAAATAATCTGCTGGAATACTTTCTAGTCTTGAAGTAAAACACAACTTGGACAAATACGTTTGTACAGGTAAGGAATTTAAAAAAAAACATTGAGGAATAGAATCAAAAGTTGTTCGTTTCAAATAATACCAGCAACAATTATTTTGTAATAAACAAATATTATTGACAAAAATAGAGAGAGAGAGATCGGGGAAGTTTTTCTATGTTATTGCATATTCTTTTAAAAGTTAGAAATTGTTGAAAAACTTGAAAAACTTCCCGATAAAAAATAAGGCGAACGGCCTACCGTTAATTATTTCGGATTGTTAGAAGAAAGAAGAGACAATTTCTTTTTTCTTATCAAATTGTTCTGAAGGCAGATAGTTCTTAGAACTGCATTTGGCACGTAACAGCAGTCGTTTACAAATATATCAGACGCCAGGATGTTTGAATATAAAATTGGTTATTCGTTGTACATGTAAACTATGCTTGGTTACTGTATTTAAGTGTGTGCACTTTCATACAATGTATAACTCTGTGAAAGGCAAGTTCAGTACACGCTTATATAACAGATATGTTAAAGACTATTGCATTTATATCATATATTGTTTTTCCAATGATTGGTATGATTTCGGGTATGTTTTCAATATTATAAAGTATTGTTTTCGGGAAAAAATAAGGCTTTAGGTTTAGGCAATACAATCAGGTTTCTGTTCAGTTTTAATTTTATTATGTAACCACATTCAAAGGTCGACAATGATAGTAAAACAGTAAGTAGTTCAACCTTTTAGTAGCCTGTATTTACAACACACTGGTAAAACATGTCGATCGTGATTATGTCGGATGTTATCAGCAAGGAAAAAGAAATCAATAATTTTCGAATTTACATTTTGAATTTCACGCTATACAGCTAAGGGTCAAAAGGTTAATCAAATGTGTCTTTTTCTATCCGACTTAATAATGGGAAAATCGGTGTATCAAGTAACTGGATCTTTTATATGTAATACTACATCCGTATACACCACGTTTAATGTATTAGATTTGAGACTAATTATGGGTTGTCTGACGCTCTGATGAGTGGGTATGTGCTTGACTTTGGTAATAAAACATCTGTAGTTGCATGAAGAGATTGTTAATTAACCGACACTGGGCGGGTGGCTGAGTAGTGACTATTATTATGAAAAGAATATGTAAACCCTTGAGTAAAAGTATTACTTCTTTTTACCTTGGTCTTATTTAACATGTTATCACACTTCTCTTTCTTTACTTTTTTCCTACTATGAAAACTGTAATTATTTCGTAAAACATTATTTTATCCTTTTTAATATGTACCAATAGGTCAATGTATCCGTTAGACACACAAACGAAAACATATTGTAAGATAAAGAATAATAATAATATAACCTGATAATAATATTATTCTGCAGTTCAAGTGTTTGATATATAACCCGATACAATTTCCGAAGTGACAACCACATATAAATCAATAGTATTGAAAATCCGCTCAACTAGGTTTTAATTCGAATGTATAACGTGTTTAGCGACTGTATAGATGGTCGATGAAACATCTGAATATAACGCATTGCCGAAAAAGCGCTTTATGTATGATAAATAAATTTCCCCTATTTAAAGTATACGAGTTATAGGGGTATTCCACTACGACCCGATTCCCGACGATTTGTCCCGATTTCCAATATTTTGAGGTCGGGGACATTCGTAGCTCAATCGGCTAAGGTCCTAACTAATTCCTAGCTAGTCGTGGGTCGGTCGTAAGTGATTCCTGCAACTCGTGAGCTCCCAAAAAATCGTGGTCAGATTTTAAACGTGTTTAAAATTTGGCCAGGTCCTCCAAGAATGAATTTAATCGCAGTTGACTCGTAACAGCATCGTAGTGCGTTCTTGTGCGTCGTAATGGAATCGTAGGTAATTCGTGACTCAATCGGGAAATCGGCGATCACGTGATCTGTCTTCGAATCATCTACGACTTTGTCAAGACTCTCACGAGTTCACCCCGAGTGAGTTGCGAGCGCGCTAAGATTCTCGCGATTTAGATCAATATCAATATATATTGGCGCCTTATTCATGGGTGCGTTCGGTGAGGTCCTAGCTAAGTCTTTACCGATCTGCATCGTTCGTAGAACAGTCGCAGTAGATTCTTACACATCGTAGTGAAGTCGGGACCCTATTCGCATGACTTCAACCGAACCCCACGATTCGTCGTAACTCAATCGTACCAGTGTCATAACTGAATCATAGACTGTCACAAGTCTTCCCGATTCAATAAATGTGATAAATCTTAGCGAATCGTGGGCTTGTTTTCGTAGTGGAATAGGGCCATTAGTGGACTCAAACAAAACACAAGCAACCATAAGGTCTCCATTTATGAAAGTGTCGTTCCCGCGCACACCATTCATGAAATCTGATCTGTTTCTGACTCAATAACGAAACAATTTGACGCGTGAGACAACTGATATTCATTCTATTTTAGTAAGTCAGATTTCACCATAATTTGTGGTCAAGTCAGATCTATGGTACTATATACTGCCCATTATTGTGTCCCATAAAATATTTACCTTTCGTGTATTTGCTTAGGTATTAGATTTTAACGCGTCTTGAGTTTAAACCTTACCTGTCTGTATTTTGTTAATGTATAGACTATCCTGAGGAGATCGGGCTTTCTATCGTCTTAAATTGTGGATTGTTAAAAGGGGGAAGTTCAAACATTACATTTCAAAAAAACAGTTTATTTATGACTGTATTGTTATGCTGTGGAATAGATGAACATGGACTTTCGATTGTGCAAGGTACATTTTGGTTCATTTTTTGCCTATTTATTTTAGTTTGAGTATTGAATAGAATTTAGCAGTTGCAGCCATTGCGAGCGTTGTCGAGTATGTTATCGAGGGCGATAGTCAAAATTGTAAGTTCATGAAACAACACACAATGTAGAATTTGCTATTAAACTTGAATATATGGATCGTGATTGTAATAAAGAAAATTATGTGATTCATTATGTATACTTTAGAATCTACAGGGACAAGTGTTTTGATATGAATGATTTTAATCTTACTTATTCTTATCCTGGTTTTAGATAGTCTTGAAGACATCTAAATCGTTGGTTTGTGGTGGATTTCACTTGCGCAGAAATTGTTTCATAGTAACTTTAAAGTCACTTTCACATTGTACGACACGCGCGATTATTGGCAATTAAAAGGACGGCAATTGATTACACTAACACTAATACTTGTGTCAAAATTAAAAGACTAAAAATATACCGTTTCTGCGTTTTGGCTAATGTTGTTATTCGGCGTTTGCCTGTTTGTAAGTGTACACATTATGCAAAACAATGTTGCAAACATCGTGAAAATTTATTGAAAGTCTTATTTTTTCAGTCAGAACGCGTGCTCATATAATAACTTTATAATATATTGAAAGGAAAGATGAGCGCATTCTGGTAACTTAGAAGTTTATTTCACATGTAAAGAGCTGACATCCGCAACAAATCTTGACTCAAACCAGAAACAAGTATCGTTGGATTAATATTGGATGTAATTTTACGTTTGTTATCTGAAGTTATCTTGTGTTTCCTTGAGCGTATCTTCACTCAGAATTTCGCAAACAAGATTTCCAACATAAATCACATCTCTAGTTTGCAAAGCTCAATATTGTTGGAATCATTTTGAATATTGCAGACAGTGACACTACTGTTGTTAACGTTGATGATATCTAGCGCAGTTCTGATTATTACGCAATCAAGCTGTTTTTAAATGTGATAGTTGTGGTACTAGCGATGACAATTGAAGTATTAAGGTAAGCAATGTTGACTCAAAAATGATGATGTTAATTATAATAATAGTGATAATAATATTGTTGCTGCTGATAGTGTAAAATCTTATTTTTGTGCTTGCGGTTTTGATCATAATACAATTACTGCTGAGACTGTTATTAATCGACATGAACAATCATAATGATAACGATGATGATGATTAATGATGATGATGCTGTTGATGATGCTGTTGATAAATCTGCTGCTTATGCTGCTGATGCTAGTGGTGGTGGGATGATTATTATGGTGATGATGATGCAGATGCTGCTGCTGCTGCTGATGATGATGATGATTGTTTCACACTTACTGTGAAAAGTCAAGGCCTCGACTTGCTTTCAAACAGTTGCCACATGCAAGTCGGCCTGATATACGTTTAAGGGTCAAAAGACTCAATAACGCGCATTACAGTTACTTACATCGTTTAATCATTCTTCATCATTCAACATCAATTCAAACAACGTTTGCGTTTACGATTACGATTAAGATTGCGGTTATCTGAAATAAACAATATAATACAGAAATAACAAAAGGAAAAGAGACCCATACCATGCTTGATCTTGACACATGTAAATGAACAAATAATATCAATTACGCATTCTAAAAATAAACTTAACCTCTATTCATACAAAATAAGGTTTACTTATAAATATGAATACACTTCTAGGGGACTTACAAAAAATGACCAATAATCCACAAAAAAGTACACTGTAACTTATTTGTAAAATAAGCTCAATACAATACTGAAAACAAGACACACACACACAAATTCAAATAAAACTTACTGAACAATTCCAAGTTCCCCTAAAACGTAAACAAATTCAAACAATACGACCCACTTGTTTCAGAGCCTTTTCAAAACTGATGCTTTGGGCCATTTCTAAGAGGACGTTCAGCAAAAAATTACCTACATTAATTAATATTCATACTGGTCATGAAAATATAGTATATAGCCATATCAATCGGTCTAAATATATCTTTTACCAAATTTGGAGTTCCGGAAATGCCATGACCATATTCGGAGTGTCGAAACTTCAAAGAATTGTTAAGCATTAGATGTGACATAGCAATTACAATATATGGTTGGTCGACCTTCCCAGTCCCGCAACACCGTTATTGTTTAATCATCATTCTGATGGCTTAACATTTTTTAAACAATCGTTATTAAAAACATGTCGCTAATTGAAGAGGAATGGTGCACGAGAAATGCACTATTGGCAAATTGGAATCCTATAATATTGTACTATAACGTGATCATATTGGACCGTGAGAGGCTGGTTGGCCATGTTAACTATTATCTCCACATTCATCTCCTCATTTATCTCATGAGTCTTTGATGCAGTGTTAACGCAGGCAGCGCATGTGCGCCTTATCAAGAAATATCAGGTCTTATTAAATAAACTGTTTCTAGTACTAGTAATATGTGGGAATAGACCTAAAACAAACTACATGTATATCGTTGATGCAGCTAATTATACCATCTCTAGTGCACCATGTTAACTGGCTGAAGTGTACATGCATTAGTTATTCACATGCACCTTTTGAATAAAATTTCGGTTTTTCGTTCAGACTTGAACTCGCTTTAACTAAAATGATGAAAAGTCTCAAGCAGTATAGTAAGTAAAAGGGCAGCGCTGTCAAAGGATCTCATTCAGGCATCTTAACATACAATGTTATTGAATTATTCAAATGTATGCAAGATTCGCTTACTAGTTTTGGGGGGGATAAACACGTACCTAATAGAACGGCGTATGCTTCATAGTATATAAACCCGATACTTATTTACAAACAAGCATTTATTTTGTATGGGTCGTTTGGTGGAATATTCAGTGACCGGGCATTTAATTATATTAATATTTACGTTATAGTAACTGACACGTTATGCGACAAGAAAATCTATGTTTTTTCATATGACGGAAATTAATTAAACTATCAGTGAAGCTGGTGTGAAAATAAATGGATTATTTGGCACGCGGTTGGTGAACTTTTGACATTTGTTATTTGTTTGCTATGGTTCAACGACTATATTAGGTTTGACATTTTGTTGATTTGTTGCTTGATTCTGTTCAAAATATTCGTCTTTCTACATTTACTGTTGCCAATTTTTGAAAAGTATACACGTACTTAATGTAAACATACTGTTTATAGCATGCATGTCTATTATTATTTTGTATCAACTGACACGGGATTTTCGTTTAAAAGGCCAGTGTTGTTTTTTTAATTTTAATGAAACCTACAAATATGTCGAATTAGGAATCATACTTGGTACCTGCTCCAGTTGCATAAATGTTTATGTTATATGTGACACATGTTCGGCAACTCCGATAGTTTAATCACTTATCACTCTAAACAATCACTAATCACGTTAAGAGCAAGGAACATAATGTTTGGTTATCATTCTGGCCTTTTATTTTAGTATGCCGATGATACTAACGAAGCTGTTCATAATATTTGTGATACCGATTCTGGTGATAATACTTTTGCTTCCGCTATGGTTGCATAGGATTGTGATGATGATGATGTTGTTTTGTTGTTGTTTTTTGTTGTTGTTGGTGGTGGTAATGATACTTATATTAATGCTGATATTGATGATAGTATGTATATTTTGACTGCTTTAGATTATGATGCTCATGCTGATGACTATGCCGTTGACAATTATAATGATAATTATTATTATTATTATTATCCTAATAAGAATGATAACGATAATTATGATGATAATTATGATGATGCTAATGCTTATGATACTGATAATGATGATTATAATAATAATAATGATAATGGAAATTATACATAATTATGATGGTTATGCTTATGGAAGTGATATGGATAATAGTGAGTATAATGATAAAGCCGATAATCATACTGATGATAATGCCGTCAATGATTGTAACGGTGATGATCACGATGATGATGATTATAAGACGGATTATACACGATGAAGCTCGAAGTGTATATGTTTGCGTTTAGTTAATAAACAATACAAAATTGAAGGACAGCATATTTTTAGTTTCATATTTTTGACATCAGCCATGAAACACTTAATGTAACATCTAACCGCACAATCGTGTTGCTGTTGCCTTATCTTTGATGGTAGCAGACCGTCTGATAATTCTTTAATCGTGTTCGCAGCATTTGACAGCGGTTATCAAGTAATACACGTTTCACGAAAATACAGTGTTTTTAAAGATAATAATTTGTTAACTTTGATTACTCAGTTGTTGTTTTTGAGGGTAGGTACATCAATATTTTTATTGAACGGGTATATTCGACAATTAAAAATTAGCTGAACGATGCGTTTTTTTCGCAATGTACAGGCTAATAAACAAAGAATTTGCTGAATTGTGCATTTGTGTTTTATTACCGAGTAAACGCAATATCGTCGTCCCTCATTTGTCCCAACGGCCAAACTGGTCAAGGGATTGATGATGATGATGATGATGATGATGATGATGATGATGATGATGATGATGATGATGATGATGATGATGATGATGATGAAACGCAAGATGAAACGCAAGATGAAACGCAAGATGAAACGCAAGATGACAATACGTCAAAATAAATTAAATCAATATTGATCATTCACCGAAATATGAACTCCTAAATACGACACTAAATCATATGGATAAACCTTTTACTAAAAGATAACCAAATTTTAAGTATCGCCACATGTGACTTATTCATTAAACTATGGTAGAACGTACTGTTTCACTAACGGAGACCTAATCTAAGCAAATAAATATGCATAGACTGTTTGCACACCTGGCTACAACTGTACCCATTAATTTGTCACAGTACTTAGATTTATTACCCAGAACGTATTAATTGTTATTGGCGACTAACATAGACTTGTCGCTTGAAATGTTTAACGCGCGTTTTCGACCTTTAATCTTCCTTTAAAGGGATCTTTTCACGGTTTGGTAAATTGATAAAATTGAAAAAAGTTGTTTCAGATTCGCAAATTTTCGTTTTAGTTATGATATTTGTGAGGAAACAGTATTACTGAACATTTAACATAGTCCAATACAGCCATTATATGTATCTTTTGACGATTTGAAAACCTAAAAATTATAAAGCGTTGCAACTCAAAACGATTGAATAATTTTGAGAGCTCTGTTGTTGTCGTTTAAATTTACGAAACTACGAAGATTGCTTACATAAGGTATAAAATACTTGAAGTGTGTGCACCCGGCAGAAAAGCGGATAGGGCAAATGCGTTTTTACTTCAGACTAACTCCAGGACTCCGGGGGTCACTGGTTCGAGCCCTGATACCGGCTACTTTTTTGTCCTTTTTTAAATTTTATTCTTGATTGTTTACTGGAGCTTTTTAGATCCAATGTTTACATTTATCAATATAAAGCATTAATGACAACTTCAAATATGCCATAATCTGTGAAAATGCCACTTTAATATGGTACTTTAAATTCAGCCTTTAGTTCTTCTTTGAACGCTATACGAACTCAATTTACTCTTTGAGATTTTAACGATGTACATAAAAAGCACTGAACTTATCTCATGAATATTCGATTTACGTTGTAAAATTAATTTGAACAATTTAGTTTCAACGAAGAATCACACATACATGAATTTCCGACTCATTGAAAATTCAAGAGGACTTCAGTAAAAATAAAAATTATCAATAAGATTGATAAACAAAAAAATATGAAGTTAATATAGTTCAACGCAAACCTTTAATGGTGTCACAAGTGTGAACAATAACTACGCAAATCTTTAATGGTGTCACAAGTGTGAACAATAACAACGCAAATCTTTAATGGTGTCACAAGTGTGAACAATAACAACGCAAATCTTTAATGGTGTCACAAGTGTGAACAATAACAACGCAAATCTTTAATGGTGTCACAAGTGTGAACAATAACAACGCAAATCTTTAATGGTTTCACAAGTGTGAACAATAACAACGCAAATCTTTAATGGTGTCACAAGTGTGAACAATAACAACGCAAATCTTTAATGGTGTCACAAGTGTGAACAATAACTACGCAAATCTATAATGGTGTCACAAGTGTGAACAATAACAACGCAAATCTTTAATGGTGTCACAAGTGTGAACAATAACAACGCAAATCTTTAATGGTGTCACAACTGTGAACAATAACTACGCAATCTTTAATGGTGTCACAAGTGTGAACAATAAAAACGCAAATCTTTAATGGGTGTCACAAGTGTGAACAATAATTACGCAAATCTTTTATGGTGTCACAAGTGTGAACAATAACAACGCAAATCTTTAATGGTGTCACAAGTGTGAACAATAACAACGCAAATCTTTAATGGTGTCACAAGTGTGAACAATAACTACGCAGATCTTTAATGGTGTCACAAGTGTGAACAATAACAACGCAAATCTTTAATGGTGTCACAAGTTTGAACAATAACTACGCAAATCTTTAATGGTGTTACAAGTGTAAACAATAATAGAGCAAATCTTAATGGTGCCACAAGTGTGAACAATAACAACGCAAATCTTTAATGGTGTCACAAGTGTGAACAATAACTACGTAAAGAACATTTCATTTCAAGTTATATTCTCCAGGACACAGTTTTCATTAGTGTTTTGTTTTACCATTTCCAGTTAAACTAAAAATGCGTCCAGTGTAATCAGGCTTGTATAATTCGAGAGACACATTACATCATATACTCAAGCTTTGCTAGTTTAATTATGACAAATCAATTAAATTAAAAAGCAGTAAGGGACGTGTCATCAGATTTTTTGTCATCAAATCTCTTAAAATGTAACTCTGTTCTGAAGAAAAAACATCTTCCAACCACAATATTTTGATGGACTTTCAATTCGGAAAACTTGTCAGACGACTAACAACTTCATATTTATGGTCTATCATTACCGCTTTTATGGTAAGAAATTTAGGTTTCCTTAATTGACGACATTATCTAACATAAAAACGTCAAATACGATCCAAAGATCAGATAATTTGTTTAATTATATGTGTCTTGTTCTGAGAAAATTGGACTTAATGCATGTGCGTAAAGTGTCGTCCCAGATTAGCCTGTGCAGTCCGCACAGGCTTATCAGGGACGACACTTTCCGCTTTTATGGTATTTTTAGTTTCAAGGAAGTCCCTCCTTGCCGAAAATCAAGTTATGGCGGAAAGTGTCGTCCCTGATTAGCCTGTGCGGACTGCACAGGCTAATCTGGGATGACACTTTACGCACATGCATTATGCCCAGTTGTTCTCAGAACGCGACTCATATGACACAAGTTATCTGAACTTCACATCGCACCGAAAAATCCATCCGCTTCTTTATTTGATACACATAGCGCAAATAAAACATAAAATATAGAAGAATTTTTACATTTTATTTAAACCTTGCGTGAATGGCTTCTCTTAGAAAATTGTCAACGTTCCATGTCTAAAAAAAACACAAGGATAACAAAGCCGTATATTTAGTCTAAACGAAAACTAAATATATCATTATATTATCGCAGTTTGCCGGATAGAAAAGGTTCACATACACTAAACAATGGTGGATTGGAATAAGTGGCTCTACGTAGCGTATTGTAACGTAATAGGCTTGACAAACGAAGATAAGTTGGATTTTTTCAAAATTTATCTCTTCAGCCAACGATGCAGTTGCGATGCATATGCACGTATTCGAGAAATACCAGGCTTTATACAAGAAACTGTTAATTGAAAATAATGTGAGAAAGAACGGTTCAGCAACATACTTATCTCGCTGCTTAGATGTATTTTGCAGCATCGCTTCTTTAATTTTTGTCAGTTTTGTTTTCAACAATATTTTAATACTCTGAATGTTACTATTTAAATTTTAAACAACATATTCACATATATTTTTTATTCTAAGATATAATGGAACAAACTACATTTATTTTTTCATATAATTTATAGTTATACATGTACTATTAGTTTGCAACACGTGGCATTTTATTTAATTTTAATACACCGGAAAAGATGGTTATTTCTTAAGTGCTCCGGGTATTTTTAATATATAATTACATCTTTTGGGGGAATGTTTTGGTTCATATTCGCCTGTAGTTTATACTGAGTATCAGTTCTTTTGTAACAATATACTAATGTGGTTGTAAACAAAACCCTCGCTACAAGAAACTCTACTAGGCATCTGCTTGCAAGGATGTAAAGCATGTTTCGAATTACAAGGCATGGGTTATTGAATATCATCGAAATAGTAAATCCTAGTTCATATCATGATAGGTCATATACTTGAAACAGATAAGAAAAAAACCTTCTTACTATTTTCAGATGTGATCAACAATGCATTTCCACGCGAGATGTTCCATAAACACTCGGGATTCTCTTGTTGCTCGTTCTCATACAACGCTTTCACATACTCTCAACTTGCAACTTAGTTTCTATGACTACCTTCCACCTGACAAAGCCCATCTGACGGAACACTCTCCGTGGATTCGAGGACAGACCTTTAGCTTATTCGGTTTATAATTTTCCGCAACAAAACTGCTTGCCCCGTACAAGACGTGTACGAACGTATGCAGAAACAGAAGGAAATGGGGAAAATACATTTATAGAGAGGGACAGGGCGTTTTGAAGATGGAAGACCTTTCCGAAGGTCACTGAGTCAGCATGACAATGCCGATGGCGTCAAAGATAGTGGTGCAATCGACGAGAATATTCGAACAAGCTTAATAAGGTATTATTCTATTCTTGTCAGTTGCTTTCGGTTTAGGTGCCTACGACCGCTAACGTGAATATGATGTTCTCTTCATGCTTGGGTAATAGTGGAAGGCGATGCGGTGTGTGTTATCCTATGTCTGTTGATGGTTTTGTGTTGATTTAAATGTGTTATTATTCTAGCCATTTGTAATTACAATACTCAGACATTCGTACATCATATGAATGTATTAGGGAAACTTAATAGCTGAGTATGTCATGATATAAACTTTAGAAGTCGCATTCAAAGTTCGTTAGGTACACTGCATACATTAAACCGACAACACTTGCCCCCTGAACAGATAGGGTCAATTGTAAAATTAATATACCAACGGCGGTTGTCGGTTGATATGTAATAATAAAACCCATCTGTTTTCATTCACACGACTTAGGTATGTGGTGTCACAAGTCTCGGTGGTATGGTTACAAGAGTGAGGCCAACCGGGTGTGTCCGTTTTTAATTGAAGATTTTTACGACACAACTATTTTGAAATCCTAAAAAGTAAACAAAGTCAATTCTGCTATCGATAGATTTATATCGGCATAACAATTATGTATTGCAACAATCTGTTCATGATATCTGCCATTGCAATATTTTAGTTTATAAAAGCAACAAAAAAGACTTAATAATAGCAGTATCTCCAATATCTAGGAATCATTTTTCACTGCCAATAAGTGTACTCAACTAGTGTCACCCATAGTCATTAAATATGTATGATACCTGCTAATCTAACACGCCCTAGAATGCTGGTTATGTGCATAATAGAACATACTAGAGCTTCGTTAGTTTATTAATGTTTTCTCACAGTTCATAATATTATACCTTGCCTATATTGGTAGGGTTAGGTTAGAGTTAGGTACAGGTTAGGTTAGAGTTAGGTAAGGGTTAGGGTTAGTAGTTAGGTAAGGGTTAGGGTTAGCCTGAGGCTTAATAGTTATTTAAGCATTACGTCCGAGTAGTTTTAAATAGGTTTTGATCATGAAGGTGTTTTCACGAGAAAAATACGCTTTTACTAGTTAAGATGAAAATTTGCTTTTATTTGTTTACTCGATTTCAATATGAAAATTGTGTTAAATCGTTACCGTATATCATTACATATGAGCCGTGGTCTGTATAAAGGGGTTTAATGTATGTGCGTAAAGTGTACACCTCGGATAAGCTTGCACTATTGGGTATGCAAAATATGTTTTCGCCTGTCAATGAGAACGTTGTTTATGACTCGGAGATATGGTGAGCTGACGTGTTTGATACCATGGCGTATGCCATTTTTTTATATAAATATCATGCAAAAAGTTCACAACAGCTTAAAGGGGTATATTATATATCGTCAACGACAGTCGGTTAAATTTAAAAACGACTGCATTAGAACTGATAGTACCGTCAAAGCCGTAGTTGCATTTCGTTAGGCTTCAGATTACATATTTTAATCTGAGTCGACATTGTACCAACGTGCATGTTTGCAACTTTCACCACGACAAGCCTGTCTGCTATTACAGATACAGAAGCAGTTGCAGATGGCTGCCGTAAAGCACATTTCTGTTATTACCGGATACTCATCCCGTACCCCCATGTTGTGGGAAATCTGTCTGGTCAACGACAAGTATTTGTGTACAGAAACATGGGTAACGAATGGTTAATTGGTTCCGTATTTAGAAAAAAATATTTTGTTATCGTAAAGAGGCATTTGCTGAAATAATATTAATGGTTATACACTGTTTCCCTAAATATCATGTAATATTATGTTGGCTAATTTGTAACACACATTTTAATAGATTAAGATGTAAGGTAGTTTTTGTTTTAAATATTCTATGTTAAGAAAACATGGATTTTGAAAGGTTTCTTTTATTTAACAGATTTATTTTGAAGCGTTTTTATTAAAATGAGTAAAATATTTGATTTGCAAATGCATTGGTGTGCGGAAATGAATTATGTAACAAAACGCCCGCTGTTTCATTCTTCAAAATGTTGATATAAAAAATACGCGGGCAAATCATTTCTTGAAAGTGAAAATGTCTTTGTCATGACCGTGTAGATTTGGCAAAATAAATATTCTCGGTTAACGACGGAGAGAATTATCAGCACTTTTCTTATCGTAGGCCTGTCCTGGCTGGATGGAAGACGCTGGTGCAGGAAACTGGTCGGTGTTGCTGTGTGAAGATTGTAACAGCAGCTGTCACAACGCATGCATTGAAACTTCACAACAGGTGCGTGCATGACTTACTTTGTTTATACGTTTAGGTAAAATATGTACATTTCACTATTTAATTAAAGGTTTCGTACCAACAGGTTGTTGTTTTTATAAAATTCAATGTCTTATGCATCGGAGCATTTTTATACTTTTAGTGTAAATTGGGACAATTTAGTACGTAAATCGCAGTGTGCATTAAAACATGTTTTGAACCATCGTATTATTCGTTCATAATATTGCATTAGTGGACGTTTTTTTTACATGATCTGAAATGAGATCATTAAAAGTATGATATGCCCTTACATATCACATCTTTATTATAAATGATAATGAACATAAAAAACCATTCATTTGACGCTCTCCAAACATTGCGAAGAAATGACGCTCAAAATGCCTTCTGAAACATGTTACAATGCTCATGCAAAAAATCTTTTTTTATGTATCGGTATTAGATGGAAAATAATTATAACCGGTAAAAAAGATATAGTTTGAATTGCAGTATGTTGGTCTATTTTTCAAATTAAAAACCTCATATATATTTTTTGTTTGAGCCGATTTAAATGCATTTCCCGTGAAGGTATCTCGAAATAGGCATGTATACAAGGATAATATTATAAGCATATTCTTGAAACTACATGTTTATATGAAGCCAAAATACGACTAGCGTAAACATGTGCTATTAACATTTTAATGCCGGAATGTATATCTAAGTTCCAATATATGCATTTAAAGGTACTACAGATAAGTACTCCAGCTTCCGACAGGGCAGACGAACAGAACTACTCTGTACAATTGCCAATACAAACTTAAACTTACAAGGTAATTTCTAGCCAAATAATTGAATTGTGTACGTTCATTTCTATTCAATGTATTTGTAGAGGTGCATTTAGAACAGTTAATAATTAAACATTTGTTCACACATGGTAATTAGTCTCTTGACACCTCTGGTTGTATATTTGTGTGTTATTTGTATGTTCTACACTAAAGTTATCATGTACGATGCTTTCACGCATTTGCTAGCGCAAAACACGTGTTTAGCCATATGAGTCGTGTCCTGAGAAAACTGGGCATAATGCATGTGCGTAAAGTGTCGTCCCAGATTAGCCTGTGCAATCCGCACAGGCTAATGGGGGACGACACTTTCCGCTTTTATGACATTTTTCGTTTAAATGAAGTCTCTTCGTAGCAAAAATCCAATTTAGGCGGTAAGTGACGTCCCTGATTAGCCTGTGCGGACTGCACAGGCTAATCTGGGGCGACACTTTACGCATATGCATTATGCCCAGTTTTCTCAGAACGCGACCCATATTATAACGCAGAATAATATGAAATATACATTTGCCGTTTTGTTTCAGGTTTTTTAGATGAAAAACCGATATGCACGCATATCAAAGGCAACTGTTTAAGTTTACCAAAGCACAACGAGAAACGTTTTACATCCAGTATGTTTACTTTCACATGTGTTTTTCAATGTCAAGAACTTAAGGCTAAAGTAATTATATTCAATAGGTGTGTACGCCTTTTTATACAATCACGCTGACTTATATTTTGCAATAACACAAGGATGTGTTTCATGCTCACCGACTTCAACTCTTTTTTCTCTAATTATGCCTGTTTTTTTTACACGCGCTGCGTCGGGAGTTCCCGTTGGAAGAAATATTTCAGACACATATTATTCGTAATCATGCATTTGAAAGAGACAAGTCTGTCTTTTGCTGACATGCCATTTATCTTAAACGATTTCAAACGTTTCACATTATATATACTTAAAACGCTATCTTTTATCATTAACAAGATATAAAGCCGGGCGATGTTTCTTGTGGCACCTCCAAAACAACCAATGCACATTTGGGCGGATACATCTTGAGAAGCCAGATACTTGTTTCTGGTTATCAACCTCACAGGGTATACGTTCATCAAAACATAATTGTTGGCAGTTACGAGTCAACAAGTTTCACCATTTCTAATCCTTCAAAGGTATGTTCGAGTTGTGGAAACAGTTCAGGTAAAGCACCTGTTTTACACAAGTTCAACATTATCGTTATAAATTGCAGGCTGATAAGACTTCCTCATGCACAACGTTTTTTTTGTGGGAATTGTCAGATTGGGTCATTGCAAATCATTTACTATCTAAATATGAAAATCATCTACAGCGTAATAATTCATTTATATTTGAAAGGGTGTTTGCAATACGAATAAATAAAAAAAATCTGATAAGTAACACTTTTGTGT